>NW_005841838.1:446142-451395 GCF_000455745.1 Alligator sinensis
GTGGTATTTGGCTGGTAACTCTCTGTGTGTATAGCCCTTGCTGAAGAAAGGTCAAGTAATTGAAATGAGTTTTGTTTTCATCCAGTTCTGAATATTGCATTCATGCCCTGCTTGGTGGCATGAATGCGATGATTTAGGTCTAGCTTCTGTGAAGATTTTGTCTGTTGCACTTACTCCCCATGTTGGTCAAAGGTGTTGGTCAAAGGTTTCATGGTTCCAGTGGAATGTAGTAGTTATAGAAGAGTATTGTCAATGAAAGAAAAACAGCTACTCAAGTTATTGGAAAATCCTGGGTGATTCTATAGATAATATTAAAAAAAAAAAATTAAGAGAAAAAGATCAGGATAAAAAAAAATACATGAAAGCTGATAAAGAGAGTTAGAGACCAAAGCGGCTGCATATCAATAAGACCATGAGCCTGTAGACACTAGATAAGTAGAAAGATCAGGAATAGAGGTATAGGCAGCTGTAGCGTTATCAGAGTTCAGTATACCAGGGATGTACTTGGCCTTTAAAACAGAAATACAAAAAAGTTTAAAAACAAGGGTGGCAAGTTTGACCTAGATCCTAATGAGGAGTCATCACTGGAGCTGTTTGAGGATATAGGTGAAGTGGTCACCCTGCTCTGTCCACATGAATGTCGGGTAGCAGCATTTCTGTTCATGTGGATCCCAGATGAAGTCAAATGTTCAACAACAGAGGGATGGTCCATAGAGCACTAAGTGGAAAATGACCCATCTGTGTTGTAACCTTAAGTGAGAACCTTTGGGAACCAGAGTACATGAGACCTCCTAATTATCAGGAAAGAAAAAAAACAGCTAGGGAAAAATCATATAGACTAGAAACCCAGAAAAAGTCACCTCAGTCTCAAGGCAAAACTGAAATACCAGAATGTGCAGAGATTAATCTGAAACTAATACCAATTGCTGCCCATCATTTTCAGTGTATTTGACATAATTACCTTACGAACAGTCTAAAAATGTTATATTGTTGAAACTGCCAGATGAAAGAAAGGAACTCTGCTGATAACAAGCACACCAGGCAAGAATATTGAAGAGATTCCTGAAAAGTTTTAATTAATCTTTTTCTCCTTTTCATGTAATTGACATCACTTTAGGCTCATTTCTTCTATAGAATCCAAGCAGTTGGCTTCTGGCTATGGCACTTTAATGGAATAAAAGTTTCTCTAAAGATAAATAATAAAAGAGGAGGCTATCAACTGATATCAAAGATGCTGCAGGGTTACCTTAAGAAAGGATGGTTGCCACCATTATATGCAGCAAAAAATTCATATATCACAGCTGACACAAGATGGTGTTTAAATAGATAATTTTTTTTAAAGCCTTTATCCTTTCTGGCTGAGATCCATTATTTTATTGCTCCGCTTTGAAACCACCACACTGCATGACACAACCATATTTTTAATTAGTCTGAAAGGTTTTAATTGGGAAACAAAAGGAGAGATCCTGTAGATTATTATTGCAACCTTTAATTGCCTGACTCAAGAGACCATTAATTATCTTGATGGGGATATGACACACCCTTTTGAACTGGGACATTAATGTTTATACTACTTTTGCAGAGTGCAGTACCTGTTGACTTTCTTCCAGTCGTTCATTAAGTAACTGCTGTGATAGGAATTAACTACAGTAATTCCATTATAAAACCTGCTGTCCAGTGGAATTTTTCTGGAAGATTAGCTTTCTGAAAGGGAAAAAGGCCATTTAAGCTAAGCATTTCCTCAAGGCCCAAAGTAAATAACCGACAGAGAAGGTCAGAATGAATTTAGACTCTTTAAAGGTCTGCTGTATGCTTGCATGCAGTGTATGGAGAAATAAACAGCATAAATTTCCAGTGTATTGGGTTTTATTGTTTTAAATGTTTCACATTCAGTTTAGAGGGGAAAACAACACAGAGGATGAAATCTGACTGAAATGGTTTTATTTAGAGGAACTACAGCATTTTAAGCAGACATTTCAAGGTTGAAGTATTGCTGGTAACAGACATTTTGAATTGGTACCAGAGGAAAACACTTGTTTTAACCATTGGGGCAGAAAGGTCTATTGAGAAATAAAATGACCTAGAGTCCTAATCATGCCACCATGCATCCCAGTGGCTTATGGAGAAAGCACAGAACACAGAGGTTGGACATGAGTTCTCTGTATTTGACTAACACATCAGCTTTCTGTGGCCCAGTGTCTGCCTAGCTGTAGAAAGTTCTTGTGTAACACCCAACATTGTGTTATCTGTGTGTTCTGTATAATATTTGTTATGCCATCTTATAGTACTTGGATATTTTTCAGTATTTGGTCATTTTTATAATATCTACCAGTGACTTAGAAGTTAATACATATAGTGAAGACAACGTCCCTCACATTGCCAAATTCATATTGTCTTAATGGATGGTCAGAAGCAGAAGCTATTCCACACCTTTGCAAATATGGTATTCTTTTTTTCTGGAGGCAAGAAGGATTCACCCCAGAATTTTGACTATGGACAAGGGAGTAAGTCTCTCTCCTTCCATGACCTTAGGTATACTATCTACTACTTGGAATTCAAGTGTATTAATTCACAGCAGGTGGACAGGGAAAGATTCCATATACACCCTTGTCTCTACCATTCATTGTCCAGAACAGCTCAGATGTCATGGGAACATGTTATTACTTATGCTGTGCATAGGACTAATGAGGAAGCCTAAAGTCACTGAGACCACAGTGATTTGCTTCAGTAGCCATTCTACAGAAAGAACAATGCAAAGTTAATTCACGTGAACTGAATACATGCTGTATGCCAGTACATACTGTATAGCTGTATGTCCAGTGCAAATGAATAAGAGAAGTAGATTTTACTTTATTTGGTATATGCTCCTACTTACCAAACATGAGTGTTTTAATATCCCCTATATTCATTTTGGGAAATCTTTTCCACTGCTTCACAAACCTTTACATTCTCTCTGCAGTAGCTACAGACTTTGGAAGCAAAGTGGCTATCAGTGATGCTGGAATGTCTTCTACAGCAGAGTTCTGCAAATTAAAAGTCTGACGGTGCATACTGATGGAATGCTGCAAACTGCTTCCCTCTCCACTGTCCTTTATTTTTTCTTTTCTCAAACTGCTGTCAGGAGTAATCCCTTTCCTAATATACTGAGATGGAAAAAAATCTCTCTTCAGGTTTTGGGATGGTTTTTTTGGTTGTTTGTTTGCTTTTCAATTAATCTCAACTAGGACAGTTTTCAACAGATGACATTGGTTTGCTATTCACAGGGACAAAATTACATAATAGAGATGTGTTATGTTCAAAATGTGCCAAGGATGATATTGAAACTGGAGTGAAATCATTTCTGGGTGTAGGCTGGGTGCTTACATTTAACAAAACCCCTCAAAAATTACATTTAGCTTTGTATCTGTTACTGGTGTCAAAGGCATCATACTTTTATGTTCATCTAATGGCAAAAATACTGTGCTAGTAGAAAATTCAGCAATTCAAAGCAGCAGTTACCAACTGATTTCATAAAACAGTAATAGCTTAATTTACATACCTGTGATGCTCACTAAGTAGAATGATTGCATTAACTAGAGCTTGGCTACATACATTTTGTTTGGGAGGAAGGGTTATGGCTCAAAGACTTGGGTCTTTCAAAATAAAATAAGGTGACTGGAAAAGCTAATCTGAAAGCCCCTGAACTTCTTGGAAATTATAATCTCTGAAAACAATTTAAATTTCAGGTCTTGGCACCATTGAGGACATGCGTCTGCTAATTTATTTTATTTCACATTAGAAGTACAACAATTATTTCCTCATTCAATTAAGCATTAGAAAGTGTAAATTTCCCCTCTGATGGAAAATAAATGGAGAGAAAGGAAAACAAATATCACTTTGCTTCTGACATTATTCCTCTGCTTGTAATAATCAGAAAAGAAAGTTGGTATACATTCCCCTGAACTTATAGTTAATCAGACCCTAATTTAATGAGACCATTTCATAGTGAACCCATAGAAGGTATAGTAACATGCCTGTAACCACTTAAGTTATTTCATGACTGACACTCTGCTATCATGACAATTTAGGGTTTTGTGGCAATAGCAAGAAATAGCACTCAGACCCTTCAATTCCGAAAGGAAGGTAAAGGGAAGTTACATTACCTCTTAACAGGTAATGTATAATGCGTTTGATTCCTAGTGAAGACATTCTGGTTTCATCCTCACTCCTTCCTCCATAAAGACTAGTCTCACAAATAAGCAGTGACCAGTTTTTTGCAGTATTTTGTATAAATGAATTACTACACACAAAAGGGTGGTTTTGTATAAACAGGGGACTATATGCAAGAGTGTTTGTTTTGTTACAGTCTTGCTGTCTATCCCATCCTCATATCCCCTCTTCATAATAATATAAGGACATAAAGATGGAGCCTTGACTTCTCTCAAGCTCCAAGAGAAAGTGAGCGTGAGAGAGAAAGTGAGCAAGAAAGCAACAGAGAGAGTGCAAGAGACAGAGAACCATTGAACCAAACACAGCTGTCAGGTCAAAGCCTGCCTGCACTGGCCCAGGCCCACAGACAAGGGTGCTCCAGCAGCCTCCCAGGAGGCTATCAGGCCACCCCTCTCCCCAGCCCGGTCCCTGTAACAGCTGTCAGCAGTGGCAGGGGGAGAGGGGAGTGAGGCAGAGTCCCACCACTGCATGCCACCCCCCACCAAACTACCCCTGCTGGAGTCTTTAGGGGAGCCAAACAAGGGCCACGCAGCAGGAGGGGGTCTCCCTTCCCCATACACTCCTCCATGAGCATCCTGACAGGAGCAGCCATGGCTACCACACCCAGAGCTGGGGCAGGAACAAGGGGGAATGGAGTCCCCCTGCCACGTGGGCCCAGCCTGGCTCCTCAAAAGACCCCAGCACCTGGAGCTGTGCTGAGCCCGCAAGGCGAGGGAGTTGTTTCTCCCCAACCCCCCACCCCAGCTCTGGCAGCCATGGCTGCCACTGTCAAGACACTCACACGGGCAGCAGAGAAGGGAAACGAAGCCCTCCCAGCTTGTGGGCCAAGCCTGGTTCCTCCTGCTAGGGTCTTGCAGGGAGCCAGGCAGGACCCATGTGGTAGGGGAGACTCCCTTCCTCCCCACCATGCAGGCATCTGGACAGTGGCAGCCATCTGGAAAGGGCCGGCCGCAGCTGCTGCTGCATCCAGAGCTAGGGTGGGGGAGGGGAACATGACCCCCCCCACCTCATGGGCCTAGCCCAGCTCCCCCCAACACCCCAACA
>NW_005841838.1:451405-525424 GCF_000455745.1 Alligator sinensis
GTTTTCCGTCTCCTCTGGCAGCCCCGATGAACACCATCCCCGCCCCACAAAACCTCATGGGATGTGGGTGGAATCACCCAAAATGAGCCCTTGCAGGGAACCTGTACACAGGTTCACTAAGGCACTCAGTCCTAGAGGGCCCCTGTCTGATATTATATCAGACAAGGGTTAAATTTTTCAACAATTAGCCATTTTTAAAGCATGTAGCAGCTGTGAATGTTTGTTGTTAAGACTACAGAGCACTTTTGGGGGCTTCGTCATGTGAAAAGAGTAACTTCTGTACACACCTCATGTCATATTGGTAAACACATCATGCTTAACAGTGGTGGCACCCTCCAATACACTGCACTATGCCATGGTGCTGCAAGCAGGATAATTAGCTTGGGTGTTAATTAGCGCTGTCACTCAGCCATGCTAATTATCTCTCCCAAAGTGCTACACAGATGGATCTACACTGCTTTCACTTTAGGAGGCAGCCCATGTGGAGCGGTCCAACTCTCTTAAGGGTGCAGCCAGTGAGAATGCTATACATACTGTAGTAAAGAGCCTCCTTGTACAAAGAGTGATCTGAGTTACAATGCTTGGATCTGGATTTGGATGATTCATAATCATGGTTTCTCTTAGATCCATCTCCTCTGTAGTCAAACTCCATTTAAAGCACTAGAAATTACCTACCATATCCTGTCCACAGTAGTTCAACATTTCATGCTAAACTGTATCTCTCATCCCTATCCACCTACAGAAACTAAGACAGTAACATTTGAACCTGCATGCTTCTAGTATTGACTAATAATAATTTCATAATGACTAGATAGTAGATATTCAGCTTATTCTACTTTACATCTCTAAAATCTGCAGATGAAGTAAAGTGAATATTCATGCACAAGGTAATGGTTGTTAAAACCATAACAAGTTTTTAACCCTGCCTGTAAAAAAGACAAAGGTCTGTATCTGCACTCCTTTTTCACCCTTTCAGTTGCTGTCAGAGATGGAAGCAATTAGACATTTGCTTAATTTTGCTAATGAATAGTCCCATTGACTTAAGTGGGACTAGTAATATAGATACATTTACTCACATGTGTAAGTGTTTGCAGGATCAGACCATTTGTTTCATTGCATTTTTATTCATATCAACAGTTTGTTAAATATTGAATTTGGGGCATATAAATAAATATAAAATATTGAAACTCTTGACGGAAAGATACTCATTTATTTTTGTATGCACATCAGTACAATGGGTAGGGAAGAAATGCACAACAGAGTGAAACAGCAGTTTATCATTATTTATTAAGAGCATAAGCTTCCCTCAAGTCATACACAGAACTGCTTTTATTAGTACCAGTAATGGCAGTTATGCATTAGTATCAAGGAACAAATACACCTGTCAAAATGGAGGGTCTCAGAGAGAATTAGATTCACATCTGTCATTTAATTTGACCCATATGTAGCTAATTGGCCCGGCCTCTTTCACACTGATTGTAAGAGTTTCATAGTTCTTAGGGTGAGAAGGGACCTCAATAGATCATTGAGTCCAACTCCCTGCCCTGGGCAGGAAAGTGTCATATGACCCTAGCCAGGTGCTTGTCCAGCCTCCTCTTAAAGACCCCCAAGGTAGGGGAGAGCACCACTGCCCTTGGAAGCCCATTCCAGATTCTGGCAACCCTTACCATAAAGAAGTTTTTCCTGATATCCAACCTAAATCTGCTCTCAGTCAGTTTGTGGCCATTGTTCCTGGTTGCCCTGGTAAACAGAGCATCTACAATTTCTTGCTGCCCCCTTCAATGAATTTGTAAATGGCCAAGAGTTCACCTCTCAGCCTTCTCTTGGGGAGGCTGAAGAGATCCGGGTCCCTCAGTCTCTCCTCGTAGGGCCTTACCTGCAGGCCCCTAACCATATGAGTGGCCCTCCTCTGGACCCTCTCAAAGTTATCCATATCCCTCTTGAAATGCAGCACTCAGAACAGTACTTCAACTGTGGCCTGACCAATGCTACATAGAGTTAATCCTGATTTATACAACATGGGCAAAAAAATAATCTGGTCTTGCAACATAATTGGTTTCTCATAATTGGAGGGCCATTAGAGGTGACAGAATGCCAAAGCTTTGACTGTTCTTCCTCTTACCAGCTGTTCTCTGACTTTTCTCTTCACCTGTCCCAACTGCCTTTGTACGCATACTCCTCCTGGTGGTGACAGGGTTCCAGAGAAGTAATTCTTTATGGGCATTTGACTTAGCACAAGAGACCTGGACCATCCCCTTCAACCAGTTCATCTCCTGCTTCAGAAATGCCCTGTGGAAGACCAGGAACCTGCTCATAAACAGACACACAAACCTCCCAGTCAAGGAATGCGTTAAAACAGGACTGAGTGATATGTACTGGTACTGCAGGAGGACGGTAGAAAACAACAGACAAGAGACGGCTGACATACAGAAGAGAGAGGACTGTTCAGAGGAGAGCCCTCCAAAGAGAGCAACTATGATGACACTGATGAGGACAACAATGATACCAGAGATGACAATGAATACAATGATGATTAAAAGGACTGGGCAAACAAATGGAGGAGTTGGGAAAGAGGGGGAGTGGAGAGAGCACTGAGGCCCTTTACGTAATTGTGACAGGTTAATGGTGCAGTTTTTGTAACAGGAATAAGAATGATGCGACTGTAAAGGTGTATTTTAGACTGCCAAGGGAACCACAGTGGTCACAAGACTGGTTGGAAGAGGTATAGTTACATATGTATATCTATTTATATATATAGAAATAAATATTTTTGTGGAAAAGAGTGTGTTCTTTGTTGGCCCAGGGTCAAGATAAGGGACAATCTAAATGGCTCATTAAAGAGTATTCCATGAGAGCACACAAGACATCACATTCAATGGCAAGTCACAGTAGTCAGTCTGTGCCTACTGCTCATGTATTTACAACAAATAAGGAAAACAGCCTGTAAAATTTTCAGATTTGTTTTTCTGCTATTTGACTGGCAATAGTCATTCCTTATTTTTATTATCTTTTATGTTTTTATCAGGGAGAAAGAACTCATATAGATAGAAAAAGAGATTGGTTCATGAAATCCAAATAATTTGAAAAGGGTGGAAGGGAAGACTCTGAGACTAGAATCCACATATAGAAGTAAAATATGGTGCACTTTTATTATAATTAAGTGCAACTTGACATGATGCATGGGGCAGACCAGCACTGAACCACCTGCGTTGAGCCACCCACCTCACTGCACCCAACCACCTTCCAGGCTCCAAGTGCCTCCCTGGGGGCGCCTCACTTCTGGCCGACCCCCTTCCTGGAGCACACCCGCTAGCCTGGGGGTATTCCTGCCACCACCCAGGGATAGGCTTGATTCTGGCTCTGCGTACCCTGGGAAGCACAGGCCTAGTAGCCCTCGAGGGTACGTGACTCACTTCAAGAACTTGGGGTGCCTCCCTCAGTTGGAAGCACCGGTAGTGATCTCCCTTAGTCAGCCAAACCAGGGGGACCACATGGCATAATTTAGACCCACTCCCAATAAGTCTCTCACGCTAGGTACAAAGGAGAACTTTATTGGTTCCAAGGGGTAGGGTTGGAATAGGGTACAGGGTAGAGCAATATCAGAGAAATCCCATAGAGCAAACTGGCATGGCTGGGCAGCCTTTGATCATGCATCTGAATTACTGCAAGCTATATATCTAGTTGGATCTCAGGTAGCTTACTCACAAGTATCATCCAGAGGCAGGTGGAGCTTCCCTCTGGAAGCAGGCAGTTCCTTGATCATGAATTTTGAGAGAGAGAGCAAGTTTCAGATGGTCCAGCTCTTCTCTCTCTCTGAGTCTTCCTCATGGTTGCTGCCCCTCCTCTTGGGCAGTCCTTAACTTATATAGCCCTTATGACCTTATTTACCTGGTCCAATGTAGGCCAGCACCTATTGACTGTCAGCCAACCAATTTGAAATGCATCACTAGTTGCTGGGCAGACTGACAGTCTCTAGCTCCCCAGGGAGCCCAAGCCCCTCACCCAGGTATGTGATGCCAGTCACGTAGGCAGAGAGAGCAGATTTCCCCCCCTCCCTCAGGAATGTATCCAGCTCAGGTTACCTAAAGAGATAGGGTAAGGTGTGTATCCTCTGCAGAGCCCATCCTAACCAAATTGTCACATAGCAGAGTTTTTGGGGAGAAACAGAGGTAGCCTTCTGCCACACTGCATACATGGTATCTTGTATAAAAGTTTTTACAGAGTACTCCACAAAGGATCATGAAATAAAAAGAGCGTAAACAGTGTCCAAAAGCTATTCAAGTTAAGATAAATACTTCACTATAGCCAAGTCCTTAATACACAACATTTTGATCTGATGCTATTTTTTCATAGCATTTGTAATATGACATGGAGTTCTATGGACCCCTTTGTAGACTAGGACCCCTTGTAAGGTTCATCTTGCTAACTGAACCTAATAAGAACAGTCTCACAGAAAATGCCAGAAATAAGATAGCTGAAGAGGAAGCATAAACTAAAAATTATATTTGTATTTCTAAATTAAAAATAAAAGAAAAACCTAAAACTTCAGAGGAGTGACTTTGGACATTAACCCAATGCAGTATATTATGTTGGTTGAGAGCTGAGCATAGAATCCACTTATGCTCAGATGGTATGGGCGTATAGGGATTTCACCATTTGGGGACTAAACTGCCTGAATATCCTTTTTTTTTTTAATGACAATTGCCACCTGTTTGAGTTTAAAAATCCCAGTCTGTGCCCATTTGGCTTGCACCTTTCATTTTCTAGTTTAAAAAACCAAAGGTTCTGCAGTTGTCATGACACATTGGGATACTGACAACCATTGAATCTCATGGTAGTACATAATGACTCCCATTTTAAACAAGAGAAAAAATTAGTGTTACTGCAAAATGTTGTTAGATTTTGCATTAAATCTTGCATAGTAAGTGTGTAATTATAACATGTCATCTCTGGCTCAGTAATTTCACAATTCAGTTCTCTTTTGGGGGCAGATGGCCTATAACATACCATATTTTTATAATTAGTTTATTCTCTGCAACCTCAGTATGTAATTAACTCCTTCATTCGTTACAAGTTTCTCTTGAAATCTCTCTTCAAGAACTAATAAATCCTCCAACACAAGTGCAGCTTAAGTCTTTCTTTGTATTCCTCCTTATCTTCTCAAAATAATCCATATCTTTAATATTTAACTTCCTAATTATTTGAATTTTATGGATTATTTTCAAATATGTTCCAAATATAATTTCTATAAAAGAAGTTTACCTCTGTTTCACCTTTGTGGCAGTAGTATTGATTGAGGGTTTTCTTAAGTTTTGCTTATAAAAGTCTCCATGAATGTGACACATGTCAAATTAAGATCAGTGTGTTGTTGCTGAGTGGGTTAGGTTTCTGCAAGAACAATGTGTAGCACATACAACACACACACCAAGTTCCAGTGCTTGGTAATATCAGAACCATTCTTCAAATTCCAGTGTGGTTTGGATCCATATAAATAGTAACAGTCACATTCAATTTCTTACTAGGGTTTGAGTCACTGCTGCAGTGCTCAGTTCTGTTATAAATTGCCCTCGTTTTTGTAATAATCTTCTGACAATAAAATGTCTCTCCAAATCAAGGGCTCCTACACAGTAGCAGGTGCCTACAGCTGTCTCTGTCATTCACTTGAGCCTGTTAGAACCCTGCTCACAAGCTTGGGCCAAGACAACACTGATCTCTTTAGTTTTTGTTGTTCTTATCCAGGTTACAGTCTGGGTTGTGCTCTGCCTACTAGAAAATGGTTTTCTACACCATCTACACCTCAAAAGTAAATAGGTTTTCTTTCAGACACGCACAATGTTCATTTGTCACTGTGCTGATCCTTTGAATATTTAAGTTGATCCAATGTTAAATTATTATAGAATGATTCCTAAACTTGTTCCCCGTCCTTCAGTATGGGTGAGGGTAACAAAAATTAGATTGACTTCAGTTGTAAACCACAGCCACCAAGTCAAGGTTTTCAAAGCCATCAAGGGTGGTGGGGTGTTAAATACAGGGGATGTGTATCTCATATTCTTTTAACTGCTTTGAAAATCTCAACCCAAGTCTTCCTCTGCTTCTGCATGATCTTGATTCAGGTATTCTCTGTACACCTGAGAACTTGAGAAGAAAACATAAATGACGATATTTAGAGTTGTAACTTTGTCTCCTACTGCTTAACTTAGCATAAAATTCACTTCTATTATCAATTGTTTTTCCCACCTGTCTTAATCCGATTTCTGCCTGAAATAGAATGCTAATTTAAGTCACACTGTGCTACATGGCACTTGATACCACATCACACCTGTTGATGTTTATGTGCCAAAGCATACAAAAACAATGCAGGAAAGAAGACAAGGTTGCTGTTATATCTATCGATAAGACAAGTTTCTCTCAGATCCCATATGGCTACATAGGCTGGAAATACACAATGTGTTTCCTAAGAACCATACCCACAGGCAATATGAAGGCATGCCCATGGCAGGTAGTGACACCAAGGGACTAACTTAACCACGTAAGTCAAGGTGTAGGAGATTACAAGCTGTTCTCATGCCTTGGGAAACAGGAAAAGAGCAACAGACTCATCACCTCAGTTGGCCCTCTCCAAATAATGTTCATTCTATCCCCTTCCTTGTACAAAAGCAAAAATGAGGCATTATATATGTTTCCAAATGAGACTATTACTTGCTTTCAGTTCTGCCTTCACAATGATATGCTGCTGCAGAAAGAGAGATTAGGTGATTTTGCCTTTAGCCACAGCCACAGCTACAGCCACAGCCAAGCAATGTTTGGATATGAATCCAAGAGCCCTTTTGCAAACAAATTTTAAAAATGGATCAGGAAACTTTTAAAATGGATTCTCCTTTACAGGAAAAAAATATGGGAAACTGTAGCTTTTCCCTTGCAGACTGGCAGAATTCCAGCCTGCAAGGGGCTGCTTGGGGACCCCCATTCCCCACACACCCTCCCCCCGCCCCACACAGTGTGGGGTTGGGGCCTGGGGGTAGGGGGCGGTGGGTCAGAAGTGAGAGACACTGAGTCAGGACTGGCCATCGATGTTTATAGGTGGGTCCTGGTACAAAAAAGATTAAGAACCACTGACCTGTAGCAAAGAAGACCAGTCTGAATCAGTATGTTTTACAAAGGACAGTTCCATTATTATGCATGGGCTGCAAGCAGTAAATCCTCTCCCTTCCCACCCCCCCTCCCCAGACCTTTTAAACCAGTATAATTTTTACTTCTATCCACATCCTGACTCTTGTTCAGGTTTCTGATACAGGTCAGGGTGTTCCACTCTCAAAGGGAAATAAATAACTTACATTTTGAAATAAGATCCCTGGCAAGTATATCCCTGAAATGTAAAGTAGGGGCTGAATATTATACTATCCTGAGTAGTCAAAAGCTCTCTCAAAGATATGCTATACGCATGTGCATATGTGTCAGTGCTTATGTTTTAATTCAAAATAAAATCAATGTCTGTCAGAACATCCCAATCACTCATGGGATAAGGAAGCAGGTAAGAACAAAAGAGTTCCTATCTGCCAGTACCAGTCAATCTGAGTAACTGAGACAAGAAAAAGGGGATTAGATTAGCAGACTCCTTCAGGGGAGTGGTGAAGATGTATTAAAAAAATAGTCATTGAATATGGATGCTGGGCTTTCACTCCCCCACACATATCCTCCCTGTTCAAGAATGTGGGCATCCATGTTTTTTCTAGAAATCTCGCAAGATGCTATTATACGTTCTGTATATGCATCACAGATGATGCATCTGCTGATAATACAACCTGCCCAAATCTGTATTTATACAGCAGTCCTGAATTCCATGTGAAGGCAAAACTCAAGTGATTGCTATATGTCTGTCATAATCTACCATTCAAGACCCAGAAAAAACTCAAATAATTTGTATTCTAGTACTGGCCATGATGAACTAAGCACTGTAAAGAGGCAGTCCTTATTGCAAAAGAATATTACACTTAAAGAATAGCTATGAATAGCACCTGAACATGAATATGTTTTTTGCATAAGGGCTCAGTAGGGACTTCAGGTCTGGATTCTCAAGTTGGGACAAATTCCTTTTCTTTTCCAGACTATGTTACTTCTTCTAGATCAGACATTCTTTCAAACTTCCTGTTCTACCATGTCTCAGAAATACTTACAGGTAAGCAGCTCCTTTATTTAAGGGAGACAACAGGATACATGACCCACATGAAACAAGAGCTGCCAAGAGGTTGATTCCAGTGCATTATTAGACTCCCAAATAGTCTAATAACCCTTTGCAGGCTTGATGATTTTTCTCTTTCCTAAGACTCAGTCCTGCAGGATGCCATATCTCACCTTTCTCCAGCAATGTATGTATTTAACTTACAACTTTACAATAGAGACTATCACTTTAGAGTAGATATGTGTTTAACTTGAAGCATATTAAGTATCCCATCTAAAGTCCACCTGTCAAATCCTAACACCATTGAAGTCACTTGTCCCAGCTGATGTACTCATGTAGTGCTTTACCAGTGGAGCAGTTATGTCACCAGTATCTTCCATTCTCAAGTTCTTATACAGTGTAATCTCTTTCAGAAAATAATGGAATTATGCTTCCATAAAATTGGTGTAAATAAAATCAGAATTAGGTCCTGATAATAGAATGATCAATCCTTGTCTTGCGTACTTGCCCCTTTCTCGTCCAGTCTGGTATTTATGTACTGCAAGAAATATCATGTAATTTTATTTCCATCCATGCATTTTAAGGGTACATCAGTATTTTTATTAGAAACACATTGTTGCATTTTAACTCTGTTTTAATACATAACTTTTAGCTAAGATGTTTTAGTATAAAGTTTCAATGTCAGATCTTCTGCCAAATTGCTAAAAGAAAAGCTGTATTTTTGTTTGTTTGTTTGTTTGTACTACACTAGCTTCAGATTTAATTTCATACCCCAGATCCTGAACTCCCAGATAAAGGTTTGATCATATCTTGTATGTAACAATTGCCTAAGTCCATAGAACAACAAATCACTGTAAATGTAGAAAAAAAAATGAACTAGCCCTGGCCTTTCTAGAAACATATATTCAATTATTTATAGGCAAAAAATCCCTTGACAGTTCATTTGCTTCCATGTGTGGGGGGCTTTTTTTCCCAGTATGGTATAAAATAATGTTATAGATTGGGAAAAGAAGAAATTCACAAAAAGCAGATTGTTTCTGCTCCTAAACTGAACATGGGAAGAGGGTTGAGTGTTTTATCTTTCACAATGTTGAAACCTTACCAAAAAGACTAATGGTTGTCAAAGTCGTTGTTAGTGACTATTTTTAAAATCTTGTGAAAAACTGACAGTTCCTTAAGTCTCCTCCAAATTAACTTTAGCACTGAAACTTTTCAGGGTTCCTAAACCATTCTGTTACTTGCAGAAAAAGGAATGTTAAAATAAATATATATATATATATATATATATAATGTTTATAGGTTTACTTTCTTATGCCCCCTCCCTCTCTTGCTTGCTCTCTTTCTCTTTCTCTCTCTCTTCTCATTGCTTTTAACAAATACCATCAATCTAACACAGGTAGCAAACTCTGTGAAACAAGGTAGCAAACTCTACTATCACAGACAAAGTAGCAAACTCTGTGAGATTTGTTTCAGCAAATATATTACAGTGAATCATGCATTATTAAAAGGGGTGGTTTCTGTCCGTCCAGAGTTCATCAGACCAAGATGCACATCCCATCTTCTCCTTCACTAGAAAGGACACAGTACTTTGGGGGGGGGACCTCTTTTTCCTTTGCCTACCTTTTGCTCCTGAACTTGTGATACAACACAGATTTTTGTCAATAGCTGTTTTGAAAAAGAATAGACCAGAGTACATGGTGAAAAAGAATGTAGAAATTATATATCTCAGATATTCACATGGACTCCTTCAGTGTGGCAGCTGAGCACCTCACAAACTTTAATGGGTTTGTCCTGCCAGCTCCCACTGCTGTTATCCATGTTTTGCACGTAGCACAGAAGGCCATATAGGAGGTGTGGGGGAGGCAAGAGTTGAACATAGATCTTATAAGCTCAGGCAAGCTCTCTAACCACTGATTCATTCCTCTTCTCTAGTGTTGTATTAGATGAAAACACTATCCATCCTAGTTCACTATTGTACTTCTAACAGTAGTCAGTACCAGTTGATTCAAAGAAAGGTGCCAGAAATTGTGTAAGAAGCAGTCATGGTATAAGCTACCTGCATGAAACCTTTCTTCCTAAGTACTGTCAGTTAGAGCTGCCTGTATCACCCTATATTAAAAATATCACCCTATATTTTAGTATTGAATTGTGTTTGTCTATACTTGGATAATTACTACAATAGTGCATCGAGTATAACCGGGGAGAACAAGTGATTTGAATACACATTTTATTATATCTCAAAATACACATCAACCTGCTGTAGTGGTTCAGTGATAGAATTGAGACCCAGGTTCAGTTCCCAGATGCATATATGATGACAGTCATTGAGGCACCGAATGTCCCAACTTGGTCTGACCTTTGGATTCTGTCTCAATGGTCTAAAGTGGGAGTGGAAGGTCTGGGCAGCCTCCATTCCTCCATATTCCTGCATAGGCATGCATGTCGAAGGTCCTGGTGACCACTCACACACAAACTACGATCCAGAAGGATCAAAGATTGCCTATTAAATACACATGGCATAACAACAAATTGGAAAATAGATAGAATCAAAGAACAATTCTTCATCTACCAGTTTCACTCTCACATCTCTGGAGAAGATCCATGTTGGCAGACAGTCAACATAGCATATGTAGACACTCAAATGTCTTTCTGTCTACACATGTCAGACACTTGTACTTCCCCCACCCTTTTATATCCTTCATGTTGCACATTTATATATGCATGATCTTTGCCCGTATTATCATTTCCTTCCTTTCTAAGGCTCCCCAAAGTTCTATAGGGCTTAAATGCTAACATAATCTACAGCACTGATCTCTGGTTAATTCACCACTCCTAAGGGAACACAAATAATGAGTAACTATCCAGTAGCAACCAGCAATCAGGAGTTGATAATTGGGAACAAGGAAGATGCTGGCAGGGATTCAGAACAATAGGATGTTATATCATAGCAATGAATTAACCAGAGTTTGCTGTAGTTAGCCTAACAGTATTGCAGTCAGATTTTGCATTAAGGAGCCTTTTCACTTCTCTAAATTTGTTTTTAAACCTGTGTAACCTGTGTAACATCTGTTCTGCACATTCTTATGTTTTATTTTATCATCCCAGCTCCTGTTTACTATTTAGCAGCTGGTTTTGTAACTAAAGGTTAAACACTGGTCATTTACAGCTGCCAGCTAGGTCTTACCTTGGGCTCTAAGCCTATGACCTATTAATGCCAAGCCTTCTATTCATGGGCTTTTACCTCCTACTATGTCCCCACTTGTGGTATGCCTTCCTACATACCTAACTATTAAAGCAGGCCACGATCTATAAGGCTCAATCCAAAGCCAATTGCACTCAATAGAAGGTCTTGTGTTGACTCCAGTGGGTTTTCCATCATGTGAGAAACTGTTGTTGGCTTTTTAAAATCCTTCTTATGTATGATTTTGGATGTTCCTCTAATCCACATTAAATGTCTAGTTCTCTTCTGAATCCTATTTAACTAAAGTATATTTATATGCTAGTTATGCCTTGTTTAAAAAATCAGACTTACTGAAAGCTATTACATTTTTCAGTTAATTTGGGGACACTTTTTAAAGTACATATATTCTCTTTGATTTTCACAACAGCAAACTGTTAATAGCAATTATCCTGGCAAAATTCCTAACAATTTTGGCTTTCTGGTTAAGTTAGAAACATCACAAATTGATTTCTGATGCTTCCGTGCTTTGCTAACCAACTGTTTGTTCAAATATCCTGCATAACTAAGTTGGAATTTGAGGTTTAAATTCAAGCGGGTTCTTAACTTATATGGGCCACTCCATCTAACCTAAGTATAGGAAAAGTCAACTGTTAGGAAGCATGTATTCCTTTGTCATCTAGCAGAGATCTGTAATATGAACACCATCAACAGAATTTGGAATTTGTAAGAAAAGCCAAAAATGAGAGAGAAGTGTGTGTATATATATGTACAAGCCCAATACAGTTTCCATAACAAATCATACAGAATATCTATCTGGTGATGTCTGTTGTGGTACAGTCTTGGTTTTAATAGCTCAGTGGGTTTTATTCCTTTGCAGAAGTCTGCCATCATCTCTGTCATGTAAAATGAAGTGTATGAACTTTCTAACATTATTCTGGCCATATGGATTTTTTTTTTTAAAGAAGTGTGAATATGTAATGTAAATGACACCTCATGCAAGTAAGCGAATAATATGACCCATGATTTAATTAGATGTGTGTGGTGCAGGAGTAGTAAACAGTTAAGAATAAAACAGACTAGTGTGAGGCTAAAAGTGGCTACATCTGAAGGGTGGTAAGTGAGTAGCATGTGAATAAGACGGGACATTCAAAGGTTGGGCTGTTTCATTCTGGACAAAGAAACAGTATGAATACTTGGCACAGCATTACAGAGACAACTGCTTCATTTCTTTGTGTTGTAGTCTTTGTTGCTCTGAGTTTAGGATATCTGTATGTTTGCTGTTTTGCTTTATGTTAAGAAAGCAGCAACAGGAAGGTGAGAGAAATCCATTTGTAGAGAAAAAACAGATGTTACCGGGTTGTCCGTTGCAGGCAGGCTTTTTTTTTAAGGCAGGGGGGAGGGGTTGAGTTGCAAAAGAGAAGCAATTTAAAACCATGCTCCCAAATATTGATTTTTTGGGGGGGGGTGTTAAGGACTCTCATCTTTAAAGCAAAATAAGTTAGGCTAGATTTTCAGTTGTTCTGTTAATGCTTAAACACATTATTTCCATATTCCCTCTACCTTCACTACTGACTGAAACACATACCCATATGAGTTATGGCAATGATGGTAAAAAATGACCCCACCTTCATTTTTAGCATTCTAAAATCTAGCTTCTTTTTTTTGAAGTTTGGGTTTTTGTTTGTTTGCCTGGCACCACAGATACTCTGTTGCCTTCCTCACAGTCAGAGACAGACAGAGGATGACACAGTGTAGAACATGCAGCATATCAAATAACAGAGCCAGTCATTTCTGAAGCAAGGGACACCATCAATTATTCACAGAGTCACCTTCTCTTCCTATGTCTTCTTTTGCCAGTTCAAACAAGAAGGCACAACTACCCTGAGCATCCAGTAGTGAACAGCGGTTGGTGAGGTTGGCCAATTATTTGCACTACTCTTACAGAAAGCTAAGAAAGTCATGTTTGGAAGTGAACACATTTTGTTTCTTGTTGCTAGGAAGGTTACTTTCTTCCTAGAATGAAGAATCAAGGCTTTGGTGAATCAAGTCTCTTGCTTGGGGAAATAGATTAGAAATGTGTCATCAAGTACATTGTGCTCAGGATAGACAGATGGATACAGGAGTATCTGTGTGCTACATAGAACTGTCAGAGGAGCACAACTCCTCACAATGTTTCTTAGAGGGGTTAATTTGCTGCTGGTAAATAATCTATTTTTTATTACCTCACATCCCTAGATTGTCAACATCTTCAGCTTTTTGCCACAGCTAATTAGACAGGCAAAAGCCTTATAGCCTACAGAACGATCTGAACTAAGCACCTGCTGAAATATCTGCTTTTTTTTTTTTAAGAATTTGAGTGTCAAAGTGTGAAGAGGCTACAGATTGCATTTAAATGCTTTGAGCATCAATAAGATGATTATACCCATGAGGCAAACTTTCAAAATTTCTCTTAGACTCACCACTGAGAGAAAGCGAGATAAAGCCCTGATAGATAAAAACCACTGTGCAATGGTATCAGAGCTAATTATTCTGCTGAACTCTTGAAGGAATCTTGCAGGGATGTGCTGGACCTGTGTGCTGTGTGGCCACAGAGAGGAATGTTTAATTGCATATTTTAATGCAATTTTTTGTACAAAGTATGACTTTAAAAAGGAACCAGTTCGGAATGAAAGCAGAGGATAAGTTCAATTTTTGGTGTTCAGAGTTCCTATATATTTTTGTTTTTAAAATGTTACAAATAAAAATCCTCCTCCTTCCAAAGAATGAACATCAAAGTTTATCCAGTATGCTCTGAGCTGTAGCTAAGGATAACAAGCAATAATCATTATTAATGTTATTATTATTGTTATTATTATTGTTATTGTTATTATTTGCTGCATTTTTATTAGAAATGTTTTTATGGAAGTGTGTATACAAAGACTGTCAGAGAGATGCCTACCATTTCTTTGGCAGTGTCTTTTCATACTAACTGTGGAATCAGTAAGAATACCAGTAGTTTCACAGATATTTCCATTTCCTTTTAAATAGACTGTACCTGGCCAAATTGTTGGTATACAATAGGAGCAGATGACACAACCCTTTTACAGGAAGTGAGTGAGAGAAACTATGGCCAGGTACAGAAGTTATCCTTGTTGCACAGTAAGAGTACACAAAGTGCTGTACAGTCATAACCAAACAGACGGTCAGGGCACCTAGAGCACTCTAAAAATGGCAGATCCTGCTCTAAGATTACCCTGGAGGGATATGAGATCAGTCTTCAGTGTTGTAGGTTAGAGTGTCATAACAAACATCTGTACCACATATTATCATGACTCCTGGTAGGTCGCATTCCGCAATGTCCCATGGAGCATTGCAGCACGCTACTCAACCCCCTCCCCTTGCGGGGTGGCAGTCTAACCTAAGCCAAAGCTTGTCTCCTCTACCCAAGCACCAAGATGGCCCCACCTCCAGGGTCTCAGTGATCCAAGGCAGTGAAGCCCCTATTTCTAACCTCTGGCCCACCCCTTGTTTCCTCTAGTCAGCTGTGAGCCACTGTCTGGTAGGGCTGTGCAAAGCTTGGGGTGGGGGGAGTGTTACTCAGGGAGGGGGGCAGGGGGGCATGGGATGTGGGTACGGCAGCACTGGGAGAGGGGACTCTGCCCTGCTGCCGCTTGCCCATCTGGGGTGGTAGGTGGGGCGGGTGGAATGCAGGTGTGACACTCCAGGCAGAAGGGGGCAAGCAGCAGCAGGGCAGAGCACCCGCTCCCAGTGCTGCCACGTCAGCATCCCGCACTACCCTCCCTAGCGCCAGTTGCCAAGCGGCACCCCCAGCGCTGCTGTACCCACATCCCATGCTCCCCTGAACTGGCTGGCAAGCAGAGGCAGGGCAGAGCCCCCACTCCCAGAGCTAAAGTGGGCTGGCAGCACTGGAAGCAGGGGCTATGGCCTGCTGCTGCTCAGAGCAAGCCTCACCTGCATTGCGTCCCCCAGCGCCAGCTGGGCAAGTAGAAGCAGAGCAGAGCCCCCACAGCTCCCCCCTAGGGCAGAGGCAGGCACAGCCAGAGGAGCTGCAGGAGACATCTCTATGGCTGCCCTTCCTGGCCTCATCCCCTGCCTGGCTCAGCCTCTGGCACTTTAAAAAAAATAAAAAGCCCCACACTCACCAGCTCTGGCAGCAGGGATCGGGGCCATGACAGAGCCCATCCCCCCCCCCCCCCCCAGCCGGGGAAGTGGGGATAGCCCCCTCTGCCTGACACCCTGGTGGCAGCTGCCCCATGGCATTGGTGCAGCACAGCAAAGCAGAGTGCCATGCGCTGTCCCAGAGCTGGAGCAGCTCCACCTGTCAGCCAGAGCCTGGCACTGCTCACCCCCAGCTGCCCCAGCTCCCAGACAGCACGCAGCACCCTGCCAAGCCGCACTGCACCTGTGCCCTGGGACAGCAGCTGCGGAAATGCCAGGCAGGGGTTGATCACCGCTGCCCGCCACTGCCCCACGCTGCATAGGGGGCTCTGCCACGAGCCTGCAGAAGCCCCAATCCCCACTGGCAGAGCCGGCTTTTTTTTTTTAAACTCTGCACTCACCATCTGCAGCAGTGGCAACTGGGGCCTCTGCGTGCTCGTGGCAGAGCCCCCCTGTGCAGTACAGGGAAGTGGGGGGCAGCGGGGATCACCGCCCCCACCTGGCTGGGGCTGAGCAGTGCCAGGCTGACATGTGGAGCTGTCCCAGACAGCTCCCAGAGCCCTGCCAAGTCACACTGCACCTGCACCATTGGCAGCTGCCACGTGGGTGCCAGGAGCAGGGGGTGATCCCTGATGCCCCCCAGCATGCCACGCTGTGTGTGGGGGGGGCTCTGCCATGAGCACCCAGAGGCCCCAATCACCACTGCTGCAGCTGGTGAATGTGGGGCTTTTTTGTTTGCTTGTTTAGGTGCTGAGAGCCTGGGGCCGGGAGGGGGGTGGAGCCAGGCAGGGAAGCCCTGGGGGCTTCTCCCGCAGCTCCCCCTGCCCAGGGAGAGGCAGGCACAGCTGGAGGAGCCCACAGGAGAACCTGTAGCCACCTGGCTGTGCCTGCCTCTCCCTGGCCCATCTGAATCACCAAATCTCCAAATCAATGCCTAATCTTCTGAAGCCGATGCAGCCGAATCAATTCAGGACAGTGATCCAAATGCCCGAATCGAATCACTGTCCTCCAAATCGGCCGAAGCCAAATCCAAATCAAATACTTCCCTATTCACACAGGTCTACTGTCTGGCATTATCATTTACTGTGCAGTCCATCTATGCCACCTGAGTATTTATAAAGATTGCAGCTTTTGATTAAGTGTTGCGCTGACTGTGGATACTGCATTCACATAGGGGCTAGCCGAGATGTACATCTTGTACAGTGTTGTTTTGAAGCATTCGTGTCCAGATCTTAGTCTATTCAGCTTAACCCACACTTCTCTGTCTGCCTTAATTGCCAGGTTTGACATATTCAAAGTTGTAGTAGGTAGTTAGAACATACTTTTTGGCTGTGCAGACATGCCATAGCTCTTCCTCATGAAGCCTTGTCATCCTCCTGAAAGTCTTTCCTAGGATGCACTTCTGGAGCTGACCCTTTTTGCCTTTGTAGGATCTGGCTGATTATCCCATTGAGACCATTTTGTAATTGTCTGTGTGGCAGGGTGCCTGCCACTTTGAGGGTTGGAAGCAGGCAGCCCCCAGGTGCCTGATTAGGGCGGCCATTTTAGGGCACAGAGTCACAGGCTGGGCCAGCAGTCTGTAGCTGGCGGCCAAAGAGGTAACATTGGGCTGAGCAGCTCCTGGAACATCTTGGAGGTAAGGGTAAAGCTATGGGGAAGGAGGAGGCCCCATGTCCTGGGCATAACAGAAGCCTGTACCCTTCTGGGGAGGGAAGGCCTGGTGGGGCTACCTGTGGTGGATTAACTCCCCAGAAATGCCAGGCCAGACACCTGGCCCACAGTTTTATTGGTACTAGCAGCTACTGCATCACATTGCTGGCTCATATTCATGCTGGGGGTCTATTGTTACACCCAGATCCCTTTCATTTGTAGCGCTGGTCAGGTTAGCAATGCCCAGCCTATAGGTGTGCTGGGGGTTCTTCCTTTCCAGATGCAGCACTTTGCATTTCTCTATGTTGAACCTCATCTGGTTCTGTTCTGCCCAACATGCCAGCCTGTCTAGGTCTATAGTCTATCTGCGTGTGCCCACACAACCCCATATCTTGGTGTCATCCACAAACTTGGCCAATGGGCTTTTTACCCCCTCATCCAGGTCACTGATGAAGATATTGAATGGCACTGGGCCAAGTACCAACCCTTGGGGGACACCACTGCCCACATCTCACCAGGATGACACCAATCCATTCATTTGGACTCTCTGTGTCCTACCCTGCAATCAGTTTCGCACCCACTTGATAGTCCCGCAGTTGAGTCTGATATCTTCCAGTTATCTGATCAGTACCTCATGGGATACCAGGTCAAAGGCTTTCTGGAAGTCAAGGTATACAATGTCAACCATTTTTCTCTCATCCTGGTGACGAGTCACCCGATCATAGAAATGAGGTTGGTCAGACAAGACCTGCCCACAATGAAGCCATGCTAGCTGTCATTCAGTATCATGCCTTCTGCAAGTTTGTCACATATAGCCTCTTTGAATTTTTTTAGGATTTTCCCTGGAATAGAAGTTAAGCTAATTGGCCTGTAGTTTCCCAGGTCTTCACGCTTCCCCTTCTTGGCCAAGAAAAGGGACTTACCTTTCTGTGTGAGGTGGATGCCATCTCTCCCCAGGAGTCTTCTGTCCTTGAAGTGGGTGTTGTGGTCATAGAAGCTGAAGCCTTCTTGGTGGCACCACCATCAGAGATGCTGGTTCACCTCATCAATGCATCCTTGCCTCCTTGGACCATGGCCTGAAACAGGGAGCACAAAGGAAAAAACTACCAGAGCCCCTGATCCTTTAAGCCCAGCTCCCAGAGCCTTGTAGTCACTCACAACATGGTCTGGATTGCTCCTGGCCGTGTCATTTGTTCCCACATGGATAAGGAGCATGGGGTAGTAATCTGTGGTGTGGACAAGCCTGGGGATCCTCTCTGTGATATCACGGATCCATGCCCCAGGGAGACAGCAGACCTCCCATGCTGTGGGATCCAGACAACAGATGTCTCCCTCCGTTCCTCTCAGCAGGGAGTCACCTACTACAATTACCCAACATCTTCTCCTCTGGTTGCTCTGTTGCCTCGCAGCCTGCCTGGTGGTAGTTGTGGGTGCAGCCTCTGTTGCTGCACTCTCCTTTGCTGCACTCATTCCCAGTGATGCCAGGGCCCCAAATTGGTTCCCCAGCTGCACTGGAGGAGTTGTTCCAGCAATGTGGGGTCTAATTCTGCATTGTCTAAAACTAGAGATGATTGTCTTCCATCCATCCATGTCAGGTCCCTCTTGTGTTGCCATCCCACCATTTGAGCAATCATGCAAAGCATGGAAGTACCCATCAATCTCATCCTCAATGGCTCTGATCCCACACAGCCTGCTAACCTCTGCCTGGAGTTCCCTCACCTGCACCTCCAGGGCCTCAATCCGGGCACATGTGGGACAGCTGAGGGGACTCCAAGCCATCCCACTGCCCCCTGGCCCCTGAGGACCCACCAGGCAACCCCTGCAGGCAGAGGGCCCGGGTGCGGCTGATCCACCCAAAGGCTCCATCTGGGTGGAGGCCTCAGAGGAGCCCTAGGTGGGAGGCAGCATTGAGACAGGGTCCCTGGCTGCACTCCGAGTCACCACCCCCATTAACACTCCCTCATCTAAAGACTCTGGAGACTGTCCAAAGCCACCGACTGACAAGTGGAGTCTCAGGTCCCTCCTGCTCTCCTCCCTGCGTCCACTCCTGTGCAAACTCCAGTGCACCCCTAAAGAGCGTGCCTGTTTGCAGAGCTCGGGAGAGCAGCTCCCACCTGGCGCAGCTAAATATTGGTGGGAGGGGAGGAAAACCCCTTCCCGATCCCCTACAGTTGGCCTGGCTGGCCTGGCTCCTCCTCCCTTTTTCCCCCTACCCCTGCCCTGCCCAACTTACCTTGATTCAACTGTCATCTCCTTGCTTGCTGCTCCACTCAGTGTGGTCGGCGGGGGAAACCAAGGGCTCATGTGAGCTGACACACACGTGCGCCTTCTTCAGTGTCCAAACCTGACTGGCGGGTATTATGAGATATATGATTATAACTGGCTTAAAGAGCTGGTAGAGGAACACAATCAAATTGTCGTTAGTACAGTTCTTTACAGTAGTTGCACTACATAGAAGAGTCTAATTTCTAAGGCACTGGTGACATCTAGTTCCACTACAATTTTAGCTTAATCCTGTACCATTCAAGGTATTGGGAGTGTCCTGGAGACCGCAAGAAAAGGGACCAGGAAGCCCCACCCACAGGGTACAGTGCAGGAAAAAAACACGAAAATAGATAAACAAACACAAAACAGCCACTCACCTGCAGGCGGAATGATGTCGGATGAGTGAAGAGAAGAACCCGTGTGGTTTGTAAGTCACGCCTTTATACAATTAAGGCCTGCAGATGACATCACGAGGACGCACCAGCCAGTGGGGATAAAAGTGGCTGCCGGCAGATAGGCAGGGAGAGCAAGTGAAGAGGTGGAGGCTCTCCAGCTGGCACGAACTGGAAACGCCAGGACGACAGGTGGCAGTAGAAGTGGCAAGGTTCCCCCACCCCAGGGGTGCTGAGGTTGAGCCCCAGGAGGGGAGGAGCACTGGGGGCGACTTCCCCCTAGTCTCGTTGAAGAGGTTAGGTGGTGGAGACACCAAATGGCAGCGCAACCGGAACGGTGACCTGGAGGAAGAGGCTGAGGCCAACTCCGGGGAAGTGGAAGTTTTCACACCTGGTCACTCCCAGGTACCAGATCGGGGAGCTGGGTTGGGGGCTGAAAGGAAAGAGGGACCCTACGGGACCAGTGTTGAGGGAGCACTGCCAAGCATAGGCAAGAGAGCTAGAAAAGCTGGCCAGTAGGACACTGAATGAGAAGACCCTTTTGGGTTCTTTTTTTTCTTCTTGTCTTCATTTTGTTTTCTTTACCCCCACTCAACAGGGGCACCCATACCGACCCCAGGAATAGAGCCAACTGGCTCAAGGGGGTTCCAGGCTTAGGGCCTGAATTGGCTAACTATCCTTCCCCAAGGAGAAAAAGCGGATACAGTATAGGGCCCGAGGAAGCAGGGGGTCAGGCTAGATGATCTGTTCAAGTTCCTCCTGACACTAGCTACTATGAATATCCACACTGGAGAGGTGGCCATGTCAAGACCTGGTGTCCCACCAGAGGTTGATGTAAGGCTGAGGTGCAGGGGAGGTGGAGCCCCACAAACATCCCACAAACAGAGCGGTCATCCCTGAGGGGACCTTCGAGGCTACCCCCACAACCTAACATAACATTTAAAGACATGGTAGATGAGTTCAGGTGAGGTCAAAGGGGCAACTGAAGCCCACCTTGAGGAATCCACGAAGCTAGAGAGCGTACGTCCTCTACAGTTTGGACCAAGGCGGCACGTGAGCAGGCATTTGAAGCCAGGTGGACGCAGGGAGTTTTGCCACTGAAATCCATAAGGAGCAGAATCAAGTCCTTTCTGCTATTGATGTTCAAAAAGAGCACGACATTTAATTTTGTTTTAGTGCTTTTGAAATATTGATTGATAACTTTGACTCCAAATTCCCATCATCTCAGGTACATTTCAACATTCTGCTTTCTCTTGTGCTACAGAAATTTTCTTAATTTTAAAATTTCTGATACTGCAACAACTGAAGTACAGCTGAGCTTACTCACTAAAAGCAAGGAATACATCAACTGTTTGCAATAAAATATATTCACCAACTTCTGCCAGATATTATTGGATGATTTTGAATTAGTTGGTCAAAGAATTCTAAGTATAAAATAATAAGGAAGAAAACAAGTAGACTTCCTTGGTTCCTCCTTGTCATGGAAAACAAAGTGATACATTTCTTTTGTTTTCTGTCCTAGTCAAAAGCTTGCTTAATATTAATTTCCTCTTTAAAAAAAAAACAACAACCTCTCCAAACAACTTAAAGGGCAAATCTACTCCACACTCTCAATAGCCTTCTTAGCACTGAGATTTAACATTATTCCTTCTTATTGCTTGTTGTTTGAGTTCTCAATTGTTCTTATTTATGAATATTATAGAAAATGTTCTTTTTTTTTCTACAAACACTGCATGAACTAAATACACAGTGATCTGAGCAGTTCTGAAATTTCTACTTTGTCCTGCCCATTGATGGTAGCTCTAGTGATATTTTTCTCTAGTCCTCTAACCACACAAGGGACTAGCATGACTCTACCTTTTCTCTTGAAATGTGCATATTTTCCCAAAATATTCTTCACTTCTTAGTCCTTACCCTATGCTTTGAAACAATACGTATATGCTGACTTCAGTGGCTTGTAACTATAGTCAAGAAAATGAAATGAGAGGATGAAGAAAAGTATACATGACAGAGGGAGAAAAGGATGTCACTATTAGATTAGTATTTAACAGACAATAGTCCCTAATCAGAGTTCAATTGTACTTTGTCTTCAGATTTACTGTCACTGGATCCAAAACTTGTGAAGTGCTCTTATTTCTAACATTAGCCCAGTTAAAAGCAAGACAGCAGTGTTTTTAAAGCAGCAAATCTGGGGAAGAAAGCAAGTGATTTAAAGAAAGGAACATACTTGATTATTAAAAAATAAGGCATGGAATAGTTTTGACTTCCAACAGGTATTAACCTTCTAGCTATCTTTAGAGTCTGAAAATGGAACTATGGTTTGAAAATGCTCTTCTTCCAACTTGTTCTCAATATAAGGAAATTAGCTTGGAGATCTCCAATACAAATCTTGGGGCTACATCATTCCAGGTCACAGGTGGGAAAGAATTTTTGATCATGTGGAGCTGTTTTATTCAGTCATTGAATAAGGGCATTTAACCCCCATATGTACTTAAATACCTATTGGAATTACATGACAATATTTATTCTAAACAGTTATTTCCAGTAACTGTACTACATACAAGAGCCAAAATTCTGAGGTACTTGCTGACATCTGGTTCTCCAACACTGAGAATTCACAGACAGCCTGAAGAAACAAAGCTAAAAAGGGTGCTCTGAAGTCCCAACCTACAGAGAGACTTTACCACTGAATATTGATTCAGTTGAAAGTGCTTGAGTATAACTAGAGTTAATGCAGCTGTTTAATGCCTGGCTCTGAATGATTGCAATCAATAGAAACATCACATTTCATCTTAGATTCATAGATGTTAGGGTCAGAAGGGACCTCAATAGATCATCGAGTCTGACCCCCAAAACATGTAGCAGCCTCCCCATCAGGGAATTGAACCCCGGTCTCCTGCATGACAGGCAGGGATACTTACTACTATACTAACGAGGAGTGCTTGAGACAATAGCACTACAATCCAATGCTGGAGGAAAAGGAGAAAAAGAGAGGGGGTGCAGGACTTTTAGTTCCCCCAATCACAAACAAAAAACCCCTTTCAAATTCAGCCCTCAGATCTAGAGCATTTTTTGTTTCGAGAAAACCTAGACCTTTTCCTGAGCTATACCAGACATAGAATAGGGCTAAGGTATTGTAAGAGGAAAAAAACCCCAAAATAACTCTTATAGCTTAAAAAGGAGAGTCGTTTTTAAATAAACATGGATTCGAATAAGGCTAGCAAAATGAAGCATTCCCGTGGTCTATAGGTGAGCATATGTAATGGTATTTACTCACCCCGCCCCCAAGTTCATATACAAATCAATAATACTATGCTGAATTGCTTTATAACTAGGTTAACAAAGCAGGTAACACAGCTCTCTCGTAGAATAAGTGGGGGGCTCTTAAAAGAGCCTTTGGGTTAAGAGGTTCTGGGGACGAAGCCAGAAGCAGGTTACTTGGAGCTGGTGTACTTGGTGACAGCCTTGCTACCCTCCGACACAGCGTGCTTGGCCAGCTCCCCGGGCAGCAGCAGCCTCACGGCCGTCTGGATCTCTCACAATGTGATGGTCGAGCGCCTGTTGTAGTGCGCCAGGCGGGACGCCTCACCGGCGATGCACTCGAAGATGTCATTCACAAAGGAGTTCATGATGATCTTGTATGAACTAGGACATTGGTGTTCAACCTTTTTTCCTGGCTGGCCCAATAGAAAGTGCCTGATCCTTCTGTGGGCTGGCTCTGGCTGGTGGCCCTAGTCAGTGCCCAGGGTAGGCGTGTTGGGGCCCTGTTCAGCCGTATGGAAGAGGGCAGGGGACAGCACAGCTCTGATTCAGCCATGCAAGGAAAAGGGGGCTTAGCCGATCCCCAACCCAGCCCCCTTATGGAGGGAGGCATGGTCCAATACAGACCCACCATGCAGGACTTGGGAATTTGGCACCATGGGAGGTGCTGGCATTAATGGCCAGTTGCCAAATTTCCCAACCTGTGGGGAGCCCTGTGGCCCAGGTTGGGAAGTTGAGTATCCCTGAACTAAGGCATTCAACATTTATTTCATTCATTTTTTTTCAACAAGAGGATGGATTTTAAAAGGAGAAAAGCTTGTGAATTTTTTTTGTAAATTAAACACCAACCGACCAACGGATTGCTATTGCAAATTATCTCCCTGCCAACTGGCATGTGTCTGCACCACCACCCCACTGCTGGAGTGGCAGGGGAGCAGGTTTCTTGATGGGGACAGCAACCCCTGTCATGGTGTCTCGGGAGTGTGAGCCCCTTGCCAGCAGGGGGGCTGCACTGCAGGGTGGGCAGAGCTGCAACAAACTGCGCATGGCAGCGCCAAGGCTCAGAGGGGACCAGAGCCACCCTCAGCACTGCTGCAGTCTGAAACAGCTTTCCCTGCCCCACAGCACAGCTCCCCTGCCAGCAAGGGGCTGTTGCCCCCATCACAGTTGTACCCCCTTCGCTGCTCCAGCAGCCAGCAGGGGTAGGGCCAAATGCCAGCCAGTGGGCAGATTCGGATGAAAACAGCAGAGATAGTAGCCCCTTCTGTGGGCATGAAGCCTGCTAAGTTTCAAGGAGATAGGTACAGGGGTTTCTGGGAAACTGCACCTGAAACTGTTCAAAGCAAAACACATGACACGTGACTTTGTGTGTGTACTGAGGCACAGCAGGATGAAAACAGCCGAGGTGGTAGCCTGTAACACAGGACCTTCCTGGTGCTCAGGCAGAAACGGCTTACAAAAGGGACAGAGAGGCTGCAGACAGGGGCTTTATGGTGTTCTATGTCCCTCCCCCAGAGCACTGTGATTGGAAGGGGACTCAAAGAAAGATTACAAGCACTGCCCAGCTATAGATGTCAGTCTTTTCCCCAACCCTGCTCCCCCTCCCTCTTCTCAGTTTCTGTTCCCCTGAAAGATCGTCTTCCGAATCTCCAAATCTTTTTCCAAATCTTTTTTTTTTGATTTCCTGATTTGATTTGGATTCAGTGATTCAGCCTCTGAATTGGGCCGAATCTTCTCTGAATCAAATTGGTAACCAAAGCTTCAGACACCTCTAGTTATTTCCCCCTCCCTCTGGTGGAGGCAGAAGTAGGGGGCTTATTCCGTGCTTGCCCTAAGCAGGGAACAAGCAGCAGCAGCAGTCAGGGCAGGCAGACCCAGCTGTAGTCTAGTGGGGGTAGAGGCGGGGAATAACCTCCCCTCCCTACCTTCTCTGCCTCAGGGACCGTGCCACTGCCCACTCCCAGCCCTGCCATTGCAGCAGCAAGGAGGGAGCAGAGGGGTAGGGCCAGCCCCACTCGGCTGTAGCAAAGAACCAGGCCCAGAGAGCATGCTGGAGGACTCTGGTTTAACTTAAACCAAGAAAGGGCCTGGGACAGAAATTGCATAAACCAGTTTGAGCTTAATCAGTTAAGTCTGATACTATATTAATCCAGGTTTATCTCAAACCAGTTTCAACCATTTTGAAACTGGTTTATGTGCACTGAACATCTGTTCTGTTACAGGTTTAAACCAGTTTGTGATCACTTAAACTGGTTTATGTGTGTCGTCTGTCCCTAGCCTTAAAGATCATACTAGGAAACACCACAATCAAGTGTGGCCACATCTCTGTTTGCTTTACCCCGGAAGGACACAATGTAATCACCTGAGTGCCATGCTGCCTGTGGGCTTGTTCTCACTCAGGTGCGCTTATTAGTGCCTGCCAGTAACATTAGGCTTGTTTTGGGGTGTAATATGTATGGTGCCAGATTGCCAGACTTCATGGAAGAGCTCCCCAACACAGGCCTTTCATAGTTTTGGCTTAGATGTCCCCTTTTTGTTTTTAGCAAGTGAGAGAGATGAGCATTTCCTGTAGAAATAGTAGCTGGGAGGAGTTAGTAAGAGTACTGATGTTGCAGGAGATTTCTGAATTCCCAGCTACAGCTATTCAAAAAACTTAACCTCCAGAATATTGAAAAATGAAAGAAAGAACAAATTATTTGAAGCTGGATGTGCATTCATTGTATTGCAATCCATTAGTAAATTTGGAAGTGCCTGAGAAGGAATTTATACTTTTTGAGTTTCAACAAAATCCAAACCAAGACAAAAAAGAAAGATAACAAATTTTCACATAACTTTTTTTTTCACTCATTTTTTATTTAAGCAGCAGCTTGTCAGAGAAGTTCTGAACAGCACTAATGCCAACCAGGATTAGAATCCTCCCAATATAAAAACATATAGTAGAGCAGTAGCTTCTACTTTGAAGAGCCTCCACCAAAATGAATAGGGAAAGCAAAGGATTGGAGGGAAAGCTGCAGAAACTGAAGCAAGGGGTTCTGTCCTCTATGATAGTTTGTTGTCCCTCACACTGTCCTGTGTCCTGTCACTCAATTAAATATTTAATAGGCTCAGTAAAAATTGCTAAAGTCAAACCTCCTTCTGTATATAATCCAAAATTCTGCAACTGTTGCAAACGTTAATTATTATTTAACAAACTAGTGGTGTTAAAACCTATTTAAAAGAACAATTAAGAAAGAATTGACTCTGTACGGCAGGAGGCATTCCATTGTTTTAAAGTGTCTTGGTGAAAATCGAGCAAGTAGATGAAGAGTTCACCATGAATTTACATTCAAATCAAAGGCAGTGTGCAAAAGCAACACTGTATACAGTCGTTTCAGATCTACTTCTGCATTTCCTGGGAAAACGTTCTGCAAATCCTGATGCTGGCCCAAGAAACAGCTCACCCTTGTGCTTCTCCTAGCCTAGAAATGACTTCCCTCTCTGGTAAGGCAAGAGGAAGAGCATCCATAGTCCATTGTTCCTGTTTACCAAAGTTTGCTTTGCCTGAATTAAAAAAAAAAAAAAGTTATTTGCAGATCCCCGCTGAATTTTTCTAACTTGTATTTTTATTCTTATGATTTTGTCTATGTACTGGCAGATTGTTCAGCTTTATTATTTTAAAGGCAACCCATCAATGGTTCAAAATTCTCTTCTGAAGCAAAGCATGCTTTATCACTTTGTTGACTTTCTTTTCTCCTCAAAACCAACTTTCAGCAGGGATGAAAACTTGGAGATGGATTGTTTGGTTTTAAGCAATACACCTGGAATTGTTCCTCAAATCGCTTGTAAAGCCTTGTTCCACCTTGGAACGGTCACTCTGCAAACTGCCCTAGCAGGGTTTGAAATTGTTTCACTGTTGATAATTACCTGGAATTAGTCTTTAAATTTATCCACATCTAATCATGGCCAAGAAGCTGGATCCGCATGTGAGCAATAAAGGTGAATTATTCTATACCCCTTAATGAGTAAACAGCAAAATTAAATATGGAGTGAGAATGCCTCTGTAAGAGGGATTTTTATTTTTAAAATTGTACCACACAAAATGTCACTTAGTTGTTGTAGGTTAGCTACAGTTGGGCTGCTCTTTGCCCCTGCCAATTGTTCAAATTTAACGTTGTATTGTATCTCACTAAGGCAGCTCTTTTCCTTTTGGAAGTGACAAACATCCTTAATAGGCATCAGTCCTTGATTCAGCCATGCTTATGTGCCCTTCATACATACTTGAATTGCCTAGACTAAGTGATGTTTGGAAAGGTGAGTGTGAATAAATGGTATTTTGCTCTTCTTCTATATTTAATACCAATTAGTAACTTTCAGATAGTTTTGTTTTCACACTGAATAGGAAGATTTTTTTCTTTTGCAAACTCAGCTTGGGATCTGAATTATCAAGCTGTGCACTTTCTGGCTCTCACATCATTACTGATAATAAAAGTTCCCTAAATAAAGACAATCTTAAGATTTAGCATCTTTAATGGGAAAATGTGATGATTTTCATTTGAGTCAGTCTTGGGGGCTCACATTCTACTTGTCTTTGACAACCTCAGTAGACTAAGTTGGGCAAGGAAAAGCAAGAAGGATTTTTCCCTTGCAGTTATAATTACAAGGGCCTTGACTAATCTAGTTCTACTCTTTGTCTCATGCAGTGAGGCTTTCTGTGCTTCCATTGGCAAATCGTCTCTCAGAGTCAGAGATGCCACCATGCCAAGTTTTGCCTAATGTTCAGGCTAAATTTCTTATTTCTTTACTTTATCTCTTTGTTCCTATTTTCTCCAAGGGAGCAACCTGGGGTAACAAAACTCATTGTCCCTCTAAATGAGCTCTTGTAGCTGGGAATTCTTAGCAAGAATATAATACCTGGGCTTCTACTCAGAAGGTGCTAAGAGGAATACAAAAAAGCCCAGTACTCCCATTTGTTGGAACAATCACATGAAATTCCTTGTCCTTGTAATAGGGAGCCAGGCTCTCCATTTAAAGAAAGATGCTTTCTTTAAGGAGAAACAGCAGAGTTCCCCACACCCTGGGCAGTTGGTCAGGGGCATGCAGGCTCCAGATCACACTGTCACTGCCGCAAGATCCCAGCTCTAGCCTCAAAGCAGCATCCCGCCCAGCTGTGTGCCCTGCCAGAGCTGCTGGGGCTGGTCTCCATGGAAACACTGGCCCTCTGCTGTCATGGCCCTGCTGCTGCTGGGGTCTCCATGGAGCCCAGCTGCAGCAATGCAGGCAGGGGCTGCTGGGAAATGGAATCCAGCTGCCAACCAGATCCATCATTTTGCCCACCCCTGGGTCAGAGGCTAGGAATGCCTATTGCTGAGCTAGCTGCTTTGCAGTAGTACAATGGGGCAAAGCCCTCCTTGGACATCAGGGGCACTGTTACAGCAGCTAGATAATCAGCCCAGTTAGAATGAAAGAGAGGCAGCTGTGCTGAGGCTAGCAAGTCACCTGACTGGAAGGGACAGAGCTTAAGAGGTATATAAGCCCAGGGCCTGAGCCAAGGAGGTTAGTCTGGCCATGTAAGCCACGGGACAAGCTCTGCAGCAAGCTGGTTGTGTCTGAGCTAATGCCTGGGATCCTGCTACAACTGGGACTGCAAGCAAGGAGCTAAGAGCTTGGCAGGTGTCCAGGGCCCAGGAGGAGGAGGGTGTTGTTATACAGCCAGTGGGCTTAGAGTTTTAGTTATAGCCATTGTACTTATGTTTTTGGTTAACTTATGACCAGCGGTCTAGTTTGAGACTATCAGGAGTGGAGGAAGTCCTAGTAGTGCCTGAGGGGCATGTGGCTGCTTTGATCCCTGCCAGGGGCCAGGCTCAAGGCACTGACAGGTGGCAGCCATGAAGGGTTGAAGCCTAAGTCAGCTGAGGCCCTAGTCTGATAGGGCCAAGAACCAGGGTCAGGGACCTGAAGCCTGAGAGTGGTGGAATCATAGCCCAAGATGGGTAATAACCAGAGCCAGGGGCCCAAAGTTCATCCCAAGAGGGGGATGAACTTGTGCTACAGGTTTATCCCAAGAGAGGTGAAACTGCAGCCCAAGAAGGGCAAAAACCAAAGTCAAAGAGGGGCAGAAACATAGCCTGAGAGGTGAGAACTGGGGCCTGAAGCCCAAAAGGGTGAGACAACAACTGGACGCCAGGTCCAGGGCAGTAGCCCTAGGCTAAGGAGCCAGCTAGAGAAGAGGGGTAGAAGCCAAGAAGACCAAAGCACTAACAAGGGAATAAAGGCCTGAGGTGGCCTGGAATTAATTCAGGGCACAGTGCTCACTTCAGTGATGACTGTTAACACCTGAAAGGCATGGCCATGGCTGTAGGGGAGATTGGAAGCCACAAAATTAGCTCTTAAGGTGATAAGTGGTCCAGGGGCACGGATTGGCCAGGAAGGCCACACCTAGTGCCTGAGGTCTGGACAGGGATTGGTGAGGTTCAAAGAGGAACCCACTGACTATTAATGAAGAAGGGCTCACTTTGGCACTCTGGGGCAGCCTCCATTTTCACAAACCCCATTTTCATTTCCAGTAGTTTCATCAAGTCATGGCAGGGGGGAGAAGAGAGAAGGGACCTCCGGAGTCAGAACAGGGCAAGAGTCACGAGGCCGTGGGAGAAGAGAGAAGGTACCTTAGGAGTCAGAACAGGGCAAGAGTCACGAGGCCACCAGGGGGTATCACTGTCATCCCTGGGACTCAGTCCTGCTACAGTCCCAAATGCACCTGTGCAATTTATGTTTGTGGTCTAATTTTATTGCTACATCATAAAATAACAACACAAGATTTTTAGTCTTTAATGTATTAATTATAATAATACTATTAATCAAACCAAATAACTCCTTCAGAGAGACTATATTTGCTTTGAACATACCTTATTCATCATTCCACAGATGACTAACAAATCTTCTATCTCATTGAATCGGGAATTTTTGATCCTCAGTTTAGCGGACTCTGTTCTATTTCCGTGTATTCTTGCCATTAGATAGCACTTCTTGCTTTGCTTTCTCCACTCACCAAGCTTGCTGTCTGTGTGTCTTTTAGTGTTATTTTAGTGTGTCCCAAAGTGCGTTTAGCTATTTTTGGGAATGTTGGTTGGTGCTGTTGAAAAATAAAATATCACACTTGCATCTACTTTAATTTCAATAATATTACACCTCAGGGATGGTAAGCTATGTCATGGCCATGTGCCCAGAAGCTGCACTTCAGATATTTGCTAACTCCAAGGCAATAGAGGGATTTTCTGACAATATTTGACTAGCTTATTAGATTCTGATATTGCTGTCTCACCATGTGGAGGCAAAGTGGAATAAATAGAGAAATCGCTTTTCTAATTGCTGTATTTTTATTTAGACCTGTATTTTCTTAAGTGACTTGAGATGTGCTTGCCTAGATAGCTTTAAGAGCCCTGACAGTTAGAAGTGCCGAGTGCCCATCTCCTGGAAATTACACTTCTCTTGGTTATTTCCATCAGACATTCACCATAACTCGTCCCTTCTGTGATTCTGTTTTTTATTTCAGTGTGCTTGCTGTGCCATATTAGACCATTCAGCCATTAAGTCCAGTGTCCTGTCCAGCAATGACCCTCTTGTCTTCATCTTGCATGTGGATACACTTGTGATATTATATGGGAGCGTCTACATGAAATGCTAAATCACTGTAGCTCATCACTACGGTGACATAGCATTGGCACAAACCATGACGCTGCCACTACTGTGCAGTAGCTCATTGCTAGTGCTCAGTAGGGTCGGAAATGGCCCATGCGGCACCAGGACTGTGCACTACCGGTGGTTACTATGTAGATATTTAGTACCTGCTTTAGCAAGTACTAAATGACAGCGCAGTAACAACTGTGCAGTCGGGCACACGTGTAGACATGCCCTATGGGCAGGGAATTTTTTTTCTAACCCCTACATCAACTAAGCTACATCCAACCAATTTACTTTTTTGCTGCCCCATTCACTGGATATACCCTTTTGAAATGCTCTTAATTTAAATGTAATGATTACTTAAAAAGATAGCAAACCTTGCTGCCTTGGAGGTGGAAGAGTGATAGGAAATAAGTCCCATAGAGCTGATTTTCCTGTTTCCCATTTATTTTTTGAAGCCAAATCCATTCTCTCTTACTCACAGGAGTTGTTTTCTTCTTCAGTAGGATTATTCATGTGATTATGATGAGCGTGAGTTGAACCTTTGACCCTGTCCCTTTTTTCTATTAATATCCATTTTTAGGCACAATTGATGAGCATTTTTTTAATATTAACGAACCAAAAATAAACCAGGGTGATCCCTGACTTACTACTTATGCATCTATGTTGCTCTACATTTCTTCCTGGCTGCTCTTGTTATTTTGTTGTTGTTATCTAGCCACAGCATAGAGAGAGGTTACGTTGGTCCATGAGGGTGCTGCAGGCATTTAACCATAGAGAAGTGCTGTGTCAAGTTTAGGGAGCACAACCTTTGTGATTATAATAGAGTAAACTCCTCCACACAGAAAATGGAATTTTATATAGGCCTCTAGCTGCACTTACTCCCAGCCCATTTCAAACAATTTTTTTCCTATAAGGTAAAAGCATCTCAACCAAACTATGCAGGTTAATATTAAAACTTGTCCCTTCACAATAGTTTCCTTTCAGTGTCTGTTTCCAGGTTTAGGGGGGTCTTCAACTACCTCAAATAGCTGAAGTCCATTAGACTTCAGATTTCCACCCTCACTATACTGCTGGGGGTGTTGACCTGTTTGCCTATTGACCTGTTTGGCCAGGACAAACAATTCCTAAGATATGAGAAGACAACACAGCATTTATCCTCCTACAATGTAATGCAAACAGCTTGGAAAAAGTGAGAGTCCTAAAATTATGAAATGTGTGAACTGTTCTTCATGTGCTCTAGATAGGAATACCTGCAAACTGAATTGTAAAACACTGCTAGGAGAGAAGGGTCTGTGTACAGACCAAGCTATTTGCCAGAGTTGAGAACTGCTGTTGCACTGTCTACTACAAGCTAGTAGAAGTCCTAGAAACAAGGGAGCTTGCTGCTGGCAACTGCAGGTGAAGGAGGAAAAGAGGCCCAGAATGACTTGAGAACTCCCAATGGATAAAGACCACAAAGAGAATGAAACTCTCTGCAGCATCTGTTGATAAGTGAGGAGAAACTACTGAATGGGCAAGGTCCCATTTGTACACCAGTTATGTGACGGTTTAGCTGCCTGGGCGAAAAAAATATTTTATAGTTTGGAGCTAATAAAATCCTAGTATGCCTGTTGGATACAGAAGGGACAAGAGAACTACACCAAATGTGCTCTGACTTGCCACCGTCTGCCAGGGTTGGGTAGCAGCGGCTGGACAAAGTTAAAGAGGGAAGAGAATGAGGAAGAGCATGGGCTTCTAATTTCTGCTGCAATTCCTTGCCTACTGTTATGGACTCATGATACAGATCTTTCTCTGACTACTAGCACCAAGCTGACATAGTGAAGAGAGCTAAGGTGTTTGGGGCTGAAGCTGCAGAGGGTCTGAGGGAGTCTGTTGAACTCCCTCTTCTGCTCAGCTAAAGAGCAGAAGTCACCTGAGATAGCTGGGTGGTAGGCCCTTTGGAACAGCCCTGCAGCACATCCCTAGAAGATACAGGTGGACTGCCTAAATTTAGGATTCTGCCCATCCTGCACCTGAAAATGCAGTGGAAGAAGAAAGTGGTTAGTGCTGGAATACAGTCTTGCATTAGCCACTCACAGGTATAAAAGGAGGATCAAATTTAAATTGGTTGCCAAGGTACCCTGGGTGGTGAAGAGAGTCTTACTTAAAAGAGAATTTATTAATTGCTAGTTTTCTGCAGTCCGGGTCCTCTAGCCTGCCTCTCAGGGTCTCATTGTTTTAAAATGCTGCACTCTGTGTCAGTGGTGGGGAAGTATTGTAAAGGGTGCCCACAGGACATCATTTAGTTTTCCCAGAGTTCTAGGTGGGGACTTAAGAAAGTGTTGCTCAAGTTTAAGAGAGAACCTCTAGAAAATTTACCTGGCCATTTTTGGATGCCAAAACACTTGCAAAAGGAATGACATGTTATAACCTTAGTGCTTCAGGAAAAATTCTCCCTGACAGTAAAAATCATCAAGCGTTTGTTTTTATTTTCTATCAAACTTCTTCCTGAAAATGAAAGGTCAGAAAACTGCAGGGTTACTCCCAAATTAAAAATCAGTTAGTTTTGTTCAGCTTTGCCCAGCAGCTCATTACAGCAATTCACCTGTCAGCTGCAGACCAAAGTGTTAAGCTTAAACTGATGAACAAACAAACTCTCCCAGTCTCTGGTAGGCATTGCTGTTCATTACAAGCTCTGTGACTTTTGGTGACATGGAGCCATGGGGTTCTGAAAGTCTCCAAAGCAGGAGCTTTTCCAAACATTTTGGTAAAGATTAGGAATAGGTTATGGACTTCCATGGTCTTCAGTCTACTTCCTCTGGTCTGTGAAATAAAAAGAATGTGTGAAGAATTTGAAGACGTATGGATGGTTATTTTCCCTTCTCTGTCTTTAAAGAAACAATTACTATGTAAGAAATAAATATAATGGATGATATGTGCTGTATGTGTATGAGGGAGATAAGACAGGGCTGCGCACACAGGTCAGAACTAAAATTAGCATAGTTAAGCATGTAAATTTTGGGGCAGAGCTGTCTCAGTCTGAGGCTCTGTTAACACTAGCCAAAAAATTCAATTTTAGCAGCATGTTCTGATGTTAAAACCCTAAACAAAATGTTTCGTTCAGCCAAAACATTTCAGATTCCAAGACGCACAGTCTTCTTGTTGTGTGGTATGAAATGTTATGTGAAATGTGCAACGGCAGATTCAGACCTTTGCGTGGGCTTCCGTGCCCCTTGGTTTAAACGAGTGAGTCTTGTTATTCTGTGGCTGTCTGATTTAGTCTAGCCTCAGTTGCATACAGTTTTTAGCAGAATAATAACTGGCTAAACTGTTCTTGCAATGAACAATGATGCCTTGATATTTATGAGATTTTGGAAGTACCCTATCAGGAGCACTGGGAAAGACAGAGGAGTTACTGATCTATAAAAAGTCATGGAAAGGAAGGAAAGCTACACTTCCATTAGGGGGAAGGGAAGACAAGGCCTTATGGGTTTGAAAAGAAAGGCCTACCTCTGTTGGGAAGACATCAATGAGGGCAATTTTCAGAAGTGGTACTAACCCCAATGACATTAGGATTTGGGATTTGGTACAGGGGGAGGGTGTCTCAGCTATTTGGCTTGTTCATACTCATTCTCATCATATCTAGAAAGTGCTATTTGAAGAATATGAAAGTAATACCACATCCCAAAAATAGGAAACCCATGCTACCTGGTCAGAACCAGCATCATCATGATAACAAATCCTTAAAAAAAAAGAACCAGTACCAGTCATATGGAAGCATGAACTATGAAGCTGCCCTCTTTTGAGCTATAAATATCCCTGACCTGGTGATGGAGGAAGCATTGCATTTCTAGATTTGGTATTTTTCTCTGCTTAAGTAAGTTTGGTTCACATCTGGATTATGAATAGGGCCAGAAGTAAATGCACCAATATGCCATGAAAGAGTCTTTATTATATTTCCAGACAGGATGGAAGCAGGAATACTGGCAACAGTAGGGGGCAACAGGAGGGAAAGCAAAACAAAAAACAAACAAACAAGTCTTCTGACGCATTTGCTTCCTTTCTGAGATCAAGGGCTCTGCATGAGTCCACCATGACTTCATGCCCTCTTCCCAGTGAATCCATGGGACTTTTTTCCATTGACTCCAATGGGCTTTGAATCAGGCCTTAAATCTGAAGACTCAGGTAGTCCAGGAAGACTTCCAAATTTCTGAGTGCACTATCTGAATTATTAGCCTGATTTCCTGATGTACCAAGAACCCACAAGTCTCCTTGACTTCAATTGTTTGTGTTCAGTTACCTACAGCATTAGACCAGGAGTATCTCATCCTTTTAAGCTTTTCCCAGCACTATTTAACCTCTTCAAACACCATTACTTTTTTCCCCCCAATACCTTTAACTCCTTTTTTCCTATGGTCTCACAAAATGGGTCACTTCCGGAGTGCTTTTTGAAAGAGCAAGTGTGGACTGCTCAAAACTCTCACAAATTGTAGTTGTTTGTGAAGTTATCACTGACCAGTGTGTTGATCTTAATCCCACAATCCTTTCAAAATACATCTAAAGCTGTCTGTCTGATATTCATCAAGACCTGGAATTCTTGGGCCTAGATTATTAGTTGCATTTATTTTGTTCCAGTTAGACCTTTCTTTGTTTTCTCTCTTTTTTTTTTTTTTTTGTACCTTATTCTGCTCGGAGGGTCCCACCCTCCACCCCACCCCTCATCCCCATAAGTGTTAGGGAGTTGTAAGAACTAATTTAACATTGTACATTGATTCAACCAATTCATGTGTTTTGGTGGGTGAATGTAGGGGTTGCAATGCATACGTTTGGCAGATATGGGTTTGCACTAAAATGAGGTTTTTATTTTCCTTTGCAATAAACCATAAAGCCCACAATATATAAAGCACCAGAAATGAGTTACCTAATTATAGAGATGTGATATGTGATTTGTAGGCGCCACCATCTGGGCATGATGTTTATATGCAACTGGAATATAATGGCTAAAACAGGGAAGAGATGTCGGCTTTTGCCAGCTGGTTAAACATGACTTGTCGCTATTAATAATGTGGTATTTTATCTCAAAGAAATACATTTATGAATTTTTGGGGATGATAAACAGTAGCTAGTAATAGTGTGTGTCCATGTTTCATGGCTTCATTGAATCATTCTAGGTTCTTGGAATCAAATCCTAAGATTATTGAAGTCCAGATCAGCCTTTAATCCTAGGACTCCAGCCCAGGGAGCTACATTGAGCTGCGTGGCGGGGTCACGGGAGGTGCTTGTATATGTGATGTCATGATGTACACATGACAAATATTTCCCTTTGTGTGGCTTAATGGCGTCACACATTACATGTATGCAAGTTTAGGGGGTTTTAAATGAGTTTACATCATTGCAAACCTAAATTACATCCCGATTGTAGTTTAGTTCGCAACATTGCAAATTGGAACATTGCAGCCATTAGTCAACTCACTCCCCAGCCATGGGAGAACCAGGCAGGGTTTGCAGCAAAAAGGAACAGGCCCTTTGCTGCTTCTGCCTTCAGCAGGCTCCAGCAGCCATCAGGACTCCTGGGGCTACCCGAAAACAGCCTGGCTTGCCCTTGGGGCAGCATGGAGAGGTGGCAGGAGGGTGGCTGGATGTGCTGGCAGCCAGAGAAGGTAGTGGAGATAGTGCATAGGGTATGGGGCTGCTCGAGTGGGCTGCTAGCTTACCCAAGCCCGTGCGGACTTCTAGCACCCCGTGCACCATTCCCACCACCTTCTCCAGCTCCAGCAAGAAGTACCTGGCAGCAGTGAGGGGAAGGGCCTGCTTTTCCTCCACACTGAGCAGCAGCTTCTGCCCAGCTGCTGATGCTGCTTGATATGGGTGGGCAAGTCTGGAGCAAGTGTGGAGCAGGCCAGGGGCAGAGCTATTCTCACAGGTTCTGGCTGGTCCACTCCAATGGGCTGATTCTGAAATGGGCATGAGGCAGGCCAGAGATGGGGCTGTGCACGTGGCTCCCCACCACTACCATGGGGCTGAAGCAGCAAGAAAGAGCCACCACTGCCTGGGCTGCCTCCAGCAGTGGAGCTGCCCCAGCCCTGCTGCATGCCCAGGAGGCAGCAAGATGGACCATGGGCTGGACAGCGCCTGGGCTAGGTAGGACCAAGAGACAAAGTCCCTCCGTGGGCTGGATCTGGCCCGCAGGACATATTTTGCCCACCCCTGCATTAATCCATCTTGGACAAATTGTGGCTTCCATGTTGGAAGACTGCAGATTTAGATGATTTGACTTAAAGTGCTGGGATATTCAGGGTTCTTGTTATCTCACCGAATGGATGTGAGACTTTGTATTCAGTTGTGTTAAAGACATTGCATTTTCATGCACCTGAGAAACGTCATGAATGACCTGATCCAAAACAAAGTGGTCTATAATAAATACAATAGCTAATGGAATTGCAAATGAAATATAATGAAAGAATCTGGTTTAAATCTAGAGTACACAGTAACAGTATCTTCATATGAAAAGATAAAAATAGAATGAATCATGGGTTTACATTGTTGCTTTTGCTCTCCTCCTCCTGTTTTCTCTCCTGAAATATTATTCTCATGAGAAGATAGAGAATAAAATTCCTGTTAGTTTCAGTGCAGAGCTAGCTGCCCAAAAGTGTCTCTCAGTAGAACTTTTTTTTCTTAAATCTACCAAAATACCTTGCTGATACAATTGATTTTCCTGTTGAAACGAGCCCTTGTGAAATGAATAAGATCCCATGAGCAGTATGATTGTTAAAATAGGGACAAATCTAAATGCAAGTGGCATTATTTTTAAAACACCAGCTAAGGAATCTGAACCCTGTTGTCCAACTCCATTGCTGCAGAACCTGGCAAAGAAATGCCAGTATACCTTCCTGGGAAGATCTATGTGGCATTGTATAATATCCAAGGAATATCTTGCCAATTGGAAAACAGTATGAATTTGTGGGTTTTTAATTTAAAAAAAAAAAAAAAAGTCAATATGCTTTAAAAATGAAAGTCTTTCAGAAGGGGTTTCATTATATATTGCCTGAAAAGTATTCCAGCTTTAAAAAAAAAGCACCCACCAACAACCAAGCTTATTCTCAAAGATATCAGTTCTTCTTCAGCTGACACAGTTGTCTTTCCTTCCCCATTTTCTGTATGTAAGCCTGAGCACGGCTACCACAGCACTTACAGAAATTTTCCACTAAAACAGTCCTCTTACTGACACCTTACATTTGAGATTGTCCCACAAACTGGAGTGATCACTCAGCTGTGAGTTGTGTGCCCCCAAATCAGCTCTCTTAAACAAAAAATTGGAACACCTCAGTACCTTTGGAAATGAAGTTTAGATGCTTATCTGAACTTTCTCTGAACTGCCTGAAGCTCTTGGATATGCAAAATTAGGTTTGATATTATATAATGGATCTTTCTTGTGAGATTTTTTTTTAAATCAGACTGAAAACATTATGGGTCTTATCAAAAGTCCACTGATGTCATGGAAGTCTTTCCAATGACTTGACTGAGACCCCACAAAATAGTTCTTTGAGGGGCAATTTAACTTTCAAGTTCAAAGTGCACGAAGACATTCAACTGAAAAAATGATGAGGAAATGTTACTCTCAACCATTCAGGGAGCTCATGGCCAAGATAGGGGTCTATTCTTTCGTTTTATTCATTCCAGTTGGCCTTCTATTAGGGGAATAGCAGACTTCCCATGGGACTCCTAATAGAAGGAATGCTTGTGCTCTCCCATATGTTTTAATCTAAACCTTGAGCCAGAAATACTATTTAAAAAAAATAAAAGTACAATGTTGTATCAGCTCTTTCGCTGCCAGCACCTACAACAAAGCAGGGTGATATAGTTCAGTGACTTCTCCTTTTGGGACCTAGTCCCTACACGCTGCTTAGGAAGTTAGGGATAATGCAGAAGGATTCTTTCATTTCATTCATTACTCTCAAGAAGAATAATTGAAAAACCTTTAGGTTTCTAGGTACCTTCTTGGTGTTTCCAGAATCTTAGAATTAACTGGCCATCCACTGGTTGAGGTCCTTTCTTTTTTCATGTTCTTGTGGCAAGGTATTTAGCAAAATTTACAGATTCATCAAATCTGACAGGCTATGCCATGAACGATTCTGCTTTGGCCTCAAAATTGAGACCTCTGGACTGTCAACCACATGCCTTAGTGTCTGTGCCACTTCAGCCCCCTGGTTGAGGTGAATTAGCAAGCTTCAATTGAGCTAAGCAGCTTGAGCCTTGGTAAGTATGTTCCCCCATTGTGAGCTGATAATAGCTTGCCCTCTAAAAGTGGGTGTACTCATTTTGTCATTCATGTTGTGCTTTCTTAGGCAGTACAGTTTAAAGCAAAACAAAATTAGGCATGGTGGAACCAACTAAGGTTTATGTTAATTGAAAGTTGCTGTCAGATTTGTTCTACTCTGCCCAACTGAAATAAAATCTTAGCTTTCATGAAGGGTGAGCTTCAAGAAACCTGCACAAGGCTGGAACACAACTTAAGGGCCTTCAGTGGTGAAACATCCTTGTGCTTGGCACAAAGGGGAATTTCACTCACAGGGACACAATTCTAAAATTCCATACAGCAAGATTCTTGCCTGTGTGCCACTTAGAGACAGGCATGCTTACATAGGATTGAATTTCCCCCTTAGCATCTATAACCACAATGAATAGAACTGTAGTTAAGTATAAATACCAATCAACCAGTGTTCATGGATGAATCCAGCTGATGTTCTAAGTTCATTGTACTTTTGGTCCTTGTAACAGGTCACCCTCCCCAGCACCATCTTTTGCCTGTTATCTATGACCTATGAGGGGTGCCCTTGAAGTCCCCTTAAGGTTTCTCGTGTCCTACTTTATTCTCGCCTGCCACATCTTGATGGAAATATTATATGGATGTTCTTGTAAGCAGGAGACTACCTATTATATTTTGTATGTTGGGGTTCTCCACCCCCACGGGCCTTGACCCCTGTCTTTCTGTAGCTAGGCCTCCCCATCTAAACCCACCAGATAGAGCCTTGGAGTCAAACCCTAGATCCTCAATCTGGAGCCCAGCCACTCTGGCCCAGAGGCCCAGCCACCAGCCCCACAGTCAGGGGGCCACAAGTTCAAAGCTGGACAGCAGCCCCAAACCTCCACTGTCCCAATCCAAAAAAAGATACATAGCAGCACTCCAGGTGCACCTGGCCACTTGGCCTTTTATGGCAGTGCCCTCTGGCACCAGGGCCTGTGCACCCCAAATGCTGAGCCCTCTCTGACACCAGAGTCCCCATGTTGCATTGGGCCCCCCCAATGAGGCCTCCTCCTTCCCCAATAGCCAAAACCCAAACCACCAGTTGTTAATCAATCAAAAATTATGAACAGTATGTCCATGAGCTACAATCACCACCAAAAATATAATTAAAGAAGGCAGCATGCCAGTTTACAGTTTCTCTGGGGTTTGTGCTTCTGCTCCCCACTGTCTGCTACGGTCCTTCTCCTGGGGCTGCCACCACTTCTCTGAGAGCCCTCAGTCATACCCCTCCTGCAGCAGGTGGACCACTCACCAAGCCTCTCCTTGGAGCTCTTATATGCACTCCTTCCCCTTTGGCTGCTGGCCCCTACTGTTGTCCAGCCCAGGGTTTTTATAGTCCTGGCCTGCCCCCTTCCGGTCACCTGACTAGTTGGCCAGGCTCAGCTTTTAACCCCCACCATACCAGCACACTGTGCCTAGAAAGTTCTGCTCTTAAAGGGGCTGACCTGTCTCCTGGTAACAGGGCTAGGGTTCCCTGTTACAGTCCTCCAAACCCAGATTGCTATTCTGCCTTCAATACAGTCTGATCTTGGCAAAACTGTTTGATAGTCCTTCCCTTGCCCCAGTATTAGTAGATCTAAAAGATTCTTTACTGCTTTGTTGTAGCAAGTTGTTGAAAAGCCTGCATAGCTACTCACAAGGCAGGGGAAACAGCTGTATAGCAGCCTGTCATCCATTTTCAGCTGCCTTAGTGGTTCAGGGATTTGGTGGCCCCCTGTCCCTGGGATATTTCCCTGGGATATGTTCCTGTCTGATATTTAGAATTTTAGCTCAGAAACAAATGCAAAAATTCTCTGAATTTAAACAAATGCACGTGTTGATCTACTCTGAATGTATTGTCCTGCAGTCAAGATAGTCAAAGTGAGTTGCTTGACTTTGGAAAAAATAATTATTCCATATATGTCACATGCTTCCTGTATCTAACCTATCCATTCCTCCTGCTCTGATAGGCACATCAATATCGTATTATTTTTGTATGTGCTATTACCCAGTTTCCCAAAATATCCTGTTAACTTCTTGTGAAGTGGGTGAGACAATGCATTTAAATTTTACATAGATTTGTTTGTTCATGCTGAGGTACTGTAACTGTGACATAACCACATACAGATAAACTCTCTTTAGTACCTAAACATTCCCGAGGTGCAAACTGTTTTTTCTGTAAGGGAATGAATATGCTGTTTGTGTGTCTCAGAGCTCATAGCACCTGTGCCCAAAAGGTTTTGTGCTTCATCTAATGCCAAATTCTGGCATCTGTTATATAACATTAGGGAATGGTTTTCCCTCAGCATGATAGGAAATCTAGGGTCTCAGTTGGAGGGCCCAGGTGCCTGTACACTAATGCCAGGAGCATGGGGAACAAGCAGGAGGAGCTAGTCTTCCTACTCTCCAGTGGGCATTACAATCTAGTAGGGATTATGGAGACCTGGTGGGACTCCTCACATGATTGGAACGTAGTCATAGAGGGCTACACCCTGCACAGAAGGGACTGAGTAGGGAAAAAAAGTGGAGGTTTAGCTCTCTATGTGATGGTGAAGTACACCTCCATGGAGGCTAACATAGGCTCCAAAAAGAGCAACTCAAACTACAGGGGAGTGCGGGGGAGGAAGGCACAGTGAGAGAGATCTAACTGTAGGTATATACTACAGACCATCAAACCAGGGGGAGGAGCTCCATCTGGAGTTCTCTTAAAAACTGGCAGAGACCACATGCACACGAGACATGGTCGTCATGGGTGACTTCAATTACCCAGACATCTCTTGGGAGGAACACTCCGCTAAGTCAGATCAGTCACATTGCTTCCTGACCTGTATTGAAGAGCTCTACCTGACTCAGTAAGTGCATGGGCCAACCAGAGGTAACACTCTCCTAGACTTGGACTTGGCCAAAGTAGATGATCTGGTGAGCATCTTGAATATAGAGGGTAGCCTGGGTGACAGCGACCATGAAACCATCGCGTTCACTGTCTATCATGAGGCAGGCAAATCAGCTAGCAGGGTTGATGTTTTGGACCTCAAAAAAGTGAATTTCAACAGGCTCAAAGCAATAGTAGGGGTAGAGCCAGGGACCGAAGGTGAAAGGAATGCATGAAGTGTGATCATTTCTCACAGACACAATCCTTGAAGCACAAAAGAAGTCCATTCCCATGCAGAGGAAAGGTGGCAGAAGGGCTGGTAAGCCCTCTTGGCTTAATAGAGATATCATGGTCCTCTTGAAAAAGAAGAAACAGGCATACAAACAATGGAAGCTTGGGACAGTCCCCAAGGAGGACTATTCAATTGTAGAGAGCAGATTAGAAAGGCTAAGCTGGTGACTGAAGGGGAACTAAGGGGGAAATCATACTAAATAAGGTTCAGAATGGGCATGGTGGGAATGACAGCCTTCCTACTGTTGATGTTGAGCTGGTGCATGATCAGTTAGAAAAGTTATACATTTATAAGTCAGCAGGACTGGATGAACTTCATTCAAGAGTGCTGAAGGAGCTGGCCGAAGCCATTGCAGGATCTCTGGCGAAACACTTCCAAAACTCATGATGCTCAGGAGAGGTCCTTGAAGACTGGAAGAGGTCCAATGTTGTACCCATCTTGAAGAAAGGGAGGAGAGAGGACCAGGGCAACTATAAGCCAATTAGCTTAACTTCTATCCCAGGGAAAATCCTGGAAAAATTCATCAAGGAGTCTATGTGCAATACGCGGGCAGGTTTTGTCTTCCCAATCTCATCTCCTTCCATGACCAGGTAACTTGCCACCTAGATAAGAGAGAGGAGGTCGACATAGTATACCTAGACTTCCAAAGGCCCCTGATCCAGTATCTCATGATGTTCTCATGGGAAAATTGGAGGCTTAACTACTTGACAGTCAGCTGGGTAGGAAGTTGCCTGTGGGGTAGGACCCAGAGAGTTCTAATGAACAGATCTGTGTCATCCTGGTGAGAAGTGCCAGTGATGTCCCTCAGGGCTCTGTGCATGGTCCAGTGCTTTTCAATATCTTTATCAATGATTTGGATTGAAGATAGGGGTCCATCTGGGGACTCACAGATTCATAGATATTTGGGTCGGAAGGGACCTCAGTAGATCATCAAATCTGACCCCCTGCCCTGGGCAGGAAAGAGCACTGGGGTTAGATGACCCCAGTCAGGTGCTTGTCTATCCTCCTCTTAAAGACCCCCAAGGTAGGGGAGAGCACCATCTCCCTAGGAAGCCCATTCCATATTCTGGCAACCCTTACCATAAAGAAGTTCTTCCTGATGTCTAACTTAAATCTGCTCTCTGTCAGTTTTGTGGCCATTTTTCCTAGTTACTCCAAGGGGTGCCCTGGTAAACAGAGCATCTCCTAATCCTTGCTACCTCCCCTCCCGGATGAATTTGTAGGCAGCCACAATCAAACAATCCCCATCATACTTGTGGGGACGAACAATCCGCAACATACTTACAGACTCAGTAGCACCAAACTGACTAGAACCATGACTGAAATGGACCTAGGCGTAATAGTAGACCATAGCATGAACATGAGCCATCAGCACAATGCTGTAGCCAGCAGGGCAAACAATACTCTGTCATGCATCAACTGATGCATCTCAAGCAAAACCAACGAAGTGATTCTTCCACTTTACTCATTATTGGTGAGACCGCAGCTGCAGTACTGCATCAAGTTCTGGGCTCTGCACTTCAACAAGGATGTGAAAAAGCTTGAGAGAGTCCGGAGAAGAGCCACCCTTATGATCAGAGACTTGCAAGGCAAGCCATACGAGGAAAGGCTGAGGGACTTGGGCCTCTTCAGCCTAAAAAAGAGAAGGCTGAGAGGGGACTTGGTAGCAGCTTACTGCTATATCAGGGGGCTCAGTGAACAACTGTTCACCAGGGCACTCTTGAGGAAAACCAGGACTAATGGTTACAAACTCCTGGAAGACCATTTCAGGCTTAACACTAGGAAAAACTTCTTCACAGTTCAGGTGTCCAGACTCCCTGCAAACATGGTACAATCACCTACCCTGGAAATCTTCAAGGGGAGACTGGACAGTCACCTCACTGGGGTCACCTGACCCCTATTGTCTTTCCTGCCTAGTGCAGGGGGGCTGGACCCGATAATCTTGCGAGGTCCCTTCCAGTCCCTTACAATCTATAAAGTCATGAATGTGTTATAGACTGAGCTAGAAAGCTTGTAGCAGCTTCTGCTTATATCTCTGGAGGCTGCCGATTCCATGATCATTTTCAGCCAAGAAGATAGTAATCATGCATTTCATATTCACTTTCATTAGCTGTTGTACAGATGTGACTGAGGCGAGCAAGGTGCATAAAGCATGTGATTTGGTGGAAAGAGATTCAGAACAGCCATGATCACAGCAGTAGGAGCAGTTGGGTGGAGTTATGTTTTATTCCTTTCTGGTGCAATAAGAGTTGAGCCATTTGATTTTTAAATTCCCAGTTAACTTAAGTAGGAAATGTTGACTGACAAATGCAGAGTTGTCTATTAGCATCTTTCCCCTGATTTCAGCGGGATTGGATCAAGCCCATTGAGGAAAGCATCCCTATTCAGGAAACCTCTTAAGCATCTGTCAAGTCCTAAAGAAGTCAAACACAGGCTTCAAGTTAAGCACATTTAAGTTATTCCCCAAAGTAGGAATTTTTCTAGTCCAGTTCTTCAAGCCCTCCCTCATTCGAACATAATTTACATGAAAATTCCAACCACTTCCACAAAAATTGAGGATTCAAGCCTGAAAAATCCCATACATGAAGTTTGTTATGCATGTGAGCAATCTCATTGGTATGTGTAAGGGGTACCTGTGTGAGAGGTTTGGGGGATTAGATATTTAGGATGGAAATTGGGGAGAGCAAATTAAAATGGAATTATATGACAATGTTTTCCAGAATTTTTTTTCCCCTAAAACAACACTGAGTTGTATAGCTAGAGACATAAGCTGGCATTCCAAAGGTGAAATCTAAGTCTCTTCAAATTCTTCTATTGACAAGGAGCAGCAAAGCTGTGTGAGAACCACACTGAATTCTATTACCCCGATGCTCCTTTCAACATAGCTCTGGCCACTCCAGAGCTACCTGCACCAACCTGGTTTTGTAGTATAGATTATTTTAGCTGCCCTTTTTTCAAGCCTTTGTCATCTATCTGTTGTTATCAGATCTTCCAGAAACAACGTGTCTATTGATTTTTTCCATTGTGTTTGCCGTTGTAGTTATTTTTCGGTGTTTGAATCCCCATCTTCTTCAGGTTCCAATTCTATACGCTCTTGAATGCAAGGGGATTATAAGATGTAGCATCTCTTACCAGAAACATGTCTTTATAATAAGCATCTTTGACTCTAAAGCTGTCCTCATTCTACTATCCAACAACAGTAATAGTGTTGAGGTTTCTTGCTGTTTGCAAGAAATGGGCTTTCTTTCTTTCTGCCCCTATTTCCAGCAGTTACTCCATCAGCTCTTTATTAGAAGTCATTTTCAACTTTCCAGCCTTCTCTTGAGAACTGTTGAATTTCTCTCGGCGTACGTACAGAAGGAATCTAGTGCTGGTCTCTTGTACCAGTTGTTGATTATCAGTTTCAAGCTATAGACCAACTAGTGTGAGAATGTATTATATAATATTGATATTGTATTTCCCGGTAAGTTCTTTGATCTCAAGCTGTGGATTTTAAAAATGTTAATAGACTCACGTGTTTCTCACAAAATGCCATCTCCCTTACCCACTTTACTCCTCCAGTATACTTCAGTATTTTATTCCTTTTACCAAAGAGTGTGTAGTCTCTGTATCTTAGCTTGAAATACGTTATTCTGTATGTTTTTCTTTTAACTAATTCCTCTGCTTTGCCATCATGTCAATCAGCCTGATTCATGACACTAGCATAAATCAAAAGCAATTGCAATGAAATCAATTGACTTACACATCTGTAAAGCTGATGTGAGATGAGACCTGGGGCCCCTATTGCAAAATTCCTATATTAGAGTATTATATTACTGCTCTCATACCTATAAGTTGACACCAAAAGAATCTCAGATCAAAGATAAATTTTGAACACTGTCTTTGTAATAGCAAACAAAAGCCCAAAAAAAAACAACCAAAAAACTGTAGTGGTCTTTACTTGAGTGTTAAATTTTAAAATACATAAATATGAATCCCAGGAAAGACAGCTCAATTCTTCATAATTTTATGCTTGAAAAATCAAATTCCATGCAACTGGCCATGGGGTTTTTTTCACTGGGCCTTTAAAATAAGGTGTAGTTTAAATAGGAATTGAAATATTCATTTCATTTTTTTGTATAAAAATAGGTGGATTAACAAATCTTTGTTAAATATAACACCTTCCATTGCTGTTGTGCTAGACATTGTATGATCATTGTGTATTGATGCTACCTTTTACCCCAGAGGGGACTAACAATTGGTAAGCTTTTGATCAGGCTTCTCTAACATCTCTTACTGTTGTAACAATAAATAGTACTAGAATTAATGAAGGAAGTGCAAACTATTTCCTTTGGAAGTAATTGCTCTGTATGTCGGTTCCCTACATGCAGAAAGCACAGAATCTACAGAATGTGTGATTGCTTACGACGGAGTGCAGTATTTAGGGCCTCAACTCAGGGAGCTGTTTAAGCAAGTATGTAAATCCATTCTAATTTGACAAAGCACTTAATTTCAAAGTTCTTAAGTTATTTTGCTGAGCAGGGATGATTTTAAGAACATACGTAAAGTAAAATGTACTTAAAGGCTTTGCTTAACACCTGCCAGTTGTGATTCCAGTTATTCAAACGTTTTGAATAATAAATGCCTCAACCTCTATTTTCTGTTGTTCAGGTAGTTGTGCTGTGAAAATGTTCCCCATGCCCTTTTTCTTTCCATATAAAAAAGGCCAGGTAAACATTATCCTTTCTAGTTGCTTACCATGTAGTAGCATGTTTTATATTTTCAGCTGAACACTTACATCCTCAACAAAAAGATAAAATATCAACCTACAGGGCTTTTTTGCCTCGGTTCTACTTTTACATGGTACAACTCTATCAATAAAACTGACAACTTCCAGCCCTAAGATCACATCAACATGGAATGCGTTGCGGATATTTTCAACTAAGGATCATCCAAAAAGCACTATTGGCAGTAGAAAAATGTGTTATTGTATTTTAGGAATATTAAAGCTATCTGTACCGAGCTTTTGGTGTCTACTTTATCATGTACACTGTTACAATTATCATGTACAGTGTTTATCACGTACCTTGCTGCTGGCAATCAGCAATCTATCTGTGTAGACAGAGCAGTGGGCTATTGAGTTAATCCAGTTTTATACTGGTATAACTCCATTGAGTTATACAGGTGTAAAACTGGAGTAAAACAGAGGTCCTTCAAGTCCAATACACGTGAATTCTAAAGTTTACAATTACAATATACGTTGCAACAAAGAAAAGAAAACAGAAGCTTATGCTGTTAGACTCGAGAGTAGACTGTGAACCAGATTTACAAAGGTATTTAGGCACTTAGGTAACTTTTACATCCCACTACTCGCCTATCGCACTCCTAAGCGCTAAGTAGGTGCTTAACCTCCACAGTAATCAGTGCTGTCTGACTCTATTGTAGCTCTTTACTCCTTTTCCATGTTGCCTACCTAGCCCTATGCCTATGCTACTGGCCCACCTCTGCAGTGCCCCCACTCCCTGTCCCCTGCTCTCTCCCTCTCCCTCCCCTTTCCTCTAAGCAGATGCAGCTTACTGGAGGTAAGTTCTCTTCCTCGCTCCCTGTTTCCCCTCTCTCCAATATTGATGGCCACCTCTAACTCCCCTCTCCCCCTCTACACGTCCCCACACCTACTACCAGAGGTGCAGTCCAGTCACAAGTACCTGGCCCACCACTCTAAAAACCTGAGCACTACTGCTCCGGCCAATGTGATGAGCAAGGCTGGCCTGTGCTTACTCTGGCAACATGGTTCTCATATTGGTCCCTACACTTGGAGCAGAAATACAGCTATAGAGAATTGAAGCCACATATTACTCTGGTGCTTTCAGTAAACCCAGTATCTGTAAAATAGATTATTTAATTGGCACATGTTAAATTATTTGCCTTAGTGTATATCTATACAGCGCAAGGCAGTGTCATAGTGAGACAGCCTCTTAACGTTGTCCTTGCTAGCCCAGGAATAAGAAGCAGAATAGCCACACAAGCAGTGGCCATGTCCCCACAAGCACAAACGTTTGTTTCCTGGGGGACAAGAAGCAATGGCACACCTTGTGCCAGTGCTACTTGCCCCTGGGGAACGTCTGTGCCATGTGCCCTCTGGTGCCTGGCAGGTTACCCTGGGTGGAGTAGAGGAGACTGAGGCCAGTAATTGGGCTGGCCCCAGCAGCTTTATTTGGGGGCTTCGGAAAGCTGCACCCACAGCCATAGATGGCAAAAGGGGGTGGGGCTTACGGGGCTCAGCACCCCCAAACGCCAGGGCAGCCCAACTACAGGCTGCTGCAGTGGGGGGAGGGAAACACACACTCAGATACGCTGTGCAGCCAGGATCACAGCCAGCCCAGCAGGCAGGTAAGTTTCTTTCATTCCTATTTCTTTATGACTGCCTGGGCTTGCAGGGTGGAGTGCAGATCAGGCGAATCATTCACCCCTGCCCCACTCCCTGGTGCACTGTGGGGATTGTCGCATGAGCCAGCCGGGCCAGGGCCCCCTTCACGCTGAACGGTGCCCTGGCTGGGCCAGGTCGTGGGACAATCGGAGCCCAGCAGGTCTTCCAATCTCTGCCGGCTCCCTGCCCCACCATGTCCTTTCCCCTCCCCCCACCCTTCCCTCGCAAACTTTCCTGTCTCGGGGTGGGGATTTTTTTTTGTCCCCCTGCCCATGGCCACAGATCTCCTGTAGCTGGGAGCCTGGCCAATAGCCAGAGCATGGCTCCAGGTGGCCAAGCTCTGATTTGAGCAGTGCTCACTGCCTCCGCATGCACCGCCCCACTTTTTTTCCACCTGGGGTTTTTTGACCCTTGGGAAATGCCCACCCACACTTCAAGGTAGCAGCAGGGGGAATGCCTGAATGTGCAGTGTGTGGTACCGCAGATGGGTCTGTGGTGTCACGTACCGCAGGGCTGCACTTATCTGGACGCAGCCAGTTAGTGCACTGTTAACTTTCCAAGGACTTATTAACCTTCACACTATGCCCATTTATATGGCTGCTTCTGGTTTCAAAAATAGCATCTGCAGAGCTAGTACAAGGTGTCTTAGTGGCACTACTCATGCCATATCGATATACCTAAAAATGAAAAGCATTGGAAAAAGGAGAAAATGTTGTTCCCTACCTCAAGTTGACAAGATGAACAAGCCTGTGGCTTCTTTGCTGGTTAATAAAGGCTAGGTGAGGGGAATGTACTGTATAATAATAATGATTCAGTTCAGGTGAGAGAGCAACCAGAAAAAACCATACCAAGAACAGACCTAGATAGGCAGTTCTGCTTGATCCAGTTAAAAGTCTTTTTGGCATTAGAGTTTAAATGTATACCTAATTTAATGAGAAATGTCATTAGTATGTCAGCCTGCAATTCTCAGGCCAATTAACTAGTCTTGAGGGATTAAAGAATCAGTTACCTCCTCTGGTCAAAGTGCTAGGTTTAGCTAAACCTTGGAGTTGGCATTCTTGGGGAAGTTAGTTTAAAGCCCAATCAGGCTTGTAGAATAGAATCCTAAGGTCGATTCCACAACTTCCATAGGCAGACTGTTCCACTGTTTTACCTTTCTTATATTTAAGAAGCTTTTTCTTGAGATTAAATCTAAATCTGATTTGCTACAGTCTAAACTTGTCACCTCAATGTGTATATTCCCTACTTTTTTAAAAAGACCATTCCAAATCTGAACGCAGTGCTCCAGTTGAAGCCTAACCAACTGTCACCTCTGAAAATGTAGCTTTAAAATTTCATTTGCTTTTTCATGACATCATATTGCTAATTCATGTTTGTGAATTTGTGAGCCACCATAACTCCCAGCAGCACTAACTGCCTAACCAGTTGCCACTCATCTCATATATGTTCATTTACTTTTCTTTCTAGGAGTAACTCCTTACCTTTGTCTTTTTTTTTATTTAATTTTGTTGCCTGGACTTCGGTTCTTTAATTTAGTAAGTGTGCTGTCTCATAGCTCAGGAAAAGGCAGGGAGACTTCTTTCTCTCACAAGGACTGTATTGCAAATGCTAACACACATGGCTGAAAACTTCCCGTTGTCATCATGTCAGCCCTCAGGAAGGGAGTTAAACCTTACTACTACAGTAAGGTCCTTTTGCATTCCAGTCTTATCTGCCAAAGTGTCAGTAACTTCTCCCAGTGTTGTCACTTGCAAAAGTATTAAACTGTGAAAATAATAAGCATGTTACTGGGTAATTTTGTAGGCAATGTAAGTATGTGCTTAGGGCTGGATTTTGCCATTCATATCTGCACTTTCTCTAACCCCACTGAAATGTGAAGATCCTATCTGTAGCATAACCTGCTACTCAATGTGAGTAAAGATGGCATAATTTAAGGGTAAGATAAAATCTTCCATCCCTCCACGTCCTTCAGTAAAATACCTGCTTTCCAATGTTTATGATCCAACAGGGCTGGTTGTTCTGCAAAATTAATTTTTTTACTTAGATTTGGAGGAGGGCAATCCTTTCCCAGCCCATTTGCTTCAAAATGTTTCATTTTCACTGCCAGTTGCTGGTTCAGTGAGTTTCTTGTGGCCTAACTACATTCAAAGTCCTTTTGCTAAAATTAAGCACCTTCTTTTAAGCATTTGAAGCCAAATTCGTTGCTGGGATAAGACTATTGCAGTTTAATGGCTGAGTAAATGCATTGCTTGCTGTGAGGGATGAGAGATGCACCAATTATAAGTACATGCATTTCCCTAACAAATATGTACTAGTTTTTGATACTCTTACTCACCTGAATCTGTACTACAACCTTGCAATCCAGCCTGAATAAGGCACATAAGCATGTAGTTATACAGCTTGAGAAGTAAGCCAGGGAACCAAAATGCAACTCTGAAAGTTGTAAAGGTTCCTGCTGCCAGCTTGCTCCTGAGGGGGAAATAGTCTGGTTGTTTGCCCTTCTGCATGGCCCATTGCCGGTGGACCTGAAGTCCCACTCGCTTTGCTAACAGGACAGCCTGTCCTGAAACTAACTAGAAGCTGTCATGGCTGCTACTGGCTGTTTGTTTGGTAAAGAGTAGGGGCCTGATACTGGTCTTTGGCACCAGGCCCCCAAAAGATACAAGTCCTGTATGGAGTCTTTACCCAGCGTCCCCTGTTCTTGCCCACAACCAACCCCAGAGAAGAAGCAGCCCAGCAGCATCTGCAAACTGCTCCGAGAATGTGGGCAGCCCATGCTGAGCAATTAGGAGACTCCAAGTCCTTGCTCTGCTAAGCATATATGCTTCAGTGTTCATGACTGGAACTTAGAGTGTAGCACCTTCCATATTAATCGGAAATGAATAAGGAATGTGGACAACAGAAATATCCAAGGTTGTAAGAATCGATGATGACATGCTTTGGAGGGCAGCCTAAACCTGATTCAGGGTTTACTCCGATCTCTAGAAATCAGGATTATATTTAGGGAATGGGCAACAAATGTTGCAGTGAGTTGAAAGGTACCCCCTGCATTCTGTGGTACTGTAATTCCACATGCTCATGCTCTTACACCATGGTAAATGAAAGCTAAGCAATGGTAACTTAGCCCTTTTTTAGTGAGAAAAAAACAGCCCTGTTTTTCACTCGCAGTAGGGTACGAACAAGCACTTGGACAATTACCATGTATCCGCTTCTCCAGAATAAACCTTCATACCCTTTATGTAACTGTCATTATTTTGTTTGTCCATATCCTAAATGTTAGGGGTTGCTCCATATCTGCCTATGACAAGGCTCTTACACTTCCTTCTGAAACACCTGGTGTTGCCAGTGTCAGAAATGGAACAGTAGACCTAGACAGATGTTAGGTTTGATACAGTTTGGTCATTCAAATATTCTCTTATGCTACACCAGGTGTATATATATACGTATGGGAATCCGGCTTTTATCGGGAAATTGACAGAATTATATTGATTGTCACAGTGAGAATACAATGGCTGCTCTGCCCACAGTAATACTTTACAACATGATCAGTGCTTGAAATTAGGTCAGGCACAGTTAAACTCCTGGTACTAGGAGCAGAATAAAGATCAACAAGACTACCTGGGACATAAGCAACCAGAGTCAGTCTTAATAAAAATATTAGGACAATATGCATAAACAGCCTTTGCATGTGGAAGACGCAAGCAATGAAAAGGGATACAGATCCTCTGCATGTGAGATGCAATTTGTGATTCAGGCCATGAGCCAAGAACACAGTTTTACAGAAGAAAGAGCACTGTAAAAAACAAAACAATCAAAAAGAAAATGCATTAGGTATTAGTCCATTTGAACAAAAAAGGCTTCAAAGCTGCCAACATTGGCATGCACTCCACCTCCATATTGTTACAGCAAACAACCACAGGGAAATAAAACTTAGAACTTAATATCACAAGGTAGCTAATGCTTTCAGTAGTGGATTATACTTGAAAACACATTAAATGAGAAAACTGTTGAAAAAATAAGGTTGGAAAGACCCACAGAGAGCCCTTTAACTTTGAATTGTAAAATTTCACCAAGCATGACTAATACTTGCTTAAAAATTGAAATAACAGGGTTTTAATATTGTGTGTGGATTAGCTGAAGCAGGTATACTTGGGGGCAGATCCAAAGTGGGGTTGAAGTCCCTGAGGTAGGTAAGAATTCCTCCGCACTCCAGTCCCCTTTGTGCTCAGTGGCACATCTCCTCCCATTTCCCCCCTCCTCTGCCCAACACTGCTACTGTCCCCAGCTGACCCAGGGAGGGGGGCCAGAAAGAGCTCCAGAGCTGCTCCTGTCCCACTCCAGTTGCCAATGAGCAGCTTCCTCCTCCCTGTCTAGCCCTCCTGGGTCTCCCCCAGTCAGCCAAGGATAGCAGCAGTGGTGGATAGGGGCAGGGACAATGGGAGGGAAGAAGAGGTGCTGCTAAGTATGGGGGGGAAAGGAGTGGGTGTTGAGAGCAAGGGCAGCGGGGCAGGATTCTTACCTGATTCAGGGGCTTTCAAAAGTCCAAGGCTACAGTTCTGCAGCATGATCTGCCCTCCCCAGTCCAGGGGACACCAGGAGCAGGGGATGCAGAGAGTACTGGTTGCTGCTCCCCCACCCCGCTTTACAAAATCCTGGATCTGCCTCTGTGTATATTCTAGAGCCAATGGGAAAGGAAAGGCTGTCAGCATCTATAAAACCATAGAAATTGGGCTTTCATCTCACACACTTGACTGTGTCTGCACAGATAAATAAAGGTTTGCTGGATAGGGCCCAGATGTTAATGTGAACATCAGAAGGTGACTAAGCTACATTTGACTGGTTGCTTATATTAACAAGAATGTGCCCATGTGGATGCAGGCCCAAAGTTATGTACCACAAGCCATCGATTGAACCTGTAGTCATTACTGGATCTGATCCTCCCATTCCTTTCCCTTCCAGTCTTGCGCAACAGAGCAGAACAGATCATCCACTTACACCATCCCCATGTCAAAAGCCTGTGTAGCTGCGCCTTGTGGAATGCCATCAAGGTAAGCAGGCTCAGACTCTGCCAGGCCAGCACAAAAGTAACTGGATGAGTTGGTAGCTTATCTCAACTGCTGCTAGTATGATCTGAGGAGGAAGTCAGTTTATAAGTTTGCCAGGAGTCAGGATCAACCCACAAAGGAAATCAAGGGTCCAGAGCAGCCCCTTGAAATATGCCTGTTAGCAAGCTAGAAGCCTACTCATATCAAACACCATGCTTCCTGTGAGAGAGGACAGGGGTCTGAACCAATTTCAGATACATCCTCTTGGCCATACAATGAAACAAGCAAAATCTACCAATAAACTTATCTCCCAGGATCCAAAGGAAAGCAGTCAGTATTTACTCCAGGTACTTCTGTAGACAATAGCTTGATGCACAAGCCGAGGATGATCCTGCAAACAATCTCTCGGTTCTTGAGAAGGATTGAAAAAAGGTTGTTCCCTTTCAAATAAAAAAGGTCATCTTTGCTGGTTACCACACAGCCAGGCCAATATCCTGCTTGACAAGTTCATCTCTATTTATTCAATTCTCCCAGCATTTCAAAGTTTCAGCACTAACTGTATATCTGGATGAAAAGAAATTCGCTTACGCTGGAACATTACCTCCTTTATATTCTGCTTCCTCTTATAAAGTTTTGATGTATTTTAAAATCTAAACAGTTAAACAGTAATGACACATGCAGAGTCATTATCTTTTCACTTTTGCTTCAAGGGACACACTGAGTTCAAAGGGCCCATTTCAAAATCAGCAGTTCCTTCTTTCCATTCTCAAACATCATTAAATAACTGCTGCATCCAGACACATACCCAAAACAAGGTTTACCATCTGTTTCTTCCACTGACTTGCTGCAGTTTTCAAGGTCATTTTTGCCAAGTATGAAGTCACATCTTTCCTTGGTTCAAGTCTTTCTGTCCCAGCCAGTGCCTGTCTTCAGAGCTACAAATCCTTTACTCAACAGATTTCAGTTTCTTTCTCACACTTTCCGGTTTAGGAGCCTGATCTGCCATTACAATTGGTTCTAGAACTTCTTATCTCCCATCTTCCATTATTGTCATTTTCGAGTCTTACCCCCTGTTTCCTTCCTTGAAGGCACCAATATTTTCAGCTATGGGATCTTCATCTTGAGAGAGAAGCTCAACTGACGGCACAGAGTGGTTACTGGCTGTTCTTGCTGGTGGGTGGGTCTGGTCAACCCTACACCAGATGACCAGTATCTTTTGGGCAGAGGGAAGTAGTAGGTGGAGAAAGTCCCACAGGAAACATTGGGAACAGTCAGTCTTGGGAGAAAGTGGATACTGAGGTGTTTTGTAACTTCCCCTGATAAAACCAAACTTTGGGGAGAGATAACTGTCTGAATAAAATAGGACTATCACTTATATCCATCTAAACTGTGCAGACACAATAAAAGAGGCGACTGGGGACTCAGCAGTACTCACTGCTATCTGGCCATGTCTCCAGAATGCTTGTAGCATTCGCTGGCATCTGGGTAAGACAAGTTGACTTAGGGATTTATTTCCCTGTGCAATAAAGTAATCTTCCTAAGATTACACACAGTTTCCTGTGTCCCCCTCCACATTCCATCTGTGAGACCACCCAGTTTACCAACACCTTAGGGCAAGGTTCTCTCCAAAACAGATAATAAATCAAGTCTGAGTTACCACTCTGATTTGATGGGTTTTTTAAAAATGTACCTCCTTAGTATTGTAATTATTTCTGTAAGGGGTTTTAATGCTTGTATTTTTACTGAGAAAGTGGGCCTCTTTAGATTCAGAGTGCAAGCCAAAAGGGACCACTTTGATCATCCTGTCTGACCTCCTGTATACGGAGGTCATACACATTTTTCCAGAACTGAAATAAATCATGTATTTTAGAACGATAGCATCTCAGCATAAAAATTTCAGTACCGGTGAGCTGTTTTAATACTTAATTGCCTTCACTATAAGAAAGTCACCTCTTATTTCGAGGTTGAATTTGTCTAACTTCAGCTTCCACCCACTAGATCTCTAAAACCTTCTTTGCCATTGATATTTTGTTGATTACTTTATTTTCCTTTACCAATCACCTAAATTTTTAACTTGTAATTTATGTCCATTGTCATTAACGTCCTTATTTCCACAATTTCCATATAGGCTGTTTATACTACATCTCTACTGCTGGGATTTTTCTTTGTCTTCCTTCTTTTTTTCATGTTTGTGGAATTGTGACTCTATGGGCATCTAGTAAGATGTACATGAGCATGAGTACTTCCAGCTCCTCTTATTGCCTGGGCTCATAGTGTTAGCATACAGACAGATGTATTCCATTCCTTACACTCCCCACCTTGTGCTTGGATTTGTCAGACACAACACCTTTTGGACCATATATAAAGTAATATAGCAGAGTTGCTCACCAGTCATTAATGTAAATTCAGACAGGAGTGCAAATTCCCAGTATTGTAAACTAGCCAAGAAACTGAGAAGGGAAGCCACACTTTCATAAGACAATGGAGGTTTTTGCCCTCCAATATTTGCTAAACAGTCTTAGGAATCAGCAGAAATGCCAAAACCTACACATCTGTGCTGTACTATTTGAGAACTATATACTGAAACACTTTCAGCTAATTCCAGCTATAATAAAAAAACATGAAAAACCCTTACTGACTTCATATGTTGACTTAGTCACTTACATATGTGTCTTTACTTCTCACTAGATTAGAGTCTTCTTTTTAGCTCTGTACCATACTATAAGGGCTGAAAAATAGTAGTTGATTTTCACATGATGGGCAAGTTTTCCTTCATATAGTATGATGGAAGCGTAGCAGTCTGCTATGCATGCAGGGGTGTCTTAATAGGATAAGATCAGACAACGATATGCAAATTGAGATTTATGACCGCCAAGAAATCACTGCATTTAAACTGGAAAATCATCCAAATAATTAAAAGCAAAGAAAAGCTAAAGGAAAAAAAACGGGGAGGGGGAGAGGACCAATAAGAAAACCACTCAAAGTTGGTAACACTGTAGAACCTTCTTATTCAGCGCTGCCTGAAATTGTGTGTTTAAATTCCAGGATTTCTTCATTAGACTATTCTAATTCTTTTCTACTTACTGTATTTATTGGCTGAGAACACTGCCTGAAATATAAGGGCTGTATATTGATGCAGCCTCTGTCTGCATTATTTAGCTCTTGAGCAACATCTGCTGAGCATTCATTAGTTTTGTCTGTATGCCATCACCATATGGAATGCCATCTGGTGGTTGAGTCAGGGATGTGCATTTATGCCCTCATATATTCCAATACAACAATGCCATTAACATCTGGTATACCATGGTACATGGTTACTTTTGTGGTGCAATAACGGGAAATTATTCATTCCTAACTACAGTGAAGCTCCTTAATGAGAGTCACGGTAGTGACTCAAAGCCAAGTTAAAGAAACAGTTCGTATGTGTACGTGATCAAATTTGATATGGGCTATAATGTGTTAATGCCAAGTACTGGAACTTTTTTGTTAAAACACCTAATATAGTAGTCCTGCTGCTTCATAGAAATGGTTTAGACAGATTCTCATCCTATCCAGAACTGCAAGAAATATAAGAAACCCCACATTTGATAGTTATGTGACAGGTTCTTCCTTACACCATTCAGATAGAGATAGGTTGAGTCACTGTGGCAGAAGGTTTCATAGATATTCTTTTTTAAATCTGTTAATGTAACTGTGGATGTTGTAATTATCCATATAAATGACTTATTCCTCTTTGGAATCCCATAAGATCTTAGTCTGAATATCTCGTTGCAATATGTTCCATAGGCCAAATTACACATGGAATAAGTTGGATGTTTTTCTGTCTGCTTTGAAATGCGTTGCTTTTCTATTTTATTAGCTGCCCCATGATAAAAAAGGATATATAGCTTCCTATTTTTTTATTAGCTGCCCCATGATAAAAAAGGATATATGGCTTCCTATGTCTCTATACTCTTGGGGTTCTTGTCTAAACTTAATCCATGTGTCTATAGGGCCTTGTTACACAGTAATTTTAGGTGGCTGATGGAGCTCTTGGCCCCTGGTTTGCCTGCATGTTAACACCTTTTAAAAAGCTTGTTATTCACTTCAAATTTATACCCCTCCAGGGCAGGATTATCTCTAATCTGCCTAATTTAGCTCCTGTTTCATTAAGGTGTAGCCACTTCCCATAGCTCTTCCACCCAAGTTGAAGTCCTCTCAGAATGCAGTGGCCCCTCCTGCATTAGGGTGAGTAGGGATGCTGGGGTGCAGTGGGGCCGGGCATGGCATCTCACCTCCCAAGGGCATTGGGCAAACCAAGCACCACAACACCAGAGTGCCCAGTGCCAGTGATGCCTCCCACTGCTGCCCAAACCAGCTGCCTGCTCCTGCTGGCAACAGCACAGGTTGGGGGCAGTTGAGCTCCAGAAAAGAAAGGATCGGGCTCCTCCAAAGCTCTCCCCAGTCTGTGCCACCACCAACTGGGCTGCCAGCCAGTTGGGTGCACCTGAGCTCCGAGGGGTCCGATCCATTTTTCACAGCTATGCAGGTGAATGACAGAGCAGGTTTTTCACCTTTAAAGTGCAACTGTTCCACTAAGCCAATCAACACTAATTCCATTAACATTTGTGTGACTTTCATCATAAGGTGTAGCAAGGCCCTATGTGTTTGCTGGACTGGGTCTCAATACAAAGGCTGCCAACCTATTTGGCAATGATGAGGTTAAGAAAATGTTTAAAATTCTTTTGGAATGCACTTTTATATTACTGGAATTTGCTGACATTTTTCTTTCTAGCCCCAAGAAGCTTCAGAGTAATCAGTGGACCATTTGTCTCTTTTGAGCTCCTAAGAGATGAAGTTGTGAACTTATATAAATATCTTTCTTAGGCTATCAATGGGTAGCTGCCAAGGCATATGGAATAGTTGTCACTTACAGATTTGCCAGGGAATCGCACAGTAACATATTAAACCTATTTATTTATTTTTTTACTCTTTGAAAGATGTGATATATGTGAGTGCCTCTTGCTGAGAGAACATGCCACTAGAGATTCTTGGAAAATGCTATTTAAATGTAACAGTGAAACATTTTCTCCTGGGAGGCAGCCATTTAGTTCACGTTAGGCAGGTTTATCCATTCATGTAAAAGAAGTGGGCTAAATTTAAGCTAAACTCCCTAACCATGAAATCGATGAACCAAATAGCCTTTCTTGCATTTCACCTGAACTACCAAATATATGTCAAATGGAGAATTCTGTCCATGGAAATCTTGCTCAGCACCCCAGAGAGCCTATTTAGACAACCACTACAAAGAAGTAGCCAGCTTTTGCAAACTGTCCATTTCTTACTGAGACTCTGGAGCTTCTGACAATCTGGCTGCTTCAAGCAGGTTCCCAAGAAAAAGGAAGTCACCCCAGATGGTTAAAGAAATTTTGAAGCCTGGTTTCTTTTGATGGGAGTAGGAGACAGGCACCTACTTAGCTTTAAAAAAAAACCTCTGGCAACCTGTTCTTCTGAAAATTTTGCCCTGTTTATTGATGCTGCAAATATAAGAAAAACAGTCCACACTAGCCAACCTGAGCTGAATTGGAGACTGCATACAGTCCAATTTATTACTGACTTTCACAAGAGGGAAAGAAACTATGAAGCAGAAAACAGTGACTGACATTCATTTACTAAACTTGGAAAGCCTGCATTTTAGGTGAGTATCAGCCAAACTTCTGATTGAATATGCATCATTTGCCTCCACAGAAAAATTGCCCCACATTTAAGCATGAGTGAAAACAATAATATTTAGATAGGCACCGACCTGTTTTTACTGCCTCCCACCAGATAACTACAATGAAAACACTGCCCTCAAGAGGATTTGAAGGGACGCACATGGTGGTCCCTACATGTAAGAAAAAATGAACACCAATCTGACATCCGTTCCAGGCAGACACACACGTCAGTGGCAGAACACTTTAACCTCCCTGGACAGTCCACCATTGACCTAAGAGCAGCTGTTCATAAATGACAACTTTAAACAAATTTGAATGCAAAATTGTGGCTCAGGAAATCATCCACAGACTGGATTGTGTTTAATGTGATCAAAACAGGGCCTACATATTCTTATCCCATTACCTGGATTAGCTTTTGTGACCCCTTTGTCCCTATTGGTTTTTTACTTGTTTGTCTCTCCCAGCACTTTCCCCTCTCCTCCTTCCCCGTCTTTTGTTTGCAAATCATTCTCTATTTGATACTTGCTCTGTGCATGTCCTTTCAGAGCAGCCGCTGAAGTGAGCTCAGGCTCACAAAAGCTTATGCTATACATCTCTGAGCACAAAATGTAATCTGATCTTCAGCCACATGTACAACATGCAGGCACATCTAACCTTTTTACACAACGTGGAGACACATCTAACCTTTTTAGAGATTTCTCAAACATTCTCCAGCTCAAGGATTTAGTTAAGATGCAAATTAACTGCTGCTAGTAAAGCAAGCAAAACGCTGGCTTGCATCCACAAATGCTTCTCAAGTAAATCCCAGGACGTCATCTTCCCATTGTATTTGGCCTTGGTGAGGCCGCAGCTGGAGCGCTGTATCCGGTTTTGGGCTCCAAAATTCAAGAAGGATATGGAGAAGCTTGAGAGAGTGCAGAAGAGAGCCATGCACATGGTCAGAGGTCGGGAAAGCAGACCTTATGAAGAGAGGCTGAGAGCCATGGGACTCTTCAGCCTGGAAAAGCGCAGGCTCAGGGGTGATCTGGTGGCCACCTATAAGTTCATCAGGGGTGCTCACCAGGATCTGGGGGAACGTCTGTTCACCAGAGTGCCCCAAGTGATGACAAGGTTGAACGGTCACAAACTCCTCCATGACCATTTCAGGCTTGACATGAGGAAGAACTTCTTTACTGTCCGAGTCCCCAAGGTCTGAAGCAGACTGCCGCCAGAGGTGGTTCAAGCACCTACTCTGAACACCTTCAAAAGACATCTGGATGTTTATCTTGCTGGGATCCTATGACCCCAGCTGACTTCCTGCCCCTGGGGCAGGGGGCTGGACTCGATGATCTTCCAAGGTCCCTTCCAGCCCTAATGTCTATGAAATCTATGAACCTTGCCCTCTGCCTGATTTCAGACTTACATAGCTAACTACCTCTTCACTTGTTATGTAGTTTGTCGTGATCATAAAAACTTCCACCTATAGCAGAAAACACACATTTCTTCCTTTAAACAGTGCAAACCCAACCTTTCATCTTCTAAGGTTCTGAGCAACCTCTGCTTCTACTGAGTCCAGTTTCTCCAGCTGTAATCATACTGAGATGTGTATTATCCAGATTAGCCCCAAGGGAATCACTTACAGAGTAAGATGCTCCTCAGCCCAAAAACAGGCATCAGAATCTGACTTTCTGACTTTACTGGAGCTTAGATATTTGAATTTTGTGCTGCCTTTAACACTGTAAGCATCTCACTGTCTTCTCAGGTCAGTAATTTCAGATGTCAGTTGATTTAGGCTGAATATGTTCAACTCCATTCCAGTGGGTTATGCAGAATAGTTCAATGGGGAGTGATGACTACCTTTCAGGTTTTTTGGCTTTTATTCTGCTGTGACAAGGGGTCATAGTATAAGCACCCTTTGTGCTATTCTTGTCCTGTCCCCATCCTTATAATCTATCTGGTAAAATGGCTGTTGGTGAAAGGATGCAGGATAGAGTGGCTCTGCACTCAGAGGTTTCCATTCCAGGGTCATTTTGAAATCTTTGTGAAAAATGGTCTGATTGTTGTGCTGACCCCTTATTCCCAAGGACTTCAGTGGGACTATCCTACCTGAGTAACTACTCACTGTCTTTAGTAAGGGATTGGCTACCTGGCCCAAATAAATTACAGCAAGAAAAATGAGAGCCTGGGAAGTTTTATCCAGTTTCTGCCACAAGACCCTTTTGTTGTGCCCTCAGAGCAGTGCCACGATACAAATAGTAATCATTCATTTGGCTGGGGACAAGCAGTGAATATGAATGGAATCTGATAGGACTGAGGATAAGATTGCTTGGGTTTCTAAACTGCCAACTGCTTAATTTTCTTTAAATGTTTGGCTCATGTAAATCACAGGGAGGTGAAAATCCTTCCAAGCTATTTTGTCCAAGGCAGACAGCATTTCAGAAATGGTCTTTTTGAAAGACCTGTATTTCCTCAGTCTAACATAGATGCAGGACACTTTTTGCTTCGGTTATCTATACCTCATCTGAATGTACTGTAGATTCCAAACCCTCCTAGCTTAGTCCAGGGACTTCGGCTGAATTACTTACCAAATGGAACTTCAACCACTAAGTTTACATTTCCTCCCGAGTCCCTGATTCACTCAGTAGTTGCCAAAAGTCTGTCAGAGAATCTGGACAAGGTCATGACTGCAATTCCTTTGTGGCCCTCCAAACCAGAATTCTCAGCTCATTGGTAGACTCCTTCGTTGTCTTTAGGAAGGTTATCATCTCAGGGAATCGCTTCTATCAAACAGATTATTCTTTAAAGCTGTAGAGTACTTACTCAGCCTGTCAAGCTTTGTTACATTAGAAGACTTCATGACAGAATATCTAAGAAATGTATCTTTTTGTTCATGGAATGAAATGGCGGTCCCACTAAGGATAGTGCAAATCTAATTATACACCAGTTTTCTTTGCAGACAAAATTTCCAAGGATCTCTGTATGTCAGCATTTATTTGTGAATCTTAATCTTTAGCACGGGCCATAGTTTTCTTCTTCAATCTAAAATATTTCAAGTGATGCTGTTAGTACAAACCCAATTGTTTTGGTCCCAGGTCTGCAACTTCCATGCATGTTGTATAGTAGTCACTCACTCTAGTAGTCTACATAGATTTCAGCGGGAGGACTTTTTTTCAGGACTGCTGTTCATTGTAAAGCTTACAGAATTATTTTGTTAATTATTGTTTTAAATGCTGTAGTATACATTGCCCACTCCAGGGGAGCCACAAGATGTGGTCTGTTCAGGTCAAATCACTTAGGTGCCTCAGTTACCTCATCTCTAAATAGGGAGTGGTTAGATTTGCATTCCTCTGCAACACTCTTTGATCCATTGCTACATTCTGAAGTTGGGCAAAAGATTTCAATAGGAATTGCATCAGGTCCAATAAGAGCAAAGTTATTACCATTATTTGATCTTGGGGAGAAGGTATTTTGCATTATTGTATATAAAACCAGGCATTAATCCTGTAATAGAGGATATGGTTACTTAGTCTTTGTGTTTCAAGCTCTGCAATATCTTTTAATCAATAGCTGCCACATTATAAAGACCCCATTTTAGAGATGAGAAAACTGAGGCATAGGAGGAAAGTGACTTGTCAGGTCACCCAGCAAGACAGTGTCAGAAGGTGGAATTGAATCCAGGTCTCCTTACTTTTAGTCCAGAGCATTATTTTGTAGGCAGTAGTGTCTCCTTAAATAGAAGTTTAGTATTAATTATTGGGACTTTTCTGACAAATTCCCTTCCTTTCTTTCCTTTCCCTTTTCCTTCCTTGTGCATGTGTCTCTGTGACATTGAGAATATCTGAATTGACACTTTTTGAATAGCTGAACTGTTAGAGAGAAATCCCTTACAGATTTGCAAGAGATGCCCTTTTGGGCAAATCTCAAACTAATGACATCCAGATCATATTCTGTTTATTCCTCTAAACCCTGCTAGGGTCTATATTTTCTCTTGACTCAAAGTAATTATTAATGCACCTTCCCCAGTTTAGCGGGGAAAAGTATGCTCTCTCTTTACTTACACTCCCAGCCTTTCAGAGAAAGCCAGTATAAACAGCATTATGTCCTGGACTGAATCCATTCAGCATTATTAGGGCAGCATCGATTTGAAATCTTGCTCTGTTATGGATTTGAAGTCTAAAGCAGTTCCTGCTATGAATATGGTCTCTCAGGATTTATGCATTAATTCAGCCTTCTCCCACTGCCAGATGGTCAAGAACTAGAATGTTTCATAAATGTTCTTGGTGCCCTTTGCAAAATGACTCTTTCAAATTAGTCTCCATTTCATCCATTTACTGTTAGGTGCTACTTCCCATATGTAAATAAATGGTGATTCATTACCACAGCGACAGAGAAAAACAGATTGCTTGGAAATGTATGAATAGGTAGCTCTGTTTCCCTTTGCTAGAGTGATGAATAACCATTTTCCTGCCCACTTGTTTTTTTAGGCATTCACATACTTATTATTCTCTCTCTATGAGAGAGAGGTGAATGAGAAAATTATATGATAACCCCTTCCACATCCTCCTCAAACTGTTTCAGGGAAGGAAGGCAAATGACTTGGCCCCAGGACTCGATTCACTTGCCCTCTAAGATGAGGAAACACCAAGCTCTTCTAGATGGAGAGTCCTATGCTCATGAACTATCTCAAGTTTTGGGCAGAGTAACTTTTTTTGGCAAATAAATGTATTTGTCCAAACAGCACTGTTTCAGTTGCCAAAGTGTTCCCAAATTCAGTTTAATAAAGGAAAAGATTAAAAAATGATTAATTTCAGCATTTCTGAATGTTTTAGTTTACAAAACCAGATCCATCAAGGAACCCGCACTCCAGAGGCTCCTTCCAGCTCTAAGTTCCTAATTTCCTCTGACTCTCAAGCCCAAGACTGAGGGAACGCGGCCGTCCATCTAGTCCAGACACGAGCGGGGCCCTCTTGGAGGGTTGGGCAACTTGGTTCTGTTCCTCACTCTAGCAAATAGTTACCATAAGTGTTTTATATCAAGACAGTATTGGAGAGCCTTCTCCAAGATGTTTTATAGCCCAAAGACGACTTCCTTTCAAATCCCCACTCTGATTCAGTAAGAGAAGGGATTTGAACCTGGTACACTCACATCTAGGTGGGTTTACTAGCCATTGTGAGCTGTGACATAGGGCAGTGATATAGTTCCTAATTCTTCTCCCTTGCTGTTCCTGTGAATGTGGGGGGGGGATTGGTGTTTTTGGGGGAGTTGGCTCATTTCAAGTGAATGAAATTGCTTGGTCAACCAAAAACAGGGTTTTTTCCTTCCTTTCTCTTTACCAAAAATATAAAAAATTCAGGTTTTTTTGAGCAAAGCTGAACCTATTTTGATTTTTCTAATTAGGCCACTAAGACAAAAAGTCAGCTTTGTTTCAAGAGTCCTTTTGTCTTCCTCTCTTTCTCCCCTTCCACATTGTGGATCTCTGACAACCACTAGCTCTCCTCTCTGGACAGCTCTGCATTGGCTCTGACACAGGGGTTACTAGCATGTAACCTGCCTTCTATAGACTATGTCCATAGCGACTGGTAAAATCTGCACCCTCTGTGCTGGTGAGTCCAGGCCCTGTGTTAGAGGAACAGAGTATGAAGGCTACAGAAAATCTAGACCTGAAATCAACTGCTGAAACTAAACTCTAGGTAGGTTTTATGTGTGTTGTTTTGTCTCTTTTAAAACACATTATGTGCTGCATAGTATGTGATGAAGCAAGAAATTCCTGAGCTTTCACTGTCTAGCTCATTGATTTTTAAGAGACTGGGAGTTTGGAGGCTCTGGAAACAGCTTGGCATGTAATATGAAACCTGCAAATCCTGCCAATTGCCACAGAAAGGTGAGAGAGGTGAAAAAAAATCATTTTACACTGTAGGCTTTGGCTCATTTTTTGACACTGAGAAAACAACTTTTGCCAGTGAAAGCAAAACCTGCGCAGCGTGGGGTGGGGAACGGAAGGTCAAATAGTCAGAACAGCACTAAGTGCAGGGCCCTGGGCCTCAACACCTTGTGCACTTAAAAGTTTCCTGAGGAAACCAGTGAACTTTTTCAAAGTGCACCCTACCCATCTTGCATGCAGTGCTCATACTTGTAACAGGAACTTCCAAGAGGCAGGGAGGTGAGATGGATGTCAAGAGCAGTTAGAGTTTCATTATCATGTCACAGTCTCGTTGTTACTTGAGCTATTTGGGGGATTTTATTTACAAAAATGATTTTGTTTTTGAGAGAATTCAAAACCTTTTGACTTGAGTAGTTTGCTGATGGAACAGGACTATCACTATCTCATCTTTTAAGACAACTTTTTTTTAAAGCATCAACTCCTCAAAGTTTCTGGCAGCACTAGTCATACGTTGTGATTTAAAGTGCTCCAACCTAGTCAGGTGTTACATTTGTGAACAGCTTTCTACAGCATTTGAACACTGTTCAGATCACATCAGCACATCTCTGTTGTTCACTTGACTTGCCACTGCTGCTGCTGTTGAGTTTGCTCTTGGAAAGAGCCACACTGCATTCGGGTACAAACAGAATATTACAGAATAAACACAGGCTACAGCCATCTTCCTGAAAACACTCCTCACAAACCAAGCACCAAACATAACCCCTGATTATTTCTTTCTCTGCTTGTGCAGTCTTTCTTAATAGAATTATGACAGTAGCTGATTGCTATGAAATTATCCATCTGAAGGCTGTTTGTGTGTCTGCCAGCAAACCTTAGCATGGTAAAAGTGCAGGCTTTGACTTTCATCACTTTGTTTTTGAGGAGCACGCTTCATTATGGAATAGCTCATACTGTTGCAGTTCTCGCAAGAGCAGTGCTCCCTTGGTACCTTGCTTTATGAAGGGAAAATCTACAGGATAAGCCTATTTCTGTAATTATAATGATATGCTTTATCATTCCTTTTGCAATCCAACTTAAATCCCTTATGTGCTGTACTGGAGAAAGTAGCCTTTTCAGTGAAAGCCTCCTGGCAACAATCTAAAGACTAGTATTTACGCTGAGTGCTGCAAAGGAGTCTGCCATGTCTAAAATACAAGTGCACTGAAGAGAAGAAGGTGGGAGGTCACTGTTGGACAGTTTAACAGATTAAACAGATTAAGCAAAAAGGACAAAATTCCCCACTTTGCTCCTTCAACCATTTGTTTCAGGACTTCAGCAAGTTCTCAATGTTTCATTTAGTTGCATCGTTCAGAAAATTACAGATTTCTCACTGCGTCAGAAAGAAAGGATGAAAAGATGTAAAAATTCTTCACTTCATACATGTGGCTCCAGAGTCCCTGTGGGACTAGATCCACCTTGCTAGGGTACAGGGAAAGTGCAGAGTACACACATTACTGGATGGACATACACTGTTGTTTCTTGCAGTTGCTCACACTGGCTTCAGTGAGGGCTAGATTGGACTCATGGGCCCCAATTAAGAAAGTAATTAGTTGTGTTGGACTCTGCAGAACTACTGGTGCTTAAAGCAAAGCTTGTGCTTAAGTGCTTTTGGCACAATTACAGGGCAAGCTGCTCTTTAGGCCTCTGGCCTGTCGCCAGCACACTCTTGAGGTGACAAGCCTGGTTTCTTCCACCTTGAACTGCATGGTTCCTTGCAGAACTGCTCCTCCAGCACTCACGCTCTGGGCATTAGCCCTTCTGCTTCCCAAGCATGTTCATGTGACAGATCCAACTGTGTTTGGCACACCAGGGACCTGTGACCAGCAGGTTGATTAGAAAGACTCAGAAGCAGTGTCCTCAAAACAAGGCATTATTTATTCATTGCTCACCAAGTTACACAGCAGAGTACAGCAAAAATAAACCTAGTATAAAGCATAAGAATGTGGCTCAAAAGGTAGAAACAGACCTCCCCTTTCCTCACCTTTGTGCTGCCATTAAAATTGTTACACAGATGTCCATATGCCCGTCACACCACAAATGTTCAAATGTTGTGGCCACGACAAAGATGGTATTGGATTGTGCCACTCTTTAGCAGTGGATGTCTCTTTGCTTTGTGGCAGGAGAATACAGGCAGCCCAGAGCTACCCACACTCTCCAGCTGGCTTGGACAAGTGCTCTGGAGGCTTGAGAGGCCCAGTCCTATGCAGAAATTCCCAGGGCCCCCCACCCTGGGTGTCACTGCCTATGCGGTATAGACATACCTCAGCTGGTTTTAAACTACCTAGCTAGGTGCAGTCCAGCTACAGCATTACAAAACTCAGCACAGACTAACTGCCCTGTGTCTCAGACAGTGTGCACAGCCTGTGCAGAGTGCCGTTCTGCTACAGCTAGACTTCTACCAGTCCCCAGCTACTTAGTTTAAAGTCAGCTCAGATGTGTTTATGCCACAGATTGCAGCAGTGATTGAAGGCTAGACAAATGATTCCCAAAGGATAAGCCACAAGAGCAATGGATGTGAGTCACAAAAAATGGGTTGAATGGAGACCCAGCCATGCTGGTCCCATTTGGCAGGATCAAGCCCTGACCCCAACAGCCCTATGCAGCAGGACTGGGCCTGCAGACTGGTGAGTGAAGTGTACCACCAATTTTCATCCAGAGGAGAAGTGTGCCCAGATTTCGGAAGTTTGGGAAAGACTAACGTAGGCAACACGCTCTGTCTTTTTATCTACTCTTGTCAGCATTGTCAGCTCTCTCAGCAGCCTCCGGCCACTCACTCCGCCCCTTCCTTTTCTAGATCCAGGTTCCTGTAATGTCTCACTGTTCCCTTTGATCTTTTCTGGTTAAGCCAAAAGCCTCTGTCAGCAGGTTGGGGCTAAGGAGTCATCTCGGCTATAATGTAAACCTGGCTGCTGTTGTGGAGAGATCATAGATTTCTGGTCTTTCCCACCTGCTGGAGAGGACTGCAAATCTATACTAGGGGAACGATGGTAAAGGTGAGAGAGCCCATGACAGAGGAGCTGTATTACAGTCCACACTCTGGCTGCATATGTGTGCGCGTCTCCCTCCCACTACAAGCGTGTTGGAGGGTTTGCTGACATGTTGCTTACTGAGGCCCATATTTTACTTTACCAGCCCCATTCCCTCAACACTCCTAACTCATAGTTTCATAGTTTCATAGTTTCAGGGTCGGAAGGGACCTAATAGATCTTCTAGCCCGACCCCCCGCCAGGGTGGGAGAACAACCCAAAAAAAAACACACAGCAAACCCTAAAAACAAAAACGGGACTCAAATGAGTCCAGCCAGGTAGGTATCCAGCCTCTTCTTAAAGACCCCCAGGGTAGGGGCCAGCACCACCTCCCTTGGAAGTTGGTTCCAGCTCCTAGCCGCCCTAACTGTGAAGTAGTTTTTTCGGATGTCCAATCTGTACCTCCTCTCCATCAACTTGTGCCCATTACTCCTTGTTATGCCAGCGGGGGCTAGGGGAAACAGCGTCTCCATATCAGGTAACTCACTATAAGTATGTTCCTGCAAAATGATAATTGTTCCCTTGTTTGTCATAGTTTCACATAATTAGCATTTTTAAAAAGGAGCAGGATTGAATGCTAGCTTATCATTTGCCAGTGTGACAGTGTATGTTTAACCACATGGTTGCCAGCATGTTGTTTCTACAAGGTACCGGCAGCTCATCCCCAGCGAGGCAGGATGCTGAATGCCAGGTAGTGATGACTGTTGGCTGCTGTATAATGTGTGCTATAATCTCCCAACCATTTTTCTGCCTCCTTCCTGCTTTTTCATCCTTTTAGCTGAGGGTAAACTGGTCCCCACAATAGAAGTATCTAGGGCACAGTACAAGAGAACAGTTGTCTGTACCTGACCTAGGAGTGTCTTTACTGAAGGATTTATCCTTTGCATTGTAAAATGCCTGTTTGGGTTTGAAAATGTGCACTGGTTGCCTTTCTCCAGCTTGCAGCAATGGGCCATTCTTATTTAAGACATGTGATTACCCCCAAACTAAATGCTTTATTTTACACATCTGAGCTACCCTGACAGTTTGAGCCTCAGGGCCTCTAAGAAAAAGGTATCATTTGAAGCACACAGCAGAGAAAACTTGGTTATGCAGATATTACATTTCTCTACTTACTTCCTTCCTGTTGCAGAGGTGGCCTTACTCTCATCTGTCACTGGAAAGCTGCTAGGGTTTTTGTATCTGATGGCTAAGTTGTATTCTTGTATGTGGTATTGTTGTTTTTGGCAGACTCATACTTCACATTCTCAACATGAGGAATGGGAGCTGACAGCTGGTTCTATGAGTTAGTCCTTTGCTTTTGGAATTAGCTGTGAACCTAGAGGAAAGTCTTCTGGGGAAAACATTACAAGGCAAGGCACACTGTGACCTGCAGGATCCCATGGAGAATGGTGCAGAGAGTCGCTCCTGTCCAACGCTGATGGAGGAAAGGGCTTCTTACTACATCTCTATGATATCTAACAGTCAAACCTCAGATTGACATATAGTCTGAGTATCAGGGATGTGCACTGAGGAGCTAGTTCTGCATGGGTCAGGCCATTTATAACATGCTTGTCGACCCCAGCTGTGCTCCTTTTCATTTTTCTCACCAAAACAGCTTGTACGAGAGGGCTGAGACAGTTAATTCCCCCTATTGCACGTGGGGACTTTTAACTCTCTACATAGAAGGTCACTTGCAGCCCAGGGTCAGGGATCACACCAGAGTAGGGACTGTATTTTGCCTTTCCAAGGGGAAAGCTAGATGGAACGACAGTTTCAAATAAACGTCACTTCATAGTAAACTGCTCCCATGTCTTTCAAGCGAGCATAGCAAGTGACTAGGTACTTGTTACCCATGCATATAAATATTCACAACAATGTTACAGGAGGATTTAGGGAGTGAAACAGTCTGTGTAGTAAATTATTTGAAAATAGTGCAAAGGGATAGCTCAAGGTGTTTGTCTCACACATTACTAATTAGCTATCAAGAATAAGTTCAAGGGAAAGACTGGCTATATATATTCATTTGCCAAAGGTTGATTTGGTACCAACTGCGACCTGGAAAACAAGGTATGATCTGGATATGAATTTTGCAAACCCTAATTCTCACACTGCAATGGTATGTGGCTGTTTAACATGGAGCAGGGCTTAAGCCACTGTTTAGCTGTTGGAGATCAGGATGAGACTTATGTGAGAGTAACTTATCCCACATCTGCCCAGTAAAAGTCCTTTTTTTCTATTGCATCTGGTGCTGGCCACTTTGAGACAGGAGATTGGATTAAATGGGCTGTATGTCTGACCAAGGATGACAGTGCCTATGCCCCTATGTAAAAGGATGTATTAAAGATGATCTCACATCATGGATAAGGCTTAAATTGAGTACTTGAAAGATTTCTGCCACATGACCCAGACTATATAAAGTGTGACATATTCAGGGTGTAAGTCTTCCTGCAGCATTGTCTACCTGCACCTAATTCTACCATTAGCTATCCAGCACTAAGTGCAAAGTGTTTACTGATTTCAAGACCAGGTTCTTTGGGTAAATCCTATATCTGGTCTTATTAGACCAACTCAAATAGTTGGAAAAATTCTTTGAGTTGGTATGAAAGATATCGGATTTACCCAAAGAACCTTCTCTGCCTATGTCCTTAGACCAACACAGCTACAGCCTACACCCCTGAAAAATACTGATTTCCAGGGGAGTTATGCATGCATAAGACCTGTAAAGTTAGTTATTTAGAGCTATGAATGTGCTAAAGAAAAGAGTTTCAGTGCCAGAGATTGGTACCAAACTTTTGAGGATCCTTGTAACAGGAGATCTGAGTTTCTGGACTGTCTCAGATTTTTTGTTCATAAAGCATTTCAATCCCCATCTGTAAACTGAAGGTCGGGTAGGGTGGCACCTTAGAAATTAACTGGTTTACAAACTTCAGACTAACATGGCTAACTACCTCTCTCATATGTAAACTAGAGATAATGAATTTCCCCTGACTCACTAGATAGCTGCAAGGATGTTTTTGTTAAGGTGGGCAAGATGCTCAGGTACTGTGGCATTGAACACTATTAAGGAGGTAATCTGAGAGTGCAGGAAGACATAACATTGAAACCATTTTAAATTATGTTTAAAGCACAAGGGCATGTCCAGATGAGCGTGCATGTGCGTTTCCCCAGGGACAAATAGCTGCAGCACAATATGTGCCACTGCTACTTATCCCTGGAGAATACTTGTGCACACGCAGGCACAATCTGGCACACAGCAAGTTGTCCTGCGTGGGGTAGGGGAGGCTGGGGTCAGCACCTGGGCTGGGGCCAGCAGCCCTACTTGGGATCCCAAGGGCCTCCCAGGGCTCCAGCAATGGTGATCCAGTAGCAGGAATCCTGGCTAAGAGCCAGAGTGTGGCTCTAGCCTGCCAGGCTCCAGTTTTGAGCAGCACATGCTGCCACCACATGCTCCCCGACCCCACTTTTTCTGCTGTGGCTTTTTTTGACACTGGGATTTCCCGGAGTCAAACTCCACTCCCCCCCTCCCTCACTGCTAATTAGCAGTGTGGGGAACACCTGCATGTGCAGTGTGCAGTGCCACATACCACCCATGCATGCTTCTCTGGATACACCCCAAGTGTCTAGACCTACAAGCCAGTTCAAAATAATTTAAACTTCCTGGAGTGTTTCCAAAGTATCCTGGATACTTGGGTATTATTTCGAAAATGTCCGTAGAACCCATTCAATGATATGTGCAGATACCGAGCTTTCTGTGACTAGTGTCTGGCCAGTCCTCCAAGCATCCCATACTGCACTGCTCCTCACCCTCACAACCCTTGCACAGCAACTGGTTACTACGGTACACAGAGAGAACTCTAATGCCCCAACATGCGTTGCCTACACTTGACTCAGCTCATGCCATTCCAGGCTGGTTTAGGCTGGAGAGGTGTTGGGACACACGGAGGCATACCCTTGCTTTGGCATTCCCAGGGTGCCAGATGCAGAAGAAAATCTCACCAGCCCTTGCCTCTAAGAGGCGGGTAGGGAGGAAGAATGAACCACCCAGCCCTGGCCCCTGAGCTAGGGTCTGCCTGGCATGGGAAAAGCCCCCACCAGGGGGCTTACATCCCCTGCAGCCTGGCTAGAAGGGCTCTGATTGGCTCAGCCCTGCCCCCTCCCCATACCCACACTTGTGAGAGGGTGTGGGAAAATGCATACACCTAGCCCACTACCAGCCCCCCCGAGCTGGGCTCTGCCCTGCATGGAGGAAAGACCCCACCAGAGTTTCTGGCTCCCCCACAGCCCAGCTCTCTGGCTTGGAATTAGCTGAACCCTGCCCCCTCCCCAGCCCCCATCTGTATGAGGCAGAGGCCAGGGGGCAAGCGCCCTGGCCTTCAGGCCTTCCTAGCTGTGAAATGTGGTTTGTAAATTCTCTCTCAGGATCAGGCCTGAGAGACTAGAGACAGAGTGTTTTTTTTGTGAGGAATGTGCCCCCCACAGGTAGTTGGGTTTTCTTGTCTTTCATAGATTCTGGTGTGCAGTTTGTGGGGGTAATGGAGATTGTTGGCAGGTTTTGTGTTTGGAGCTGTAAGAAGTTAGCTTCAGTTCTGGTGATGAGGTTAGGTTAGCAAGGTTCAGTGCTTGTTTGAATTTACAAACCACTTTTCAGAGCTGGGCCTATGAACTTCACTTCATCAGCCTCCTAGGTACAGAAACTCATGGACTCAATATGAACATTGGTTTTATGGCACACTACAACCTGCCAGACATCTGACTCCCCAGGTATCTCTCCACTTTTACCTGCGCTGCTACATCCCCCTTTCCCCACCACACCCCAGCCTGTCCCTCACCCCTGACGCCTCCATTTCCATTTTCACTGACTGTCTTTCTTGCCTGCATTGCATGCCAGTCTCTGGCTTCCTTCCATCCAGGAACAGTACACACACACACACACACACACACACACACACACACACAACTGCAGGTGCTTCCTCAGCCTGACAAAGGGTTTTTCAGCCTGAAAGCTTGCTAAGATAATTTCTGTAACTAACTATTCAGTTGGTCTGCTAAAACATACCAGATTAGATTGACCCAAAGGAGAGGACCCTGTCTGCCAGTGCTATGTCCTTAGACCAACACCCCTAGCACCTGACCAGAAGGACACAGGGCCCTGGGCACATCTAAGCCCCAGGGCTGGGGCTGGCAGGAAGAGTTCTCTGGCAGTTGCTAGAGAAGAAGCTCCTGCAGGAAAAGAAAGAAAAGCACTGTGACAGTTTGGCTGCCTGAGATGCTAGTGCTACTGTGCTGCTTACTAAGTTATTCCCTAGTTTCAGAGTTTCAGAGTGCTTAGGGTCAAAAGGGACCTAAACAGATCATCAAGTCTGACGCCCTGCCCCGGGCAGGAATGAGTGCTGGGGTCATAAAACCCCAGCCAAATATCTATCCAGCTTCCTCTTGAAGACCCCCAAGGTAGGAGAGAGCACCACCTCCCTTAGGAGCCCATTCCAGAGCCTGGGAGCCCTAACCGTAACGTAATGTCTCCTGATGCCCAGCCTAAAACTTCTCTCTAACAATTTGTGGCTTATTCCTAGTAACCCCCAGTGGTGGCCAGGGGAACAGAGCCTTACCCAATTTCCTCTGGTCCCCCCTTGTGAGTTTGTAAATGGCCACCAGATCCCCACTCAGCCTTCTCTTATGGAGGCTGAATAGATTCAAGACCTTTAGCCTCTCTTCGTAGGGCCTGACCCGCTGCCCCTTGACCATGCCAGTGGCTCTCCTCTGGACCCTCTCAATACTAGCCACATCCCCCTTGAA
>NW_005841838.1:529639-532470 GCF_000455745.1 Alligator sinensis
CACCTGACCAGAAGGACACAGGGCCCTGGGCACATCTAAGCCCCAGGGCTGGGGCTGGCAGGAAGAGTTCTCTGGCAGTTGCTAGAGAAGAAGCTCCTGCAGGAAAAGAAAGAAAAGCACTGTGACAGTTTGGCTGCCTGAGATGCTAGTGCTACTGTGCTGCTTACTAAGTTATTCCCTAGTTTCAGAGTTTCAGAGTGCTTAGGGTCAAAAGGGACCTAAACAGATCATCAAGTCTGACGCCCTGCCCCGGGCAGGAATGAGTGCTGGGGTCATAAAACCCCAGCCAAATATCTATCCAGCTTCCTCTTGAAGACCCCCAAGGTAGGAGAGAGCACCACCTCCCTTAGGAGCCCATTCCAGAGCCTGGGAGCCCTAACCGTAACGTAATGTCTCCTGATGCCCAGCCTAAAACTTCTCTCTAACAATTTGTGGCTTATTCCTAGTAACCCCCAGTGGTGGCCAGGGGAACAGAGCCTTACCCAATTTCCTCTGGTCCCCCCTTGTGAGTTTGTAAATGGCCACCAGATCCCCACTCAGCCTTCTCTTATGGAGGCTGAATAGATTCAAGACCTTTAGCCTCTCTTCGTAGGGCCTGACCCGCTGCCCCTTGACCATGCCAGTGGCTCTCCTCTGGACCCTCTCAATACTAGCCACATCCCTCTTGAAAAGTAGCAGCCAGAACTAGATGCAATACTACAACTGTGGCCTGACCAATGTTACATAGAGGGGAAGGATCACCTTCCTGGACCTGCTTGTGATGCATCTGTAGATGCACGACAAGGTGTGGTTAGCCTTACTGACCGCTTCCTCACATTGGTGGCTCATGTTCATCCTGCAGTCAACAATGACTACAAGATCCCTGTCTGCCACTGTGTTGACAAGAAGGGTGTTCCCCAGCCTATAGGTGTGTTGCTGGTTCTTTTTCCCTAGATGCAGTACCTTGCACTTGTCTGCATTGAATTCCATCCTATTCTCATCCGTCCACCTCTGTAACCTGTCTAGATCTAGCTGGATTCTGTCCCTCCCCTCCAGCGTGCCCACCTCACCACCACATCTTGGTGTCATCAATGAACGTGGACAGCGTGCTTTCCACACCCACATCCAGATCACTGATAAAGATGTTGAACAGTACAGACCCCAGGACTGAGCCCTGGGGGACTCCACTGCCCACATCCCTCCAGGTCAAAAATGACCGGTCCACCGCCACTCTCTGGGTGCGACCATCTAGCCAATTTGCCACCCATCTGACTGTGTAGGCATCAATGCCGCAGTCACCTAGTTTTTTTAAGAGAATGTGGTGAGAAACCGTGTCAAAGGCCTTCTTAAAGTCCAGAAAGATGACATCCACCTCGACACCCTCATACAGGGACTATGTGACCTGATCATAAAAGGAAACCAGGTTAGTCAGGCAGGACCTGCACTCAATGAATCCATGTTGGTTGCCCCTGAGCATTACCTCCCACTCTGGGACCTTGAAGACGTGTTCCTTGATAATTTTCTCAAAGCTCTTCCCAAGGGCTGAGGTAAGACTGATTGGCCTATAATTGCTGGGGTCCTTCTTTCTCCCCTTCTTGTGAATGGGGACCACATTGGCCCTTTTCCAATCCTCTGGTACCTGGCCAGAGTCCCACGAGCACTATGACCCCCACCAATTCCCTCAGCACCCACAGATGAAGAGCATCTGGACCTGCTCATTTAAACATGTCCAGCCCCTCCAAAAGTTCCTTAACTAGGTCATCCCTGACCCTAGGCATGGCGGTGCCTCCCCTGGGTCTGTGCATAATCCTAGTGGGGGAAATGTCCCACCCAGTCCCTTTTCAGGAATATGGAGGCAAAGAATTTGTTAAAGAGGTCAACTTTTTCATTTGCTGCAATCACCAGATTGCCAAGCCTGTCCTGTAGGGTCCCCATGTTACCCGGTTGTCCCAGCCACCTGTGGAGGGTTCGGGATTGCGAGTATGGTCAGGGGTATAAAGGTAAGACAGGTTTATTAACTTAACAAGAACACAACTACGCGTAGTAACAAGACAAAACATGACAGACAAGAATAATTCATGTTGGCAACTTATCGGCAGTCCCCTCTGATGCCTGATGTACGACAAGTTTCTCTTTCCACAAAGCTCAGTGAAGTCAGGTGTCCCCAATCAGCGCTGTCCGAGAGGTACTGGGAAGGACCCTGGTATTCAGTCCTTGGGCTCCTCAAGATCCATGGGCCCACTGATCCAGGTCAACAGCTAATTAATCATTTTCACAGAGCTGTATCTTCCTTCTGAATGATTTCTGGATGTTTCAGCCAATGTATAACTTCTGAACTGTGCTGATAATTTACAGCCACACAGATTCTTTTTATTTCAACTGTCCTTAAACTGACCAATAGCAATACAAGCCTTGCATTCTTTTGATAAGGTTAATTTTAACTACGCCACAGGGCCTTACTACTTCAAAGCTTTGCTAAATTTACTATTACTTTATACAAGGTCTTACTACATCTTAAACTTTAATTAGGCTCTTAGCAACAACATATAGCTTAATATCTAAACAAATGACAGAAAAAACACTTGATCTAATCTTCATAGAGCCTTCAGCAAGCACCTTTATCATGCAGACATAATTTCAGCTGTCACACCCGGTGCCTTCTTCTTACTCCCTGTGTATTTGAAAAGGACTTTTTGTTATCCCTAATTCTGGTCACTAGCCCTAGCTCCATCTCTGCCTTGGCCTTCCTAACAGCCTCCCTGCAGGCACAAGCAATGGAGGTGTAATCCTCCTTGGTGATAGCCCCTTGCTTCCACTGTTTGTACACCTCCTTTTTTGCCCTCAGGCATTCC
>NW_005841838.1:532550-537168 GCF_000455745.1 Alligator sinensis
CATCTCATTGAAGCTCTGAGACCCCAATGCCTCTCCTACTAATCTTCTTAGCTCATTGAAGTTGGCCCTCCTGAAGTCAAGGACTTACTGCTTGCTTTCACCACCCTGCACTGGATAATAAATTCCAGCAGGCAATGATCACTGTCACCCAGGTGGTCAAATACCTGCACACCAAGTCCAGCAAGGCATAGTCCCCTGGTGGGACTATGCACCTCCTGGGTTAGGTGGAGGTCCTGTGTCCCGGCTAGGCACCCATGTGAGCTGTCAGACCTGGCTGACTGCTCCTCCCAGCAGATGTCTGGGTAGTTTAGGTCACCCATGACAACCACATCCCTTGACTTTACAGCCTCCATGAGCTGACCTGAGAATTCCAGGTCCAGCTCATCCCCCTGGTGAGGCAGTCTGTAGTAGACGCCCACTATCAAGTCCCTTTCCCCATGGCCCCTGTTGTTATTTAAAGTGGTGGACCATACTGAGGCTGTAGGGGAGAAGGAAACTTCATTGGGGCACAGTACCATGTCCTGTAGAGGCCCCAGTGCCAGTGGAGCTGCGCCTTAACACACACACAGTGCCACCCATGTCATGAGTTTTGCTTGTCAGCAGCTTGGGGTACAGTTTCCCAGAAACCCCCATAGCTATCTCCTTGAAACTTGACAAGGTTTTTATGGCCTCAGCTGAGTCTACCATCTCTGCAGTTTTCACCCAGCTGAACCTTAGCACACACACGTGACATGAGTTTTGCTTGTCAGCAGCTTGGGGTACAGTTTCCCAGAAACCCCCATAGCTATCTCCTTGAAACTTGACAAGGTTTTTATGGCCTCAGCTGAGTCTACCATCTCTGCAGTTTTCACCCAGCTGAACCTTAGCACACACACGTGACATGAGTTTTGCTTTCAAGACTTTGAGGTGCAGTTTCCCAGAAACCCCTGAATCCTTGAAACTTGGCAGACTTCATGGCCTCAGAAGGGGCTACCAGAAATGACAAAATTATATGGAGATTTGTGCTTCCCCATTATAGCCTATGGGCAAAATATCGAAACAGCATGGAAACAATGAAACGGTTTTGACAACATGAAATGGAACTGCGGTTTCAAAATGAAACAAAACTCTAAATGAAACACTGTCCCATTGAAACAAGTCAAAACAGAATGGTGCTGTTTCGCACAGCCCTACTGGAGAGGGGGTGGGACTTAGCCAATACTAACCCCACTCACCTGGCTGCTGTGGGGGCTAAAAGCTCCCACTGCTGGGGCTTTGCTTCCCCTTTTCCTGTATAGATGGAGGAGCTATGGGTTTGGGGGGTATATTCCATTGCCATCCCCTTAGGCTGACAGGTGCTGGCAGGGAGAAGAGGTTTTAGTGCCTTAGCTCTGTGATAGCTGGGGGAGGGGTCAGCCCTGTTCCAGTGGACCAGACAGCACAGCCCACAACTGAAAATCATTCTGGAATGATGGGGGACTGTGAGTTAACCTGAATCAGGAAGGAATCTGGGACAGAAGTTCAATAAAATGATTTCACATAAATCAGTTAAGTCTGATACTACTTCCAACCAGGTTTATCTTAAACCATTTTAGAGATATTTTGAAAGTGGTTTATGTGCACTGAAGTTCTGTACCATTACAGATTTAAACCAGTTTCGGATCACTTACAGGTTTACTTGTAACTTCTGTCCCTAGCCATGAAGACCTTGGGCACCCCCCTGGAGCACCCAGCCCCCAGGGAAGAGAGAAGTAGGATCAGGTGGCTCCCCCCCATAACCAAATGGCTGCCCCTTTTACTCCCAAGTCAGCCTCAGATGCACTGAACCCTGGTACATTGCCAGGAATTGAAGTAAGATGCTGAGTGGCTTGGGAGAAAGTGCTCTTTAAAGCTAAGAAAGCTCTGACAGCCGCAGAGGACTTGGCTCCTGGGAACCCAGAAGCAGGGGTCTAGGCAGCTCCTCTCCCCTCACACAAATGCATCTGCGCATCCTGAGTCAGGGCATCACCATGCAGATTTTGGTGGAGTATACAAGTGTTTTTTATTGAACTCAGCATTAGTGAGAATGAAGATCAGAAAATTGCAGCTGTGGGCAATTGACATCTTCCTCTTCTTTAGAATCCATCCAGTCAAGGTCTTCCTCCCCTGCTCAGAGAATATTGGGGAAATTGGGGCATTCAACACTGAGGGGCATTTACTACTGCCCCCTAGTAGCTTTCTGACAGCACTGCAAAGCATAAAAGGTGAGCCCCGGCAACGGACATGAGGACACCTCTAAATTGGGATAGTTGTGAGCTGATTCCCAATCAGTGACATTCTTAGAACAGTTCAAGTGTTATGTCTGTCTACATCCTGTGAGAGTAATTTAGCTAAGATTTTCAAGTGGCCTAGTGATTGCACCTAGTGAAAGGGTGAAAGTTTGTCACTTTCTGCAAATCAAGATAGGCACCCAAAATCACAAGTTGCTTTTGAAATTTTTGGTCAGTTTTGACGTAGCAATTTAGCTTAAGTATCAACATAAATTAGATACAATTTCTGTTTGTTGAACAATGCATTTACACTTATCTTACCCACTGATATATTCCATGCGCACCTGAGTACACACTTGTCAATATCCATGTAATCGTGGTACACCTTGAATTTGCTTTTTAGCATATCATTTGGGAACAACTCCAAAAGCCATTGAAGACTTTTCATTAACTATGATGAGCATAGTTCTTCAAACAGAAGCTTGGTAAGATATTGGAAAGGTTGATCCTGCTGTAATAGTATTCATTAAAGGCCACAAAATGATCTCAGTGTGCATCTGTCAATGTAATAATTAAGCTCTGCCTTTCCCTTTGCATATTTGTTAATTAGAGATGGATGAACTGCTACTTAAAAATTAAGAATTCCGGGATCTTTAATTGATTTTTTTTCTAAGAACTGAGCCTGAATCAAACTTCACCCTTTGCTGAGTGTCTAAAATGTTCAGATGCCTTTTTTATCATATGCATACCAAACACTTACAAATTTTGGTCTCAACAAAGCTCACAAATTCAGTAATTTATTTATTGGAAGGCATATTGATGAGGAAGCCACTGAAAATTCAGGTGCCAGCTGTCTCCCCCAAATGTGGTCCTAATGATGCACTGGCCTTGTGTGACATTTGGGGAATCTGCCAGTGTACAATTTACAACTTCTGGTTGATGTTATGAGATTAGTTTAGTACCTACCCACTATGAAATAAGGTATGTGCTGCTGGTGGCTGGGTCACAAGTTTGGAGTTGCTGACCTCAAGAGATCAAAATCATGCTTTGGGCTCCCAAAATTCTTGAGCTAGTGACAGCATCAAATTGTGTTTTTAGTCTGTCTTTGACTTTCCATTCCTCTGCCAGATTGAAGAGTCAGATCCTAATAAATCCAAAATGTACACCTTTTCCTTTCCCTCTCTCTCTCTCTCTCTTTCTCTCTCCCTGGCTGACAATATGGCATATGCACTTTCCATTTGAAGTCTGGAAGTGGAAGGCAGTTCTCTTATAACTGTATTGACTCTCCACTCACAATTTACCACTTTCACCCTGCTCCACCATATACCTCTCCTCAAACTTCTCTTTAAATCTCTCCCCTCCATTTTCAGGCCCCCCTGCACAGTCATCTCCATTCCTGAGTGACACAAAGAATCATGACATGATTTACTGTATTTTCTGAAGTAAAAAAATATCTAACTACTTTGGGTATTTATTTTATCTCAGCAGTATGACTTGTTCAAGATGGGGCACTTATTGTATCAATACTCCCAAGAGAACATTCCAAGTGCTATAGAAAAGAGTTCAAATGATGTCGTATGTGAAATTACTTACAGACACTTTGTTATATTTGAAGTGGTTCAAGTCATGGAAACAGAGTTCAAAGATGAAAAGAGGTTTTCTGCATTTGCAATACTGTAGACACGGAGCCAGAAAATTGTTTTCAGCAAGTCCCGTACGCTGATCAAATTACGGGATCATAATGCTGACCTCCTTGTTGTTGCTGATATCATGGCTAAGTACAGACATGTAGGGAGTTAGGGGGAGGTTAGATCCCATTAAAAATGGTCACCTGATCTAACTTACTTTTGCCAAGGTGCAGACCTTATACTTAGATCCCTAGTTAAGTAGATCTAAGTGTAAACTGTATAGAAGTTTGAGGAACATTAGATTGGTCTAAAATGGCTAACCCAAACTAAGTTAACCCTAATTCAGTGTAGTCTATCTTAGATTGGGTTGGCCATTTTTAGACCTATCTAACTTTCCCAAACTCATGCAGAGTTGCCAGCACAATCCCAGGGCTGAGAAAGCCCAGCTCCTGGGCTCATTCCCAAGGCTGCACTTTTCCTACCCATGCCTTTGGTGCTGGGCTATTTTTACCTCCCCCCCGCCCCACACACACACACCCTGCCTCCAAACCCCACGTCCCACAAGCCACTCCTGGTGCCAGTTTCATCAGCATTTACTGATGCAGGAGCTGAGGCAGTAAGTCCTAGATGGGGGAGGGGCAGGAGGGATGGGAGTGTAGGTTTGCTGGAGTGGGGGGGTCAGGATAAACATAACCCCTGGTCCTCCCCAAGCCCACCTGTGGACCCCACGTGCCCCTCAAACCCTTCAAGATCCCAGAAACC
>NW_005841838.1:537178-569060 GCF_000455745.1 Alligator sinensis
TTCCCCCCACAGACCCCACATGCCCCCTGATCCTCCTGTGAACCTCCAATCCCACCCCAAGCCTGCTTGCCCCCCAATCCTCCCACTAGCCCCCACCCCATCCTGATTTACCTTAGGTTGGGTGGTTATTTTTAACTCTATCTAACCTCCCCCTAACCTCCCCAAATACCTTTACTGAACCCATTACTTTCATTCTTTAATACAGGGTTTTTCAACTTTTTTAATGTGTACCCCTGGCAGCCAGATGCGGAGCGAGTGCGTGGGGGGTGGAACATGGCTGGATGCAGGGAAGGGGGATGGCATGCAGCTGGACATGGAGGGGGGGTGGCACACAGCCAGGCGCAGAGCAGCAGCAACATGAGGTGGTGGTGGTGGCCACCATGTGTGAGCTTCCCCTCCCTGCCCCCCCCCCCCCCGTGTCCATCCAGGTAGGCAGGTGATGTCTGTGTGGCCCTCAGAGAGGTGCCACTGTCCTCCCTCCCCCCCCAGCCCTGTTCCTGGGAGGCAGTGGCACAGGGTGGTGGGTGGTGGCACTCCATCTCCACCCACCTGTGCATACCCTCTAGGGCCTTCCCAAGTACCCTCTGCTTTAGTACAATGCAAGGTCCTGACCTGGTACACACTGTGGGTGATATGCAGACATCTTGGAGATAGGTTGCTCTTGTTCTTCTCCCTTAAAACCTTTCTGCAGTGACAGAGCCTAGAAGTATTAGCTTTACGTTGGTAACATGCTCAGCACAGGGAATGGAAGTACCATGCTGTGCTGTTGCTGAGCAGAACAGCATTTCAACAGTAGTAAGCTTTGCTGAATGACTGTTGTGCTGGAGTGAAAAAGGAACTTATGTTCTACTGGGCAGATGCTAGGGCTGCACAAGTGATACACTGGCAGATGCAAGATGTACCTACATATCACTGCTGCCAGAATTGACAAAGCAGCTGTCTTTATAGCAGATCATATGATAGGCATTTTCTCCTGAATCACTTCTGCTGCTTACATGAGAGATTTTGTTCTATTCTGGATTGAATTTGCAGTGGTTTGTAAAATGCTTTTTAGTATGTGGAGAGGAGGGGTCCATAATTGTCTTCTCTGTATAAAGTGATACTGATCCTGGGTGTATACCAGCGATATGCAAACATATTTAAGAGGAGTATCACTGAGAATATGTAAAACTGCTAAAAGACTTTGTTTTACTGGGTCTAGTCATAACTAGGAAGTAGCACTTACTTAACTGTAATTGTAATGATTCCATTAACAGCATCATTATTTGGTTGAATGTTTCCCTCAAAAGTATTCTTTCAAAAATGGAGAAATGAGATGGAAAGAAGGCATCCCTTTCCTTGGGATGGTGGTAGAGAAATAAGGGCAGTTCTTAAGTTATATTATTGCACAGAGGTATTTCATTACTATCCAGTAGAGAAATCTTTGGTGCAATACAGTTAAAATATAATGGAAAAGCCTAATTCACACATTTAGGAATATACTGTTCAAGAGCTATAAAATGAAGCTGGAAAATGAACAGTGAACATTTGAGAAAGCAAAAGCAACTCCGCCTTTATGTCAAGATTTCCAGCTACTTCTCAGTAAAAATAAATGTGAGTTGCAAGGAACGCTACATGTTCAAATGCCCTTACAACATCAACCCCCTTTCAAACTGGGGCAAAACCCTAACCCAAGAGAAGTGTTTGATAATTCAGCATGTTAATTATATTTATACTTCCTAAATACTATTTTTCAAATAATTCACATGCAAAGCATTTCTAAATAGTTTGAAGTCATTCTTCTCTATATAACTTTGATCAGCCACATAAATACATACGCTATGCAAATGTGGTGATGCATGTAGCTTTAATAAAAATCCTCTTTAATAGTTCAAATAGCTGAAGATATACAATTATTGCTATTTTAATTTTCTTCCTTCATGCTGTTTCAGGATTTCTCTTGTGCTCAGAACCAAGTAGCTTTTTTCCTCCCCTGCTTTGTCCTTCCCCAAGACCCTTCTCTGATGTTGGGCCATTATGTGAAAGTGGGACTTGTAGTGTCAAAGACAGATCTGCCCCCTCACATACACACTGTGAGACATTTATACAAAGCTCTGCCTTTAAAACCCCTGGGGAGGAAGAATTATTTGTATCATCCTGCTGCAAATACTAAAATTCTATGTTTTGCAATTAAAATCCAAGAGAGTTGGCAACATTGGGTGAGTTCCAGCCCAGAAATTATGGAGGGATGTTAAATCATCATAAGCACAGACAGAAGTGTTTTTGCCTGATCTGGCCCCTGGAAGCACTCTACAGCTGTGACCAAACACCAGTACACAGCTGCAGAGCATTTTAAAAGGGCCTTATCCCACAAAAATCTGAACCCTCATTGCATGAAGGTTCAGATGAAGACATTCCAAAATGGAACAGCTTCAGTAACTTCTGTCTGCATTGCCTTTCAGCCCTGGCACTGTTTTCAGAATGGGAGGAGGAGAAAGGGAGCAATCTGGAGTTTTTTAGCTGGTGCTGGAGGGTGAGGTTGGTAGACTGGAGGATTGAAAGTCCTTCTCCCCTGAGGTGGAGGGGTTCCAATCCACCTACCCCTTCCTCAACCACTGGCTGGGGACCCCTTAGAATGAACACCCTCTGCTCCTTTCCCCCTCCCATTCTGAAAACAGCACAAGGCTGGGAGGGAGAAGTGGCACTGCTAGGGGAAATCAGCTACAGGCTCACAGCCAGCAGCTGGATTTCCCAACCCCTGGTACCCAACAGCAAATTTCTGTTGGGTCTGGGGAATTGTGGTAACTCATGGCACTTCCTGCAAAGCACCATGAGTTACAGCAGGGAGCTGTGCTTACGTCTGTATCTCATGTTTTCCATTCAGGTAGAAGTACAGGATAATACTATGGCTGCATCCTAAGTAAAATCCATTTTTTCTTCCTCAGGCTTTTTGCATTAGCATTAGGGTTACATCAGACTAGGGCTGAAGAGTGGAAAATCCCTGAACAGGAGTGTTCAGATGTTGATGCTGGGTCATTAAAAATGACAAAGCTTAAGAAATTTGGGGGAACTCAGAGGGACTCACAGAGGCACAGATCCTTGGGTAGATGCAAGGAACAGAGACTCATTTTTTTATAACAGAAGGGTCCGGTTTAATTGCAAAACCAAACTAAACTAAAGAAACTAGCTGTGTTCAAGAGAAAGAAAAAGTTATTTGCAGGAGAAGAGATTTGTATGGCTTAGAGGATCCCAGCTCAAGCCTAAAGAACACTGAAGAGTAGTAAGGAAACTTGGACAGAAAAATGCATACAGTTTAATTATTATGTCTAGATCTGTAGATTTCTTGTGCTAGCTAAAGTGAAAGAGTGATTGGCTTTAGGAAGTTCTACAAAGGGTAGCAGGCAAAAATCCTGTGCTTGGGAACTGTGCTAGAGAGACCAAGAGAAGGGATAATACTTCAAGGGAAAATTAAAAGCAAATGTAAGATAGGACCCAAACACAGCAGCTAAGTAAGTGCCTAGATGCAGGGAGCTTTTGCTTCAAGATGGTGTTATAGGTTTTTAAGGCTCTTCCCTGGCAGACATTCAGTTCAAGGCACAATGGGATCTGATCAATCCAAACAATCATGCCTCTTGCCGTGCCATACATGCTAGGATCATGATTTTGGGTTCCCCTGCACCAGCAAGTAGCAAGCTGGGTGCCCGGTCGCCCTACTGGGGAGCACCAGCCATCTGTTTGGCACTTCCAGCCTCAGGAGCACATTACAGCCCTTAACTCCAATGTGCCCCCGAGGCTAAAAGGACCAGTCAGCTGATCAGCCTAGCCACACGTTCCATTAAGACATGATGGGGACCAAACACAAAGTTATTGCACATATTTTTGTGTAATAACGTTGTGGCTTATTTCCTGTTTATTGCACCATTAATTAAATGAACGTGTGGCAGGTAACTACTTACTACGCAATTAACTGGTTAATCACGTTTGAAGTGTAATGTCTGCCAGGGGCCTAAGAAAAATCTCAGCTGTCAGGAAAATTGTGGGATTAAATCAGCCTTCCATAGTTCTAGGATTTACAGCCTTCTAAACCACTGCAAAACAACATTATGGAAAAAGAGAAGTAACTTTTCTGTCATGTAAACAAAAGCCCTGGTGCTGTGAGACACCTTTTCTGCTAGATTCCCTTTATTTTCACTGTATGCCCACCACTTGGGTTTGAGATGGGAGATGGGCAACAGAGGAGTCCTACACTCTCATCTAAGGTGTGGATGTATGAAATTTAAAGCAGCTCTCCTTCGGCAAGTAGAGACTAAAGAAGGAGTGAGGAGAGTATCTCAGACTTACAGGGAGTGGACAAGAGAAAATAATCTGAGTTAGTTCAGAGCAGTCACGAGACTCGATAGCCCAGGAACATGGAGTGAGGAATGTTAATGCTCACAGTAGTTCCTTTGGTGCTTGGGCCTTTGAACTGGATGATGATATTTTTCCATGAAGTGAAAGAAGAAATGAGAGAGCCTGAATATGTGCAGTGAGCTTTGTGATCTGTCCTTATGCTTTGTAGGAGTGTTGAGTCTGTTAGTGCCACAACTTAACATTAAATTCCATAGCTGAGCTGTCATCAGTGCAAGACCAACTTGGGGTTAAATGTAACACAGTCCCATAAAGCAGGATTTTTATTTGCCTGTTCTGGACAATCTGAAACAGTAGTAGATCCAGTGGGCAGCCTTGCTCTGGAGGTTAGGTCCGAAGGGAGGAAGGAATCTTGCATATGGATCAATGTCAGGTGGAAAGGTTATTCACACTAAAAGCAAAGGGGCATATATACTGGACTGAACATTTGGTATGGGACAAGTCTCTCTCAATTAAGTGCCTTATAATAGGTTCTAGAAGCTTCATTCCCCAAGGTAAAATATCATTTCAGCCAGGTGTCAAATAGGTGTGACATTCCAAGCACTGCTTTGTTAAATACAGAACTTGTCAAATAAAAATTATAAAGCTCTACTTTAAAAATGAAACTCAAAAAAATGGCTCCACAGGGGACCTGTGCCTAATGTCTCCAAATGATTCTGTTCCAAATGTGCTCAACTTTCATATATAAAGATGCTTTTCCTGTAAATGCCAGCCCTGAAATTTCACTTTGGGTTCTGGAAATCCAGTGAGGTTCCTGTCTTCTCAGCAACAATAAAGATTCTGCTGGTCAAATCAGGCCCTTAAGGACTCCAGTGTATCCACATGGTTGGCACAAGTGTAAATTATTGAAAGTTGGTAAGCAATGCTGTCAGTGATGCACAAGAAAGCTTAAATTCATCATACACATCTTTGTTCTATTGAATCTTCATGTCTAATGGGGTAAAACACAGGAAAACTCTGTTTTTTATCACTAATGTGGGTAGATATGATATTGAATATATCATCTGAGTTGGTGGTGGCTTTTCTGTAGTTGCTCTTCAGCAAAAAGCAGCTAAATGTTATCAAACACTCAAATCTCACTGAAGAAACAGAAAAAGAGAGTGCTCACAGCATTAGCCTAGATGAAAGTAGTCCATATGATTTTTATTTTTGTGTTTTTATTCATTATAGCATTTGGTTCAAATTCTCTGCAGGCCTAACCCTATTGAATTCAATGGAGCAGAGAATTTGGTCGTTTTAGTTCATTTAAATTGTTGCCAGACTTTCTCCCCTCTCTCCCAACAGCTTTTTCTCTTTATTGGGACAGCTGCTTAGTTGGGATGAGGGGCAGGGGGTAAGAGGGCAGGCCCAATTAACTGTGTTATGTTCTTCAGTCTTAAAATCCCACATGCTTCCAAATTAATTTAGAATAGATTCAGTCATGGCAATTTATATGATCTGCTGCTGGGCGCTGCATGTAGCAATTTACTGGTGGGATTCTGATTCTTTTGAATGGGAAATGACAAGGGCTGGATGGGCCACGCTACATCCCACGTGAACAAAGGGCCAGAATGGCAGTTTAGATTTTATGCTGGCTTAATGCAAAATATGCATGTTTGTTTACATTAAAATAGTCTAGGCCTGCGGGTTAATGCTGTGCAGCACCACCCAAAAATCAGCCTAAGTTCTTGGATTCCTTCCCTACATCCAGGCCAAGCTTACAACCCCTTTGATATATTGGAACTTTCCTGTTTCCCAATACACAGGACGCGTCTACATCCTGATGCATTTGATCCAGGCTCATTTTACTCTGGAGTAAACTTTTGTGGAGTAAACACTTCTGGGCAGGTGTCTACACATGCAGAGACCAGGCAGCAGATCTGCTGTTCTCAGCAAACTTCTGCAGCCCTGCAAGCCCTTGCTGCCTCTGAGGGGCAGGTCCCAGTCCTCTGTCCAAACTGGTGGTGGGGCAGCTAGCAGCTATCTTGATACTAGCTGCCCCATTGGTGGATCAGGGCAAGGAGCTGGAACCTACCCCACCCCTGCATCTCTTTCCAAGCCCTGTGCCTTGATCATCTGATCAGAGCATGGGACTGGGGCCTGCCCCTGACCAGGACAGTTTCCAGCCCCCACCCTACATGTGGAGCAGAGGCTGGGCAGCTTGTTCCCCACTCAGCCCAAAGCCTGGAGCTGGAGGCAGGGTGGGGGAGGAACAGGCTGGGGGGGCTGTTCCACACCCAGCTCCGTGAGTGCAGAGCTGAGCAAGGAACAAGTGTCCCAGCCCCCCCGCACCTCTGTGCTCACCAAGCTGGTCAGGAAACAAGCTCCCCTGCTCCCACCATCAGGGAGCTCCTAGCACCAGCTCTGTGACTGCAGAGCCGGTGCTAGGAGATCCTTATCTCCCAGCACCAGTTCCATGACTGCAGGGCCGGCACTGGGAGACCCGTATCTCCAAAGCTTTATCTCCACAGCTGCGGAGCTGGTATTGGGAGATAAGGGTCTCCCACCCCTCCCCCACTCCCCGATCACAATCTTGGAGCAGGGGGGTGGAAGCTCCCTGTTGCCAGGACAGGGGAACATAATCCCTGCTCAGGTTCCTGTGGCAGAGCCCACCCCAGCAGCAAGCACTAGCTCCCAGGGGCAGGGAGCTATCTCCCACTCCCTGGTGGACAGCTGACTAGGAACAGTTTGCTCCCAGTCACGTGTCTATGTGAGCACTACAGCACCATTACTAATCTTGAGTAAATTTACTATTTGCATTTGCATGTAGCAAATTTACTCAGAATTAGGGAGATTTACTGCATAGTAAGCACATGTACATGCAGATGCACATGCCTACTTCACAGTAAACTATGCTAATGTGCAGTTAAGTGTCTCATGTAGACATGCCCACAGGGCATCAGTCTTAAAGCTCCTAGTCTTCATCAACACCTCTCACTCCTCTGGCATGCCTCTCCAGTTTTGTCCTTTACCATGTCATAGCTGCTCCTGACAGTTGTTCTTGTGTTTAATGCTGGTAGGTGGTCTTCTCCCCAAAACATCTTTGTGCTTTTATGCAAGAAAACCCCTCCTTAGGCCAATCTATAAAGCCCCAGTCCTCTCTCTTTCTTCAAATCCTCCTCATGGCTTCTCTCCTCACCGATACTTCCAACTAAGCTGAGGAGTACATCTGTATTAATTAAAAACCTTTCATGTGGTATAGCACCATGAAGATGCATGCACATGCAAGCTGTGTTACGTGTGACGTCATTGCCATTATCTTCCTTTGCTTTTATGCCACTTGAAAGTTACTATTTAGATATTAACTGTACTTTTTTCCAGAGGGCAAGGCTTTTTTGTGGGTGCAGTTTGTGTCTGAAAAATGTGTGCTTTCTGCTAAAGACAAGAGCTGATTAGTACTAGTGGCTGGGAAATGGATTTTCAGTTCCATGAAAAAGCATGGAGGTTTTAGAAAGCATTTCTTTCCAAAATGGGTCAAAACTCCAAAGACTGGGTTTTTTTTCCATGAAACAGAGAGTCCATTTTATTTTGTTTTGAGAACTCAGGGATATGCCAGCAGCAGGGATAGCTTTGGTATTTCTGAATGAAATATGCTCCCAGGCTCCCCAGAAGCCTGCCAGGCCTGGGAGCCCCAGGTTGGCAGCAGTCCACCAGCAAAACTGCCAAAGAGATGGAAAGCTAAATCACAAAGTCATGCAGGCTGCCAGTTCCTCTACAGTCAACCTGATCGGCCTTTGTGGAACCAGTGCTCCCGAAGGTCTTCATGGCTCCTTGATAGCTCTCCTGGCAGTAGTCCTATCTCAGGGATTCCCTGACTCCTAATTCCCTTGGCTATTTGCCAGGCTACTGAGTCCAGAAGCTGCAGAGCTAGAAATGCAAGTGAGCAGGTAAAAAGCCAGGGAAGTTCCAGAAACATGCCTGGCTTCCCCTCAAATTTACTTATAGTCAAGATTTTCCCAAGGACCATTTCATTTCTGATGAATGAAAAGTTGGAAATATTGTTGGTAAATCTCCAGCCATAACCAATGAGCACCCACAGTCAGTCAGCTGGAATAGTTAATAATAATATCACCCTTACACAGCACTCTTCTTCCTCACATGTCAAAGCTCTTCACAAAAGCCAAAAGTAACTTTGTCCACCTCTTATACAATGGGAGACAGGCCCACCACAATGTGGTGTGACCAGGGTTACATGGCTAGTCAGTGGCATTGCTGGGAGTAGAACCCAGGCTCCAGAGCTCCTGTTCAGTCTTATTGATGCAAGCTCTATGATTTGTATCTGCAGTTCAATTACACAGGCAGATTTTCTGGGAACAGTGTACGCTTTTAGTTGGCAGGCTGCCCTAGTAAAAGCTCAGCACTCCATTTTTCTGGAAGCCCATTTCCCAAAGAATGGGCTCCAGAGTTTTTGTCCATACAACAAAAAAGTTTCTTTTCTTCCTTTTCTTGTAATGTTACCTTGCACTGGTTGAAAAGTCTGTGACTCCTAGAACTATGGGAAACTAACTAAACCCTTGATTTCCCTAACACCTGGATTTTTTTTCTTTTATACAAAAAAACCCCTGTAACACCGTCTTGAACCAAAAGCTACATCTTTCTGAAGAAAAATTCAAAACCTGAAAAACAATGTTTATCCTTGTATTTAAAGGATTAACTTTTTTTTACATTAGAAATAAGAATATATACATTTTCAACTAGAAAAATCAGATGCTTTTTCTAATTAAAAATGTATATAACCTTATTGGGTGCATCCCCATGAGTGGGAACATGCATTTCCCCAGGGACAACTAGCAGAGGCACATATTTGTGCCTCTGCTAATTGTTGCCCGGGAACGCCCCTGCACGAACGCTCTGACATGCTGCAAATATCCCCAGGTGGAGTAGGGGAGATTGGGGCCAGCACCTGGGCTGGGCCCAGCAGCCTTACCTGGGGTCCTCGGGGACTCCCAGGCATAGGTGGAGGAAGAAAAAAAATGTGGGGAGGGCTCAGCGCGCACGTGTGCATGCGCATGCACACACTTACCCCCCCATGGGAAAGTCTGCAGGGGGAGAGGAAAGGGCCATGAGAGAGAGTGGCATCAAGCTGGCCCTGGCTGCTTCCCAGCCCCAGCTGTCTCCCAGCCCTGGCTTCACTGGCCCTGGCTGCACTGGCCCTGGTGGCCTCAGCCCTGGCTGCACCTGCCCCGGCTCCAGCGGCCCCGCCCCAGCTGCACCGGCCCCTGCCCCGACTGCCTCAGTCCTCAGAGTCAGGGGCTGGAGCAGGGCCAGCCTCAGTTGCACCGCCGGACAGGAGGGCTCCTTGCTTACACACCTCCCAGCTCCAGCTGCTTTGAAAGTGGCAGGTGCCGCTATGTGCGTCCCACCGCTGGGCGATCAGGGAAGCAAGGCACATGGCACTGTGCCACGCCACTTTCAGAAGAGAGGCAGCGAGATGCAGAGGCAGGGAGTAAAGCACAGCTCTTAGCTGCAGCCTGCCCTTGCCCCGTGCAAAGATCGGGGAGCCACATGCTCCCCAACCCTATCTTGGCTGCCCAGCACTGTGCGTCTGGAGGAGCTGCCAGGTTCCAATTGTCCCATGACTTGGCCCAGCTGGGGCTGAATTTATCATGAATGGATCCCTGGCTGGACCAGGTCATGGGGCAATCAGAGCCTGGTGACTTGTCCAGGGGCGCAGCAGGGCAGAGCTGAGAGGGGGGTGGAACTCCCCCTCTGCCTCCCTGGGCTCCCTGCAGTTCGCTGCCAGACTCCGGTTGTCCCATGACCCAGCCCGGCCAGGGTTCCACTCATGGGGAATCAGGCCCTGGCCAGGCCAGGTCATGGGACAATCCCCACAGTGCAGCAGGGAGCAGGGCAGGGCCAAGAGTTCACCCTGCCCCTACCCAACTCTCTCTTGCACTGTGGAGGTCTCAGTCTGCCCCCACTCCACCCCAAGCCCAAGGTGATAAAAAAAGATTAAAAGAAACTTACCTGTCTGTGTGTGGCTGGGCCAGCTGCAAGTGCGCAGGGTATCTGAGTGTGCACACCGCTCCCGCCCTGCTGCAGCAGCCCATGGCCAGGCTGCCCCTAAGGCTATGCCTGCTGATGCCCTCTGTTTTGGGGGGCTGAGCCCCATTAGCCCCACCACCACCACCACCAATGCTCCCGGGGCTCTAGTGGTGGTGATCCAGGTGTGTGGAGCATGATCAAGACCAGCAACTAGAGTGTGGCTGCTATTTCGGAAGCACACAATGCTGCTATGTGCACTGCACTTTTTTTTTTTTGTCGGGTTTTTTTTGGATGCCAATTCATGTGTGGTGTTTGCATTTTGTGATGCCTCAAAAACGTTTGAGGCACTGCAAAGTGCATATTCCCACTCATGGGGACATGGCCATTGATCTTTGCGCACCTGCTACCAACTTGCATACTGAAGGGAATCTGCTCATCTGGCTATATGAGGTGGAAAAATTGTTAAAATGGTCTCAGGTAAGGCCATCAGCAGAGGACAGTAATATGAGGAAGTCATTCTTTGTTTATAAGTGAATCCTTAGCTGACACTTGCAGCATTTCATCTGCTATAAGGGTGATTGTTTTGGAGGCTATTTTGCCCATAATGCAATCGGCTGCTTTCTATAGTAGCTGCACATGCGAAATTTTCATTGGCATAAGTTCCATGTTCATATGAGCTGTGGAACTATGCTCACGTTTAGGGCCAAATTCTTATTGCTTGTAAGCCCCATTAATTTCAAAGGATTTGCAACCACTTGGCTGGAAATGGCTAAAAGTTACTGAATGAATGTAAATGAGGAAAATGGTGATGTGGTGTTTCTTTATCTGAGAAGCAGAATCACCAGTTTATAAATTCAAGGTAAGTATATCTTTTCTACCAGCCTTGAAAAGTTCTGTTCTCTCAGGGTGAATAAATTTTTTTGATGGGTGAGTTAAGACATCATTATTTCTTTCATTATCATTGTCATCAGTATAAATGGCAAAGGTGTAGATTTTTTGCCCGGGCTTTTAAATTTTCATGACAATTTTACTAAGGCATTTTATACCTTATTAAACACACTTGTGATTTGTTACAACCTATATCTGAATGTGATGTTTTAAGTGAGAGTTCCAGGAAAAAGCATAGAAGAGGGCAAAGAGATCTCGCATGCAACAGGACCAAACTTTTAGAAGTGGCCTCTAACTTGGGTTGTCTCTTTTTCTGTGTCCTCAGCCTTGGACACCTAGACAGAGATTTTTAAAGAACCCAAAGAAGTCATTGACTCATAGTTAAACTTTCTCTTTGTCTCCCTGGAAAAATCCCAGTCTTCAGCACCTGAAATCATATCTGAAAAATAGGCTATGGCTGTTTACATCTGAGCATTCAAAAACAGTTATCAGTTCTGAAAGCTGAGGTCACTGCTTATATCTCCTATGGCTTTAAAACAACTGCCCACACTTATTCATTACTACAGTGTTTTTTCTTTGCAGAATAATAGAGAACAAGTTCACAAAGGGCTGTCCAACTCCCGTAGAAGCTAATAGCTTCTCCCATGGATTCTAATAAGAGCTGTGTACGCAGTTTGCTGTCAGTGCTACATTGCCCATCTCCTGTGAAACAGAGTGGTCATTAACTCCTATAACTCACCTGCAAAGTACAGTAAAAGTCTCTAGGCCAAATTCTCAATTGGTGTCGCTATCATAGCTCAATCATCCATGGCACTATGGGACTATAGCTGCAGAGGTACTTGCATTCTAAATTTGATTATGGGCTTGTTTCAGGTGGTTGTGAAACCAATGTGAAATAAAAATGCAGACATTTGTAACATTTTCCAGCTACAAAAGGAAAGTAGGTACAGTTTCTGCAAAAATCCCCAAATCTGACTGAAATTTCACGATCACAACTGAAAACATGTTGAATCACAGTATTGTACATCTAATCAATCCCTCTCAAAGCCCATTACCCCAGGTTGGGAAGCAAGTATCACATTTTGTTTTGTACCAAGTCTTGAAGTCCTTTCCCAGTTCTCACTGAAATTAATGTGAGTTTGCTGCAGGAAGAACTTGTTAAAAAAAACCAAACACCTGAACAGGATTCGACCTCAGTGCTCTTCCCAGGATCGAACAATGAGTCATTCTGGATCAGAATCTAACTGGCCTGATCTAATCAGTAGGCATGCTTTTAACCTAAATACAAGATCTTTTTTTCCCAAAATGCATTTTTCTCCAGGCACTTGAATCCTGTTTTATTACTTTTTTTTTTTAAACAAAACAACCAACCAGTTATCTGTCAAGATACTCCCTGCCCTTTCAGCTCAATAATTTCTTGTTTTTCCGATAAGATATTTCAGAGGTTTTTTTGTAGATTTTATGGTATATTCTATGGTATGTCCAGTAGGCCCTTTGGATCTAAAGCACGCTGTTAGAAAAACCTAACACTCCGTATCCCAAATGGGTCACTTCCCAAGTCTACTGCTGAAATCCTTTTAGCTAATACTGTTCAGGTGACTTAGTACTAAATTATATTTTAGAAAGATATGGTCTGCCCTTTACTTTTTCATGGGGCTACCATTCAGTCAATTTTAAAGCTGTAATTCTTTTTCATGGTTGCCATGGAAACTAGTTAGTGTTCCACTGCTGCCTTGTGAAAACGAGAAGAGTGATCATAGATCATTTTACTGCTCCTGGGTCATGATGTAGTGTTGCTGTTCTGGGTTTCTTTTCTCTTCTCTTTACATACTTTAATTGGAGCAAAGCCACATACTGTTTGAGCTTCTCCAGTGCCACCAGTCAGTTAGCTCAGCTGAAGTTGTATTTAAAGTGTATTTCAAGATCAATATTTCTCCTGCGTCAGTTGGCACCAATATCAATATGAACTTCCAGTTTTGAGACTTTTATCATTGGAGAGCAATTTCTTTTTAAATTTAAGCTTTAAATTGTGCAATGAATCTGTCATGCTTTATACCAGGATTACATATAGAAATGGTACATTATTAACTAGTAGTCATAAGCATGTGAGGCATGAGTAATATGTCTTATAGATGGTTTCAAATACATAAATCAAAGATATTCAAGATTATTATAAACCAGTCATTATAAACAACCTATTGACCTGTATGACACTATAACAATGGCCTAACCATTTATTAAAATATCTGGCAACCCTTTCTTAACTTGTTATAAAATGTTCACAAATATATTCCTAATACAAATGCTTGGGCAATTAAAAAAAATTAAACAGCAAGAATACTAATCATTTGCCACAATTGGATGGCTCATGGGTAATAAAACAACATTTCTGCTGTCAATTGAAACAGTAGCAATAGTCTATTCTATACAGTTTGTCTACTAAGCTTATTGCCTAGTATCTGAGCACACTCCAGTAGCGTTGTGTGACATGACTTAACATATGTCCGATGCTTGTTCTCTCCTCCTCTCCCCAGAAGTAATATGTGCTATGGTGTGTGTATGTTTTGATTTTTTTAAATAAAATATCCACATGCACACATCACTGTAGGCCTGTTGGAGAAGACAAGGCCAAGGAAATGGGCCTTGCTCTTGGAATGGAAAGGGGTGTGTTTTGTAACAGCCCTTAGGTCCTACAGGATTTTATTCCACAGACTTTGGCTGGTGTTTAAGAAAGTTCTGTTTCATTAAATGTTAATTATGTGAAGGATCAAAGTCTTTGCTAATATAAATTGGTGGCCTTCACTTACTTAAATGGATCTATGCCAGCAAACACTAGCAGAGAATTCCTTGGCCTGTGATTGTGATGCTCATCTGTTAGCAGTAAAGATATTGATTATGGCTATTTTTAGGGAAATCACATTGTATTAATTAGCGGTGTACTGATACATCAGTCCAATATTGCATCAGCACTAATATAAAGTAAATTGATTATATCAGGAATTGGCCTGATGTGGCTGATAATTTGGCCTATAAATGCCTGCGCATGCACACAGCCACAGCACAGGCAGTGAGGAGCACAGCCCAGCAGCTTGGAGACCTGCATGCAGCTGGTAAGTCTGTTATGGTGGAAAGAGAGGGGGGAGGGAGGGGCATGGGGGGGCAGATCAACGCCCCCCCCCATGGTGAGGGAGGGAGCAGGGCTGGGGCTAAGGCTGCCCAGCAAGGGTGGGGCAGGGCACGGGATTCAGGATAGAGCCACAGCTTGTCCTGGGGGCGGGGGCGGGGGGGGGAGGAGCGGCTGCCACCACTGCGCACACCCTGGGAGGGCATGGGGTGGGGGACAGCTGAGCCCAGATCTGTGCAGGGCAGGGTGGGATAGGCTGCAGCTACAGTCTGGGGTTAGAGATTGAGCTGGGCTCTTCCTGGCAGGAGGGTGCTGGGCTAGGCTGCACTGTGCTCAGGGCAGGCAGTGGTGGTGCTGGGAGAGGGGCTATGTGGGGGCTATGGTGAAATGTGGGGTGGCTGCAGCCCCCCACATAGTGTCCCTCCCAGTGCTGCCATTGTCTGCCCTGAGCACAGTGCAGCCCAGCCCCCCTCCCAGTGTGGCCTCCAGTCCCGGCCCGCAGCTGCAGCCTGCCCTGCTCCATCCCACACAGGTCATGGGGCATACACCCCCGCTTCCAATGCCTTCCTGGGGTGCACACAGCAGCAGGAGCTGCTTCCCCTCCCTGTGCCTCCCTGGATAAGCCGCGGCTCCATTCTGCACCCTGCCCCAGCTGGGCGGTGCCTATCCCAGTCCCAGCCCTACTCCCTCACCACAGGTGGCACTGATCTGTGCCCCCGCACCCCTTCCCTCCCCTCTTCCCTTCTACCACAACAGACTTACCGGCTGGATGCAGCTGGATGAGAAATCAGATCGGTATCGGCTGATATCCCTCCGTAAAAATCGGCTATTGGTATCGACCCCCAAAATCTCTATTGGTGCACCTCTAGTATTCATTTTGTATTTGATGTTATGTGGCATATGCAAGAAGAAGTTTCTGTGAGCATGGTATACAAAAGCATTCAATCATGGGTTTTCAGTTTGGCACTGGTTGCCCAACAAAAGCTTCATAAGAGTCCATTTCAAAATGTGCCTTAGCCTCTAATAAAAATTTCATTTAGGGATGGTTAAAGAGTCTGCCATACTTATTGAAGAAGGCAATGAGCATAATATCATTTTTGATTTGGCTTGTTTTTTGCCCACCAGTTTCAGAGGTAAACTATCTACTACCATACATCAACAACTATACTCCTTTCATCATTCTAGCCCTTAAAGCACATAGTTATAAATACGAATAAAGCTTCAATTTTTAAACTCCTTTGTAGTGCTGAAGATTAATTTCAGTTTTTACAACTGAGTTACTTTAGCTTTTGTCCTTTCCCTCTCCCCCTTTCCACCTGCCCTTCCGCAGACCCATTACCTTGTTTCATGGAGTTTTTCTTTGCCCACAAGGTCAAAAAGGAAGTCAGGTTACATGATCTAATGATACCCTTGGGCTTTAAAACCTCCTATTCAGTTAAACTTGTTTGTGAAGCTTATCTTGTAGAATCCCATAGTAAGAATGTTGCTCTCACTTTGCATGTCCCTAACAGATAATGCATTGTGTCATCTCAAGTAAAGGTTGTTAGTAGTAAAATATGAAGTATTGCATTATCCAAAACAAACAAAAAGCTTTGGGCTTTTGCCATTGTTTAACTGTTCACAAACAAGGTAACAATGTAAAATATTGTTAAATGACACTTTCATTATTTTCCTTTTTGGAGCTTTGTCAATATATGTAGTGAAAGGTGCCACATACAATGATACTTGAAAGTACAACTCAGTGGGTATGTCTGATGGCTAGAAAATGGCATTTAAAGGTTTGCTTTTGGGAATTGGCTTGTAGGTAAAGTAGATATGCATTAGAATAATGATTCAGGGCAAATGGCAAGGCTTAATTGATTTCTAAAAGCCTGTTTGTGACAGTTTCCTTCAAGGCCCACCATGAACGACACGTGCCCCTGGTGGCTGGGGGGGGCATGGCTTCCCTGGTGGCAGTGGGAGTGCGGCAGCAGTAAGTGCAGAGATCCCGCAGATGCCGCCGGCACTGTCAACAGTGGGGGAGGAGGATGGTGAGCGCTGACCAAGGGTCAGTGACCACCCTCAGCTGCTAGTGTCGGCAGCAGGGGGGGGAGCAGCCCACAAGTGCCTCCAACAGTGTCAGTGGTACCTTTTTGTAGGGGGTGCACCGCCACGCTCAGGGGGTGCACATGCACCCATGTGCACCCCTACACGTGGCCCCTGATGCCCACTGTGTCTAACACAGGCAAGCACCAAGCAGACACACAGACTGGGAAATTGAAAATGTACCACATTGTTCCATAAGAGAGATAGGGGATTTTGCCACATTGGCCAGGTCACAGTGCCCAGCTGCAAAGCCCTAGAGATTTCTGGTTTTGGCAGATGGACCAAATTAGGAAGTCACCAAAAACATCCAAATTAGGATGTTTGCATGTGATGAGTTTGTGAAACAAAGGAATACAGTGACAGGACAGAACGTGAACAGTATGACAACCACAAAGACTGTGAGCCGCACAACAAAGGCACTTCACCACAGGGCCTGAAAAGACAGCTGGGGGTGAGGAGCAGCAGGGAGCAGGTGCTGGCCCTGCTGCCATAGAAATCAGGGCCAGCAGCCCTGGGGAGAATCTCAGGGCTGGGCAAAGGACGCAGCAGGCTGCAGCCCTTTGCAACACTTAGTGGCCAAAGGGACAGGACAGGCAGAGGCTGCCTGGGTCCTGTCCAGTGGGCACACAGGGCCTGGTGGGCTCCTGCAGACAGCACTGGCTCCTTCAGACTCCCTGTGCTGTGTGCCCCAAGGCACAAAATTCTTGGAGGCTTTTATAACCTGCAGCTAGGGGCTACCAGAGAGCAGCCCAGCCCCAGAGGAGGAGAGGCAGCCAGCCAGGAGCCCTGGGGCTGGGCAGACTCAGCACTGAAGTCCCTGTCTTAATGCACATTAATACATCTACATATGCATTAATGTACTTTAACTACATGTGCCTACATTTGATACAGGCAACCCCCACTTAATGCTGTTTTGCTTAGTGTTGTTTCGCTATAACGCTTGTTTCACATTGATAACCGAGTTTCACTTAGCTCTCAATGAGTTTCATTATCAGGGCTGTCCCTGGTGGGGAGGGGGTGAATTGGGGCAACTGCCCTGGGCCTCACACTTTGGAGGTCCCGCAGAGCTGGGCAGAGCAGCAGCGGCACAGAGCTGGGTGGAGTGGTGGCTCCATGTCCAGCCACTCGCAACCCGCCCCACACACACTGCCCAGTTTCTTCGGGTCCGGGGCCCATGGGATCAGAACAGGGGTGGGGCCCCACGTGAGCTGATTTGCCCCAGGCCCCACACGCTGCTCGGGTTGTCTCTGTTCATTATAATGCTCACAGTCACTATCTTGGTTCATCAAAAACTTCCGATTTCACTTAACACTATTCTGCTTAATGCTCGATTTTTCAGGAACCAATTAAGAGCACTAAATGCAGGTTGCCTGTACTTGCTTTATGCAGGTATAACATTTAGGTGGGATCAGCCTAAATTCAACATTTTTAAGGTGCATTAAAGGTGCGCACGTGTAGATATGTGCCCTTAATTTGCCTTAAATCGGGCTAATGTAAATTAAATGGGCACATGTAGACATGCCCAGTGTGGAAAACTCACCCATCCAATTAAGCTTATTCCTTTAGGCTCTGAGGCAAAAGCTCCATCCACTAGACACAGTTCTATATTTTAAATAGTAGGGCTTCTTTTTTAAAGATTAATGTTAATCATATAGAAGAGCTATGCCTTGAATAAAGGTTTCGCAAAAGTGATCTCATTAGATTAAAACAAAAAAAAGCAGGATGTGAGATTACTGAGGGTGGAGTCATGAAGCATACATAAATACAGGGCATCAAAGAAAACCACCACATGAGCACACAGACTTAATGAGGGGAACTGGGGTCTTCTCAGAAGCCAAGCTCCCTCCTATGAAAAATACAGCCTGGTCCCCAAGACATGAGTGATTCTGCAAATGTTTCTTTGCAGGTAGGGTCCTGTTATCCTGTACCATTGTGCAGAGACCCAATGAAGGTATAGTAGAAGTATCAGTGAGAGCAGGCCTGTAAAACAGAAGTGGTATGACTGAGTAGTGGGCAAAAATACTAGTTGGGACTGAAATGGCATAGTCAGATTTTGTACTGTTGCAGCTGCTGCGGGAAAAATCCTTTTGCTAGTGAAGGCCACTGTCCAGTAGTGTAATGAAGAGGATGGGGAACTGTGGCACCAGCCCCAGGCACTGACCCTAGGGAGGACCACATAAATAGAAGCAGCTGCGCTACCAGGCAGGCTGCTGCTGCCCCTCTAGCAGCACAACCACTGACACTGCTCCATGCACCACTGCTACCCAAAAATCTTAGACTGAACATGCAAGTCTTTTGATGTAATCACACTCTATATAAATGGCATACATTGGTGAGGATGATTGAGGGAGAGAAAGCTGTTTTACAAGTAGTAGTATATAGTGCTGTTGATTCTGATACCTCTGCGTGTCAAGTGTTAGAGAGATGTCCCTGGTTGTTACTTATTGCCCCTGAACTTCCAGTAGTGACTTTTCCTAGTTAAAGATTCAGCCAGAGATATAAAATTGTGTTTTCTCCTGTCAACTGTTTTTTCCCATATGCAGTGCCTGTATGGACATTGAAAATAGTGTATCACTGCCTCCCAATCTGATTCCCTTCTCACACATGCAATCAAGTAAACATTTACAACCTCAGCTAGAGCAGTTCAGATGACCATCAGTTCCATCTGTTTTATGGGCCACTCCTAGTGAAGTGAGTGCAAGTTGATCTATGGGAGAAGGTAAATGGGCTTGTGTTAAGGGGCTAGTGTGATTCTTTCTTTCGTGACCGTCTCCTTTAGTTTGTGACCTTGCCTAGGGCACTAATCAATCAGGGCATGCTGTGATTCTGCAAAGTACCTAGCCATGCATTTAAGTCTCACTGACATCAGCTCTTTCTTAGACCTGAGGAAGGGCACTTCTGATGCCTGAAAGCTTTTCCAAAAGCTCTCCCAGCTAAACAAGATCACAAAACATCCTTGTTTTCATGCATGTCTTAGAACATCATGGCTACAGAAACACTCCAACCCTATTAACATCAGTGAGTTTTAAAATAAAGTGCATGCTTATGCAATTTTTGAATCAGAACCTTCATTCTATGACCTTCTTGGTTTCTGTCCTATACAGGTTTCCCTTGATTTATGCGGGTTCTGTATATGCAAATTTGCTCTTATGCAATGACCCTTTTTACACCCCAAAGTCATTATATGTGAGGTAAAGTCACTCTTATGTGCCACCCACCCCTGAAGCTGGTAAGTCTGTGGGGGGAGTGGAAAGGCAGGCAGGTAGTGTCAGCTGCTCCTGGGTCTGCTGCAGCTGGAGCTGGGGTGAATGGGGGCCAGCGGAGCCCTGCAAGGTCCAGTGCACAGTGCAGCCCAGTGGCTGCAGGTACCTGACATCAGCTGCTCCTGGGGCTGCTGCATCAGGGCCTGGGGTGAGTGGAGAGAAGTGGAGGCCGGGAGCTGCACCATGGAGCAAAGCGGAGGGAACTGTAAGTGGGTGTGGGGCATGAGACTTGCTGCTACGCACACCCCAGAAGAGCTGTGGGCTGAGGGGCTACACCGGGCTCTTCCCAGGAGGTGTGAGCCCTGGATCTGTGCACGGGACAAGAAAGGCTGCCAGAGGTTGGGGCCAGTGGCGGCACTGAGCTGTTCCTGGCACGTGCCAGTGGCACTGGAAGGGCAGGTTGGGGGGACTACAGTGAATTTTGAGGTGGCAGCAGCCCCCTCCCAGTGCTGCCACCCACCCCAAGCGCGAGGAAGAGCCCAGTGCCACTGGCTGCCAGCTGGCAGTGGCAGCTTGCTCTCATTCCACACGCAGATCCGGAGGCACGCACCCACCCAGGAAGAACCCAGTACAGCCTTCCCAGGATGAGCGTAGCAGCAAGAGCCGTGCCCCCCACCCTGCACCCACTTACAGTTCCTTCCACTTTGCTCCCTGCCGCAGCCCCAAGAGCAGCTGATGAGCTGCACTGCACCCCCCCCCCCACACCTTCCCTTGTCCCAGCCTTACTCCCTCCTTCCTTCACCTCTGTGGGAACATATCCCTATTTCTTACATTATAAACTGGGTTCCCTTTATACGAATTCGATTTACACGCAGTTTTCCGGGAATGCATGTACTGCATAAATCGAGGGAAATCTGTACACAACTATAATCATACCTCTCCATGGGAGTTTTGTGACATTAAGAGAATGGTTGGAAACATGTTGAGTTAAGGCACTGCTTACCTGAGGACAATTGTTCCTTGGTACACTCAAGTAACAAAAACAAATGCATTTGCCCCTTCTGTTTTATGGCTAAGTGTTATAGTTGTGACCTCGGTGAAGCAGTACTTATTCAGATATTGAGGTAAAATGTTCAGCTGCCTACTAAGAAGCTCATTTAACATAAAAGAATTATGGTTTTGTCAAATGAACACTGAACAGTAACATTTCTTAAAACATTTTCATGTTTTCCAAGGCTTAGATCTCAGAACATAAAGCAAAACTGCATGCAAAACAACTGCCCAGCCTAATGACATGGAATAGCAGCCTGCCAATCTTCCTGAGCATTGAGATGAAGTTTGCCTGCTCCTCCGAGTAGGCCTGACTCTTATAGAAAGTGACTACCTTCATTTTATAATTGTAATGTACTAATAGCAAGTCTTGGTATAACCTGCAGGGCTGGAAATAATGAGGGAACTGAATACAATACTCTCAGGGCATGGGCTTAAAGTGATAACTATTCAAGCGTAGCCTTTGACTAATGCAGTTGCTCTTGCACATCAAATAATGTCAGAAATGCCACACTTCATAAGAAAAGGCTATAAAACTTCATTGTGATCCTTCAGCTCAGAAATCCATGCTTAAAGGACTCAAAAGTGTTTAAATCTGCTGTGTTGCATATAGGGAAATGGACACAGAAATGAAAGCTATTCCAAGTCACCTGCATTATATAAGAAATATGTTCCCTATAATCAGAGCCTTTACAGTAGTGTCTCCCTACATAGTGTTCTTTCCCTCCTTGAATTTGGTTCTGCAATAATATATTAACCAGATAAGGCTACTGGAGGGCAGCCAACAAAGTGATATTTAGAGAACAGCATGAATGCTTCTTAAGGCATTTTGAATCTTTCATTCCAAGCAAGCCATCTTGCAGAGGTGAATCTGATCCATCACAAGTTTTGCTGTCTTGACAGTTGGGGTGGCAACAGCTGAAAAAAAGGCAAACAGAAGCATTTTCTGCCCAGCCAAAGGACATGATGTTGGAGTGACTTCTTGTTGCTCTTTCCTGGAAAATTATTATTTTTTTCTTTCTAAAATATTCTGCCATACTCTCAAAGACTGATTGTGTTATATGCTACCAGGGAATGGCCTGTTTTTCTTTTCTGTGCTTCTATAGCAACTAGTACAGTTGGGTGCTGGTCTGTGATTGAGGCTCATGGGCACTACTGCAGTACAACCAATAGATCATAATATAATCTCACTGATATTGAATTATGGTGCTATATTGTGTAGACCACTAGTAAGCAGAGCAGGTACTACCTGCTTCTTGAAACGTTAATGTTGGGTAATTATTAGATGTAATAACCTCTTTTTCAAGCATATGTCATAGAATCTCTCAGAAGGGAGAACCCATATTTTTCCTTTTAGAACAGGGATTAGCAGCCTATGGGCTGGAATCACTATGTGGATCTAGCTGTGGAGTAGGGACTTCAGCAGAATTTGACAGCAGGAGGTTTTGCCTGCACCACAGCAAAACACTTTGCCTATGTTATGCTGAGACTGGGCAGCTGGGAGTAGCAACAGTAGTGGCAGCAGCTGGGTCCTAGTACTGGCTGGTCTTCAACTTGAGCTAAAAGATATTGCCAGATCCTGGTTTAAAGTAATCTCTTCACACAGTTGTTAAAATGGTGTTAGAAACTGATTGAGGATGGATCCCACCAGTTGAATTAATTTTGTCTTTTTCAACACTTAGAGGTGACCGCAGCTCTAACAGTACATTTAGGAGGTTTGTTCTGAGATGCACTATCTACTATGCCATTGACTTCAAATCAGTCATCACTTGGAACCATGCCATTACTCACAACACAGAAGACATTACTGTATAAGGCACTGTCAATTAGCTAATACCGTTATTCAGGTTGAGGTGCCTAACCTGACATTATCAGTCTTTACTCATCCAAAACTCTCATTGATCTGTGTGGTTTTGTTTGAAGCAAATTTGTAACTACAAAATGTGGTCTTTTCCCAAATTCTTTTCAAAATAGGAGTTGCATAACAACCATATGTTGCACAGGCGAATAGGCTCATATTTACACCGCAATTCCACTTTTTCTCATGAATTGTAGTACTACTTTACCCACTTTTAATCAGGCTAGAGGGATGGGGAGTCCACCAGCATTTTTATTCCAGAGATTTACAATAAAATCTCTCAAGTCTTAAACCCCAGACTGCTTTTGGGATCTGAAGGAGCATCAGTAAGTCAGGTGCCACTTTTTTCTCAGGTCTGTACCCTATCTGAACTGTAACTTAATGGCTGTATCCTTTTAATACACAGTGGGTGCACCTACATGAAATACTAAATGCATTGTAAACTAATTCTACTGTGTATTAGAGCATCATGGCAAAAGCCATGCTACTGTGATAGTGCACAGTAGAATTAGCCTACTGATTTATCCTCAGTTAAAAGGCATGTGCTGGTGCTACTGTGCAGTTATGCCAGTTATATCTCTTCCCTCAGGTTGTTGGGGCTGATAAGTCTGTGTTAACCTGTTTTTCTGTAGTTCTCTCATTCATATTTTATCCATGAGCTTTGAGGTTTTATATTTAGACCCATTTTATATATATATATATATATAACACGTGTATCATAACTGTTGTTAACGGGCACTGTTTATGTGTGTGTGTTTCAAATGCAGCTGATGGTTTTGAGGGCCCCTCTACGTATGCAAGTAAAGGTACAATGGGACCTATGCACGATCCACACAATTGTGCTTCCTGCCATGCCACACATGCGTGCCAAGAGGTGTGACTGTGGGATCACATGTTAGATCCCATTGAGCCTTATTGCCTGGGCTCCACCTGCACTGGCAAGAAGCAAGCCCCTGCAGTCAGAAGCCCTATCAGGAGAAGGGGGGTCCCACCCACAAGGGCACCCCAAGCACGGCTGGGAAATACAGTTGCTGCAATCTCCCAGCTGTGAGGGTATATGAAACCCCCAGGGCTGAGAGACTACAACTGCCAGTTTTCATGTACCTCCCGGCCTGGGGAACCATGGTAGCTGTGATTTTCCAGCCCCCAAGGGCTTTATACATCCCCCTGGGGCTGGGAGATCACAGCTGTACTCCACAGCTGCTTGGGACCCAGCTGGGTCCCAGCACCAGGAGGCATACTGCCCCGACCCAGCATTCACAGCTGCTGGGACTGAGAGTTCCTTCAGCTGTAGGACTCCCAGCCCCAACTGGGCATGGTGCACCCCTGTGACTGGGACCCTGGTCAGCTGACAGGGCTCCCAGCCACAGGGGAGACCCTGCTATATGTGCAAATTAAAACTGGATACCCACCAGCTGTAAAGTTAACGCACATTATTGAGGTCTAACGACAGAGCTGGTTGAAGCTTTTCATGGCATGATAGCTACTTTGCATATCTAGCTTGTTTCACTTAGTTCTGCAATACCTGCAACATGTAGAGGGGACTTAACAAAAAACCTTACACACAATTCTGGGTGAAATGCCAGAGAGAGATTTCTCGCCTTCAACTGTTTTCTTAGATTTGGAACAGTCTGCTTGCAGGTCTGCTCACCTCCAGGAAACAGGTTGTTGCTCTCTGCTTTGGAAGATATTGATGGCTTTTATGCATTATTTGTGAATGACTGTCTACCTTTGATGTTGACCCTTGTGGTAATAGCTGAAATCATCTGAAGGCTTCTTATTCTAAGGAAAGTGCTGGCTAGATTCTAGGATCTTAAATTCCTAAGGTCCAAGAGTTCCTCTGGTAAATCCTAGCTCTGCCACTGACTGACCTGATATGTGATACTGTGCTTTACTGTGATTACTTCATCTCTCTGTGCTTGTTTTTACCTCTTTCCTTTGACTCACTTAGCACTTTAGACTTTAAACTCCTCAGCACAGGAACTATTTCTTAATTTTTGTGTTTGTGTGCAGTAGTATGCATGCATGCGCATGTTTATACAACTACCAGTGAGACCCTCATCTCAGTTGATAAAGTCGAGGTTACCATCATAAAACGAATACTTCTCTACCATATACTGTTGGGTTTTGTACTTTTCAGAACCAGAATAATCACCTCTAAAAAGTCCTAGATTGCTGTCTCTTACCATACCCAGTATCTCAGCATCTTAGATGATAGTTTTTTCCTCTGAACCTTATTTAAAAAGAGGTCTGGAAGGGCTGGGCTATGTTCACTTATCAATGTCTTTCACTGTGTACATAAAATATCCCTGATTTGCAAATACCCCAAGACTATAGATGTAACATATGTATTATTTAGTTCCAGTAGACACCCTCTGGCATGCTTTTACAGTATTTAAAAACCTCCAACTCTCAACCCATACTGAAATAATAGATCCACATACCTCAGTTATTAACTGCTGCAAATAGTCCTCAGAAAGTTTCACTGTAGAGTCAATCCCAAAATTCCACATAATCATCACAACAAAAGAGGCTTTGATACTATGGTTCTTTAAATTGTTTTGGCTGTAAAGTGTAAGAAATACACCTGTTGACTAGCTAAAAACATTCTTGTGCCACAAAACATAGATAAAAGATGTCTTCTTCCATGGGCCAATCTAGGATTCTGAAAAGGAAGTGCAAATGGTGTGATGCATCATCACATATAACACAACAGATATTTTTCTCCAGTTAAAAAGAAGGTAAAAGCTTCACTAATACATTAGAGGCCTAGGGCTATAGTATTCAATTTAAGATTGATGCAAAAAAAAAATTTATTGGAATGTTCATTACTTTGCTATATCATATCATAGATAGATAGATAGATAGATAGATAGATACACACACACACCAAACTAGGTAAAAATAATCAAAAGATCTTGTTTTATTAGTCCTGTAGTCATTATAGTGAAATGTATGTCTTTCAGATTCATAAAACAAAATCTAGGTTTCTGGAACAAATTGACACTATATCCAGTGCTCCACTGAAAGCTATTTCCACACCTGAGCTGACGTTCACCTGAGATAACATTGCCACACCATAGTTAATGTTTCTAGCTAGTGTGAAAAAATAGTCTACAGGGCAATGAAATGGAAGCTACATTTCTAGGAGCAGCTAACAGACAGCAGAATTGCATAAGTAAGGATAGCTTGAGTAGTGGAACCATTAAGGACCATTAAAAAGGAAAAAGGGTTGTTAATACCTATGTAATAAAGAGTTTAGAAAGAATCAAGTAGATTATAATAAACCAGACTCCCTCACTGTTGCCTGAATAGAAATGCTGCTGCTACTGCCAGGCAGTTTATCTTAAACTTTGTATAGACCAGGACTCAGAGGGAGGTGTACAGTTGCACCACTGGATCCACCCCTGTCTCCTTTCACAATAGAAAGAAACTTTCAACCTTTAGTTGTCTGCCACTGGCAAGTAGGCAGAGAAGCCAAAATGAGGCTAACTTGCCAAAAGTAATGGAGCGCAAGTGCAAGTGTTCTGGCTGCTACAAGTTGAGGTAAAAGAGAAGGAAAAAGAGAAGGCTCTATATGCCCTTTGTGTCCTACCCCTTTATTTGGAGAGCCACCTGCCCCATTCTTGGCATCTGTTGTCCCAGGTCCTGCTTTTGGCCTGTGCTGTTCCTCAAGGAATATTCTATAGCAAAGGAAATTGCCCCAGTGGCACTGGAAATAAAGGTGGCAGAGGACAGAAAGCCTGTTGTTGCAAGTGTTAGGATGTCAATTTTTTCTTTCATTCTGTTTAGAAACAAAATCTGAACATTTTGAAATTTTCTGCAAAAAACAATTATTTTGGAACAATCAAAATATTTTGTCATGGCAAAATAGAAATACAGTTCATTTGGTTTTGAATTGTTTTGTTTTATTTATGTTTTAAAACAAAAAAGTTGAAAATCGCAGTCATTTGAAAACAGAAAAATTAAAACATTGCAATCCACAAGGGTGTCAGAATTGGATATTTCTGCATCATCAACCCTGTCCCCCTTATTCCTCTCTGAAACAAAATTTCAGAGAAGTTGACACTACTCTGTAAAATATTACAATTTGGATGACAGAGCACAGTTGGATAGAAAATGGCTCCATCAACATTTTTCTGATTCTCTCTACAGAAAACTGGTCCATTTGATCCTGTCATTCTCTTGTATCTGCTGGCACAAGGAGTAGCTGAAGGGTGATGAAGGGCACAACATATTGTCTTTGACCTCCTTCCCTTCACATCTTCAGGTCTTCTCCCAAACACTCCTGAGAACTGCAGAACTGATTGTCAGAGTCACCCTGTGACTTATTCATTGGAGTACGAGTCAGACAAAAGACAGTCTGGGCACGGTTTCAGAACAAAGTGCAAGATTCTTTATGGCAGCAAATTCAAAGATTTTCTCGTGTTTCGTTTCCTGTTTTTCAAAAGCAATCTCTCTAATGCTTTTAAGCTATTAGTATAGAGCAAAAGAATTTCCACAAGTGGTTGTATTTTACTAACTGGATAAATCAGAAGCCAAGAGCTGGGTAACACAGTCCTGTTCTGTTCTTCTTAAAGGCCAGGTACAGATATTATTATTTTACCAGTATAAGTGATCAGAAACTGGTGGTCTGTACCTGTAACAACAGAAGTTTGGCGCACAAAATCGGTCTATGCCCAAAACAAAACAGAAGTTTGGCATGCATGGTCTGGTTTAAAAATGGCAGTACCTGGTCTAAGATTTGCCCTCCTCTCTCCTCCTCCACGCCAAAGGGCAATGTGTGTGTGCTGTTTGCTACTGATCTAAACTACACTGCTTACAGAAAACCATGTAACTCAAGTCAATTTGGCCTCGCACTTCTTGAATGTCTGTACCTAGCCTAGGTCTTTCACTCATGCTCTTCAAATACATTGATTCAGGGGCCAGGACTTGGTATGTTCAACAAAATCATTACCAAAAGGCATTAAACTATGAGGGTAGGCCTGGTCTAATGTTTAAGTCTGACAGAAATAAATGTTTGGTAAGTGATGAAAGCAAAGGGCCTTCATTTCAAATGTTTAACTTCAGTTCTAGTAATTTACATTGGTTGTTTCATTCTCATTGTGTTATCTTGCATTTGTTTCTTGACAAAGTCTTACTCTAAGGGCCAATGTGCTAGAAATCAGTGCCTGAAAGTTTAGGAATCCTACCTTTTAATGTATTATTATCAATTTTATTACTTGTATTTAGTTAGGGTCTATGAGACTGGTCACTCTCTACAACCCTACTGAGTTAGGAGTTTTGCAAATGAAAATGGTGCTTACCCCAAAACAGGATTTAACTGCTGGCACACTCACCAGTGAATGTAAATCAGGAATCATTTTACTGGAGACTGTAGACAACTGGGTGCAGGGGAATGGGTATGAAGGAGAGCAGAGTCAGGCCTCAGATGTCTAAGGATCAAGCAATATTGGCTGTTAAAAATCATGAGAGAGAAACTCTTGCACAGGTAATTAGCTGGATGGTCAGAGCAAAGACAGTCAGAGCCAGTGAATCTCCCAAAGTCCTGGCTTTGGACCATTGTCCAGAAAGATAATATCCTGCTCCCTACAAGAGCATTAGTAACTTAAAAGTGCAGACTGTCTTATTTACTGTATGAGCCCCTTTCCATTTGGCAACCATTGATCCTTCCAAATCACGGTGCATGCATGAGAGATGACTCAGACTTTGGAGGAGTGGAGGCTTCTATAGGTCAGTTAGTCTTACCTTGATCCTGGGTAAGCTTTTTGAGAGAATTATCCTGGCGCATGTCCACAAGGGGCCAGCAGGGGAGATGATGCTTAGAGGCAACCAACACGGGTTCATTAGAGGCAGGTCCTGTCAGACCAACCTGGTGGCCTTCTATGACCAGGTCACAAAATCCTTAGATGCAGCGGTAGCAGTGGGCGTAGTCTTTCTGAAATTTAGGAAGGCCTTCGACACTGTGTCTCACTCCATTCTCATTAAAAAACTAGGGGACTGTGGTGTCAACACCTACACAGTCAAATGGGTCGCTAACTGGCTGGAGGGCCGCACCCAGAGAGTGGTGGTGGACGGGTCTTATTCAACCTGGAGGGATGTGGGCAGTGGCCTCCCCCAGGACTCGGTCCTCGGGCCTGCACTGTTCAACATCTTCATCAGTGACTTGGACGAGGGGGGTAAAAAGCACCCTGTTCAAATTTTTAGACAACACTAAGATGTGGGGGGAAGTGGGCATGCTAGAAGGGAGGAATAGGCTGCAATTGGACCTAGACAGGTTACGGGGTGGGCAGATGAGAACAGGATGGGTTTCAACACTGACAAGTGCAAGGTGCTGCACCTAAGGGGGAAGAACCAGCAGCATACCTACAGGCTGGGGAACTCCCTTCTCATCAGTGCAGAGGCAGAAAAGGATCTTGGAGTCATTATTGATGCCAAAATGAACATGGGCCGACAGTATGGGGATGCAGTCAGGAAGGCCAACCACACCTTGTCGTGCATCCACAGATGCATCTCGAGCAGGTCCAAGGAGGTGATTCTCCCCCTCTATGCGACACTGGTCAGGCTGCAGTTGGAGTACTGCGTCCAGTTCTGGGCGCCACACTTCAGGAGGGATGTGGACAGCATTGAGAGGGTCCAGAGGAGGGCCACTCACATGATCGGGGGCAGCAGGGCAGGCCCTACGAGGAGAGGCTACGGGACCTGAACCTGTTCAGCCTCCACAAGAGAAGGCTGAGAGGGGATCTGGTGGCCATTTACAAACTAGTCAGAGGAGACCAGCAGGCATTGGGGGAGTCCCTGGAGCACTCCCAGGAGTGACAAGAAATAACAGTCACAAGCTGGCAGAGGGTAGATTTAGACTAGATATCAGGAGGCGCTACTTCACAGTCAGGGCGGCTAGGCTCTGGAACTAACTTCCAAGTGAAGTGGTGCTGGCTCCTACCCTGGGGGTCTTTAAGAGGAGGCTAGATGAACACTTAGCTGGGGTCGTTTGACCCCAGTGCTCTTTCCTGCTATGGCAGGGGGGCTGACTTGATGATCTACTCAGGTCCCTTCCTACCCTACCAACTATGAAACTATGAAACTTCCCAGCCCATCTATCCCACCTTTAGGACACTGAGACAGAATTCAAATGCCCCACTGAGTCCAGATGTTTGGTGCCTCCATGGCTGTATTTGTATAAGTATCTGGGAACTGGGCCCAGGTCTCCTGCGGGGCAGAGAAGGATTCTACCACTGAACCACAGGGGACTCCTCCCCACTTTCCATTTCAGCTTTTTACATATGTCTGTTCAAAGTATGCACACATTTGCCAAAAATTAGTGTGCCCTTGTTCATAGATTTCCATCAGCTGTGTTTTATCATAAGAAAATAATTCCAAACAATTACAGTACTGCCTTCAGCCATTGAGCATTATGCATTGATAGCTTATTGTTCACTTAAGTGATAATTTTACTTTCAACTATATCTGTGGTAATGAATAAAGACAGTTAAGACTACCCTATTTCCAGGAACCAGAGTTCTATCAACATGCAGTTATTTATGCTAATGAAAATAATGATCTTTTTATAGTGCTTGTCACTGAAATGGAATGATGTCCTGCCAACTGTGCATGTTTGCCGGTGGCTACAAATTAATCAGCTAAACTGGAGTGGTAATTGGAGTACAGACAAGTCAAGGGGCAGTGAGGCCAGGTTTGGCAGGAGGGCTTTTGAAGAAAAATACTTTGCAAAACAGAAGAACCAGTAGGTTTAAGTAATTTATATAATAATGTTGTTTAATTAACTCTTGGCACCTGCTTCATCAAAGGTTCTTTGAATATAAAATATGCGAGCTGGTGCGCAGGGGACGCAAATGTAATCCAGTAGAAAAATGTCATCATTGCAATATTTTTTTTCATAATGTGCCTACCTGATGTAAAGATTACTGGGTGCATTGATAAAATGCAAGTGTGTGAGCTGGGGACAGAGACTTTAATGTAACCCAAGTTCAGCCATTACAGTTTGGATTATCCAAGGCCAGTAACCACACAGAAAATGTTATTCTTAGTATGAAATATGCAAGTCCCTTATCTACAGGTACTATGGTAACCACTGTACTTTTGGCCAGTAGGACAGATGCCTGGGACAGATGTTTATTGTGGTTTGGTATGGTTTACTGAGGGAGTTAACACTGCCTTCATTCCTTGTTGAGTTTCCTTTCACCTCTTATAAACCAGTGACCTTTGCAGTACAGATGCCTTTTAACATGCGGCTGCACCATATTTCTCAGCATATGCCAGTCTGCCATTTTAACTTCTCACCATTTGGTCTATGCTTGAACAGGTAGAGGTGGCCAACAAAGTGTGTTCAACCCAGAGGGACCAGAGAGAGCACATATCAAAATGAGCGCTCCACAAAAAGTAGTACGAACTGGTGGGAGGATGCATTTTGAGGTCTCACCATATTCACACAAATGCAGGGCTAGCCTTACAGGTAAAGGCTTGGGTGACCACCCAGGGCACCATGGCCAGAGGGGCACCATACACACACACACACACACACACACACGTGCGTGAGCAGCCCACACTCACAGCAGCATTTTCTTTCTGTCCCGGCAGAAGGAGCAGTGCCAGCCCAGCCCACCCCTCATCTCTATCTACTGCTCAAAAGGAGCTGGATCAGGCACATGTGGGTAGGGTCGTGCCTGCCTTGCTCCCACAGCAGCAGCGATGCCTGCCTGCCTGATGCACCATGCTGCTCCACCTCCTTGCAGGACTGCCCCCCACACCCATGACTCTACCTCTGCCTGCAGCAGTGGTGCAGACTTATGGAGGGGAGAGATCACCAAAATAGAAGTTCGTCCAGGGCACCATTTTCCCTAAGGCTGGTTGGGCACAAATGTGCCCTCATGTAGAGTTGTATTTTCCTGTTTTACAACCCCATTCACCATCTTTCCCTCATGTCAAAGAACTATAATGTCAAAGGTGTATAATGTTTCAAAATCTCAAAATTGTACTGCATCATGCGCAATACTACGCATTCTTATGATGGCAAGTATGTTTGCTTTCCTTTTCCAAATGCATTTTAAACCTCCATGGTTGCACAGCAAAATTTGAATCATAACACAAGTGCACCCTAAAGGCTCAAAACCCAAAACATATAGAGAACTGACCCAAATGTGTTACTGTATTTCCTCGCATATTGCACACCCCCAAATAAGATGCACATCTCATTTTTGGAAGGCAGAATATAGAAAAAAGATTTTTCCAGTCATACATTCATAGATACTAGGGTCAGAAGGAACCTCAATAGATCATCGAGTCTGACCCCCTGCATAGGCAGGA
>NW_005841838.1:571070-571894 GCF_000455745.1 Alligator sinensis
AGTTCTTCCCCTTGGTGTGGGGGTCTGTAGCAGACCCCTACCACCAAATCCCTTTCTCCTTGCCCCCCATGTAACTTAACCCACAATCCTTCTACTTTCTCCTCCTCCGATTCCTTTTTGATAAGGGTCGATGTATATCACTCATTGACATAGAGCGCCACCCCTCCCCATCTCTTCCCCACTCTATCCTTTCTGTACAGCTTATAACCCTCAATGTGTACCGCCCAGTCATGGGAAGAATCCCACCAGGTTTCTGTTAGCCCTACCAAGTCGTAGGTGTTTTCTGCAAGCAGGAGTGCTAGTTCATCCTGCTTGCTCCTCATGCTCCTAGCGTTAGTGTATAGGCACTTGAACCCTGTGACTGGTGCCTTTGTTGCCCCCCGGCTCTGATGCTCAAAGGGCCCCTTATTGCTTACCTACTTATTACTTACCTGTGGTGTACTGCTGGCCGCCCCGTGGATTGCAGGTTCCCGATGTTCTCCTTCTTCAAGCTGGGCTGTCCTTGTGGGTGCCACATGGTTTGGTGGTCCATGGCTTCCCCTGCCCTCATCATCCCCTCCCCGCAACGAGCCTAGTTTAAAGCCCGCCGGAGGAGATCCGCCAACCTAGAAGAGAACACACACTTACCTTTGGGGGACAGGTGAAGCCCATCCCAACTGAGCATGTCTCTCGTCGTGATGTGCAGGTCATTGTCAAGGAAGCCGAAGCCTGCCTCAAGACACCATTGCCAAAGCTGCCAGTTGGTCTCTCTAATGCAGTTCTCGTGTCGTCTTCCACATCCACTCACTGGTAGGACAGAAAAGAATACTACCTGTGCACCTCTT
>NW_005841838.1:572113-598292 GCF_000455745.1 Alligator sinensis
TCTTTCCCTCATAGTCCACTGTGTGACAATAGAGTAAGCCCCTCTGGAAACACAAAGGGAGAATTCAGATGAGCACGTACATGCATTTCCCCAGGAGCAAATAGCAGTTGCATGTAGTTATGCTGCTGTTCCTTGTCCCTGGAGAACACCCCTGCACACATGCTCTGGCATGCAGCAGATTGCCCCAAGTGGGGTAGGGGAGGTTGGGGCCAAAATCTAGGCTGGCCCCAAAAGCCTTAGCTGGCATCCTGGGGGACTCCTGGTGCTAAAAAGGTGGCAATTTGGGCACACAGAGCCTGGCTAGCAGCCAGAACATGGCTCTAGCCATCCAGGTTCCAGTTTTAGTTGGCACACACTGCTGCCATGTGAACCATACTGCTTTTTTTGGCACATTTTTTTTGACACTGGGATCTCCTGGTGTCAAAAAAACTGCCGCATTGCAAATTAGTAGCATGGTGAATGCACGCATGTGCAGGACATGCAGTTTGAGGCACCGCAAACTGCACATGTGTGCTCATGGGGACATGCCCAGAGTATCCAGAAAATGTGGCATCCTAAGAGACAGTCTGGATGAGGCAGCAGGAACTTCGTGATGTGGCAGGACAGCAACAAGGCTAGGCCCAAGACCCTTGCAAGAGCAGTATCAAGACTGTTACTTCTTTATTGTAAATAGTTCTTCATATTCGTTCCTGTAAATAATGAAGTGTTGTTTCCACACTACAAGCCTCATCAGGATACTAAAAACTGCATGAAGCAGCTCATTTGCTGTGAGCCAGCTCAATTGCTGCTTTAGGCACAAGCTAAAGTGCTCAGCCAGTAACTATTGCATGTGTAAGAGAATTGACACAGGATTTGGCCCCTTGTGATTTTGGGTGACTCATGATTGTTAACCATTTAAAAGTGGAGATGCTTTGAATTACCAGAAAACATCTGGATTCCAAGTCTTAGGATCTGGATAGAAAGGGCTTCCTTCCAGCTGCACCTCAGATCCCATCCTGAGGAATTAGTCTGCTGATTAGGAGAAGTGACATACTGAAAGCAAAGCCAAAAAGCTGGGAAAGAGCCTTACTGAGACTTCAGTCCTCCATTGCTCATGCGCATATACTCCACATGTGCTCAGGAAAGGGAAGGTTGTACATGTTCGGTAACAAATAAGGTACATTTCGAAGTAGGGCCCATTTGATATGACAGTGTCCTTATACGCAAACAATAATACCCATAATTACTAACTGGAGATGAATGAGAAATATTCAGTGGAATGATTTTCCATCAGAAAATGCTGTCTCATACTAATCAAAATTCAACAGAAAAATGTTGAAGTGAAAGTCTTTCATGGGACTTTCTTATTTCTTTTTCAGGGTCTTTTGTTCTATAGCAAATTTTGACTTTTCGTCCTGACTAGGGTTGAATGAAAATTCCAAATTATTCCACTTTCCCAGTGGATGGCAATTCCATTTTCAGCTCTATTAAAAGCAAAGCACTTTTCACAAGGAAGCAGTAAGCATTTTACTCAGGGAAGCGCAAAAAATTCACCTGATGAGAAACTCATCCTACCATGCACTGAATAAGCTTAGTATTTAAAACTTAATTTGAAAATACCATGACATTTTTAACTTAAGAATGATGTGCTCCATTGGAGTACAGGGTTGGTATCGACATAAGAACTTATTATATCCCAAACGAGAAGAGAGGAGGATTTGGGACATAAGTATTCTTGTCCACACCATGTCGTTGTATAGAATTGCTCTGCATTGTTAAAGAGTGTGGCCAGTATCCCATCCAAGAAGAGATTCTTTTTCATTTCTCTTGCAAGTATCTACCAGTTTTTATCTGTGCTGGATGAAAACTAGCATGAAAAAAAGCTTCCCTGTTTTAAACACTTTGTAAAATGATTGACACAACCTAATATTGGCAAGTTACTTGTCATTAGAGATCATCAGATGTCTTCCTTCTGCTGAAGAGATACATGCTCAAATGTCATTTCTCTTATCATACAGCCACATGCAATCCAAGATCATGTTTTGTCATCCTTAATCTCAGTCGCCTTTCTTCTGTGACTTATGTCCCAGGATGGGAGCTGCTCTATAGTCTTGTGCTTAGCAATTATGGGCCTGACCCTTCAGTCCTTTATATTGAAGAACATGCACTTCTTCAGGATCAGGTCCTACTTACATAAGGCCGTTCCTGGTATCATATTAGATCAGATCTCTGATTGCTTTTGTGAACTTGGCCCTACAGAATTCTCAATAAAATGTAAGTAATTATTTTATAAAGTGTACACAGAGCTTATCCAGGACCCATGCTCATTAAGCTCTTTCAGTTTACATGAGTTAACATTAACCCCTAAAGGGTGACAATGGTAATAATGCAATACAGGCCAGAAAACAGTGTAATTTAACAGAAGAACATGATGGTGTGATTTAGAAGCAGTAAGTCCTTTTTGCAGCCTTTCACTGAGGGCCAGGAGCATCTGAATGCTTGGAGTTAGTTAATCATTTTCATATAACCTGTGGACTAACTATTTACGTTGTATGCATAACAAATCAATTTATGGACATTCATGAGAACAAATAGTCGGAAGCAAAATTGAGAGGCTGGGTGAAAATGACTCTTTGTTTCAAGCAGCAATTTAACCATCTGACACAAAAGAGATCATCAAAATTTCCATATGCAAGTACGTGGGAAACTTAAACACAGAGGGTTTAACAGCAAGTGTAACTTGGTTGCATTATGCTGAAGTAACCCATTTATAACAACATCAAAGTGATGCCACCATAGGTAGGATGAAAAGGCAAAAGCAGTTTTATTTCCTTTTGTTTAGGCTTTTCAGAATATTTGTTTTAATGGTAAATTTTGACTTTTTTTCCTAAATAGGGTTGAATGAAATTCCAAATTATCCCACTTTCCCGTGGTTGGCAATTCCATTTTCAGCTCTATTCAAGCAAAACTTTTTGCAAGGAACTGGTAAGCATTTTACTTAGGGTAAAACAGAAAATTCACCTGATGGGAAACTAGTTCTCTGGAAATTGTAGTTGGCCTGTAGTTCCCTGGATCTTCCTTCCTTCCTTCCTTGAAGATAGGCACCACATTGGCCCTCTTCCAGTCTTCAAGAACTTATCCCAAGTGCCACAAGTTCTCAAATATCCCTGCCATTGGTCGCACAACGGTGTCAGCCAACTCTTTTAGCACTCTTGGATGCATTTCATCAGGGCCTGCTGACTTATGGATGTCCAACCTCTCAAGGTGTTCCCTTGTTCTTCGCCAAATGTAGGCATGTAGTCACCTGCGGCCTTGTAATCCCATGTCCTGTCAGGCAGGGTGATCCTCTTGAGATGGTGAAAAACTGATGCGAAGTAATTACTAAGGAGATTAGCTTTGTCCTGGGTGTCAGATGTCAGCTGCCCCATTTGGCTCAGCAGGGGTCCAGTGTTGCCCTTATTTCTCTTTCAATTTCCCATGTATCTGAAGAAGGACTTTTTATTGTCCTTGATTCCTATAGCCAGTTTGAGCTTGGTTTCAGCCTTGGCTTTTCTGGTCCTCTCCCTATAGGTGTGGGCCAGTGGTACATAGTCCTCCTTAGAGGTATTTCCCATCTTCCAACCCTTATAGGCTTCTCATTTAAGATTCAGGAGGTCCATGAGTTCCCTGTTGAACCAAGAGAGTCTCCCAGCCCTTTTCCTACAGGCTGGAATAGACTTCCCTGGTGTTTTTAGGATTGCGTCCTTAAGGAGCAACCACTCATCTTGGACTCCCTTCCCTGTCAAATAATGATCTTTCAGGGCCTTGACAGCCAACCTCCTGAGCTTATGAAAGTCAGCTTTCCTAACATAGAGGATTTCAGCATTGTTGACTGATTTGCCAGCTTTGCAATGGATAGAGAAAGTGATCAACTCATGATCACTGTCACCGAGATTCCCTTCAATCCTCAGGTCATTCACTAGATCATCCCCTTTGACCAGATCTAGCAGTGCCTCACCCCTTGTTGGCCCGTGGACTTCTTGAGTCAGAGACAGCTTCTCAATGCAGGTGAGGAAGCTGCGCAACCAATCAAATTTAGCTGAATGCTCTTCCCATGAGATGTCAGGAAGGTTGAAATCACCCATGATGACCATGCACTGAGTGTGTGCAGCCTCTGCTAGTTCCCTAGAGAATTCGTGGTCAAGCTCTTCCTCCTGATTAGGAGGTCTGTAATAGGCTCCTACAGTAATATCCCCTTCACCACGTTCTCCTCATATTCTAACCCAGAGGGTTTCGAGTTGCCCTCCTTGGGTGCCAACGTCAGCTAGTATGGAAGTGTACTGCTCCTTGACATAGAGAGCTATGCCTCTGCCCTTCCTCCCAACACAGTCCGTCCTGTACAAGGTATAGCTATCTATACCTGTGGTCCAGTCATAGGTGAAGTCCCACCAGGTCTCTATTATCCCTATGAGATCATATTTGTTATTGCTTAGCAGAAGGGTCAGTTCCTCCTGTTTGTTCCCTATGCTCCTGGCATTAGTGTACAGGCAGCTGAGCCTGCCATCAGAAGCCCTAGGGTTCTTTGTGCATTTAGGAGAGTCCCGGCCTTGGGCTGGGGTCAGACTAAGTTCGATTGCAAGTCCTGACCTGCTGATTATGTGTTTATCACTTCCTTTGCTTGCTCCGATGGTTGTCTGCCCATCCCCTGGCAATCTTTGTTTACAGCTCTATCAAGCAGGTCAGCCAACTCAGTCAAAAAAAGCTTCTTTCCTATTGGGGTGAGGTGGAGGCCTTCTCTTCCCAACAGATCACTGCCTCTATTTCTGAGGTGTGGACTGTGATTGAAGAAGCTGAAGCCTTTGTGGTGGCACTAACACCTCGGTCTTCTGTTTTGTTAGAAGGATTAAAGTAAGATGGGCAAGGTGGAGGAGGAGGATAAAGAAGATTTGATATCTTATCATTTATATAGCCAAAGGGGTATGGGCAGGCATCCCAGTATAAGGTCACCACTTAGCTGCTTGACCGCATATTCTAATCCTCCCTGCCCTACACACACAGACACAGACACATAGCTAACAGATGTTGTAAATGCTATAACTTGTAAACATTCGATTGTTCTGAATACTTTTAAGCAGCTTTTTAGATTGCTTAGCAAACCGGTATCCTCACTCTCACCGTTGCTCTGTTCTCACCGTGTCCCACTCACTGGCAGAGCTCCACGCAGGAATTTGCAGAGTGGCTGCTGCTAATGAAAATGCAGCGCCTGCTCCACAGAAAGGGGGTGGACCAATAACAGAGGTAGAAGAGAAACATATGCTTGCCTCACCTCTAGCAGTGCTGATGATCCTTTTAACATGATTGATAGGTTTCATTCATAGGGTCCTGCTGGAGTCCAGATGGGAAAGCAACATTATTTCCCCAACTGCCTCACTCCTTTACCTCAACTCCCCTCCCAGTAGAGATTGTGAATGAAATCCACTAATCAAGTTAAAAAGCCTGCCTGCAATGCCAGCACTGCAACTGGCAAGATTGCCTTGTAGCTCAGCTTCGACTCAGCAATGGAGAGAGAAGTAATGAGGGTTAGTGTTTCAGCTGATGGGACTCTACCTGTTTCCCTGCTATGTTATGCCAATAGGTTATATCAAACTGGCATTCTACTTTTTGCTTCTCCTTTGTTTCTATCTTTTCCTTTGTCCTCCTCATTTCAAATCCTCTGTTCCTGTGGGGAGGTTCAGCTCAGATACAGTTTTAGAAGAGGGCTGACATACAAGACTGCTGAATAGCAAGTTGAACCTGCTTTTATTCTCAAATGTATGGTACTTGACCCTGGTATTGTATCCATAGTGCCCTGCATCCAAGCTTGTCATGCCCAGTTGTCATGGTAGTTTAGTTAGTGAATGTGAAAACATTGATTTACTGTATCAGTGGAGGCCTGCTATCAGAGTTTGTCACTTGCTTCACAGCATGCCGGAAACAGCAGAGTCAGGCATGTCAAGGTATTGGATTCATTGCAGAAAAGGGCATTTTCAAATTTTGCAGGGAATTAGAACTGCACTTGACGAAACATTCACAGCCAAACAAGCAACCATATGCCTTCACTTGGTAACACATCACATTTACAGACTGTGACACAATGAAAATAACTGGATCGTTCACTGCATTTCGCTCTGACCTAGATCAACAGACAGACATTCAAAAAGCCTAAGCCTGAATTGATTCAATCTTTGCAGGTTAGTCTAACCTGGCTAGGCTGAATCAGTTTGTAACTGTACAGACATGCCAGCAATGCAGGCACATGCCTGCAGTGGCTCAGGCTAGAAGCCAGGGGGTACTACAGCAGCCCTCCCGTCCCTTCTACAGTACTGAGCTGAGGGCGGGGGGGGCATGGCCAGGCCCAGGCAGGACACTCTGATTAGCCCAGGAGGAAACTGATAACAGTGTTTATCACCCCTAACTCAGTGTTTATGACCCCATTAAGAAAACAACAGAGACATTACCAGCTACCTGTTGATTCTACCTATTGCCTCATTATGGGCCATAGTCAGCATGTGGTCTGCTAGCTAATACACAGACACCTCTCAGTAGGGTGGCCATCACAGAGAACAGTCCGGTTGTCCTCTGTCCTCTATTGATACAAAACTGGACACTTCTTGAAGAGAAAAATAGAGGACATAAAGGTGTTGGGTTTCATATCAATAGAGGACAGAGGACAGAACAGCAGAAAACTGGAATGTCCTCTGTGATGGCCACCCTACCTCTCAGCAAGGCAGAGGGGAATTCCTGCTTAGCAGGGAATAGTGGGGGTGGAAGAAGCCCAAAAACAGCCCGGAGTTGCAGCCAGGGAGCAGAGGGGAGAAGCCAGCCCTGTTGTGGAGCAGAGAGCCCCGCCCAGCCCAGAGAGCATGCTGGGATGCTGGGGGAGTCTGGTTTATCTTAAACCAGCAAGGGGTCTGGGACAAACATTTCATAAACCAGTTTGACCCAAATCAGTTCAGTCTGATACTACATTAAACCAGGTTTATCTCAAACTGGTTTCAGCTACTTTCAAACTGGTTTATATGCACTGAACATCTGTTCTGTTACAGGTTTAAAGCAGTTTCTGATCATGTTAGCGATCTCCTAGACTTCAGACTGCATGTTGCCTATATAGTACAGTGGTCAGCATGTACGTTGACGTTGTGTAACCTCCTCTGTGCCTGATCAGTAGAGGATGTGAGCCTATTACAGCCCTCACAATGGACTCTGGCTTTTTAGCTCAAGCTGCAAAGGGTTCATGCTTTTAGATCTAGAAGTCCCTAGTATCTGTCAACCAAGATGACTGTCCTTACACTCAGATAAAGCCTGTTGGATCAGACCCCATCAGCAAAGTTCACTAGATGCAACAGAAGTGCTGCTAGTTTCTGTTGTACATAGCAATTGCAGAAAGAGCCTGCCTGGGTCTCTCAGTTGTTATATAAAACATACGCATGAAATTAAGCTTATTATAGTCAAACACTAAAAGCTGTTGTTGTTGCTGCTGGTGTTGTTGCTGTTGTTATTTCTGGCTGACAATTTTCATTCCCAAATATGTTCATTTACTGACAGGCTGTTATGTACCATGTTTAGCAATAAATAAGAGTCCAAAATATTTTAAAATAAATTATGGTTAAGGTTATTCAGCTGGCGAAATGTTTATGAAGATGCAGATTTACAGGAAAGAGAGATCATAACACCTCAGGATGCACTTTTATGTATGAAATAGATGGTGCTGAATATGTGAAATTGTCTATCTATCCGTCTAAAACCAAGAGAGATTCAGGCTCCAAATAATGCCTACATTTTCACTTTGGTTAGGCTGGGCTAGGAAAAGACGTAAGAAAATAAAAAGTAAAGAAGAAGGGTACAAAGAACAAGTCTGATAGTAAAGTGCCACAAACTGGCTGCTGCTCCCAGGAGAAAAATCATCATTTATTTAATGCTTGGCAAATACAAATCCTCTTTGCTGCATGAATCCTTTACTGCTAGCACGGGAAGCCTTGCCATTTCTGCCACTTCCAGACATCTGTAAAATGGGGATACTGCTACATTTTAAAGTGCTTTGGAGCCTGGTGGCAAAATTTCACCTGAGAGCCAAGTGCTGTAATTACTGAATGCAAATGTAAGAAATTTTTACTGTGCACTGAGCACCTCTACCATTGGATCATACAGTGTGATTGAAGTCATGAGACAGTACATGAGGTGGAATCACCTAGAAAGCCCTAAAGGAATTTGACAGAGCTATTACAGGCATTCTCTAGTGAATGAGTTATTGAACCGCAGAGTGGATAAACAACCTGAATTTATCATTGTCTGCAGCAGTGGGACAGTTGTTAGAACAGCTGCAGCATGTCTTAGGTTAATGCTGATGAGTAATCAAGGCCACAGTCCTGGACATAATCATGATTTCTAAAACAAAGCTCCTGATTAATGCCTAGGAAAAAATCCCCATCTCTTTGTGAGGCACACATTTTTGGCTCTTGGAACCCTGTGCAGGTCAGGTAAGAGCTTCTTAAAGCACTATTATATTTTCCATAAACAAGCAACTACTACTCCTTGGGCACTAAAAATACTAGCTTTAGCTATGAAAACATTGGTTTCATTCTCCTCCTGCTTCCATAAGAAATAGCATAGTCTAGTAACCAAAACAAGAGCTGATGATACCTGGTTATTTTCACAACTAGTACTGACTTCCTGTTCCAGCTAGAGAGAAACTTTTTAATGCCTTTTTGTCCACCGCTGTGTAATCAGTATTATAGGGCCCAAAATGATGGGCCTTCTGAGATTTAATCTGTTATTGCTTTGATTTTGAGAAACAACTATTTATTTCAGGTATGTGAACCTGACTGTAAAGAGGTCTGATTGTTAGTGAGCAAGTATTCAGCAATTCCCAGAAAAAAAAACAGTGCCCTTTAAGATGATACAAAGTGGAGAATCCAAAATCCCTATTTCAGTGGTTCTCAACTGCGGTCTGTAGGATCCTTTTACAGCATCCCTGAGAAACAGAGGTGCAGGGTAGGGTTTTTTTAAGGAGTGTGTGGGAGGGCCTGGACTGGGAAGGGCCACAGCAAAAGCAGGCAAGAACATACACTCCTGTTGCAGCCTTTCTGGATCTGGCTGTGTATGAGGAGTATGGGGCAGTTCCACTTGGCAGCTGCAATAGCAGCAAACCCTGGTTGAGAACCACTGTAGTAAATTAAGGCAGCACAACAGTGACTCTCAAACTGGGTCCTGTGCAATTGAAAAAAAAAATGTTACAGAGGCCCTGAACCTAAAAAAGCTGACAACTGTTGCCCTACTTAAGTGTTGAGACCATGAGTCCATTTGATTTGAAAGCACTTAGCCTCCCATGAAATACATGGTGAATTCACTGCACTCACACAATCTATGTAAGTACCAACTATGTTTGATATTGGCTGCTGCCCGTGTTGATGGGCATTTCTGGAAATTTTGAAATGTCACAAAGCAGATGTCACTGCTGTCCTGTTTGTGGTGCATGTGTGCCCAGCTCTTTACCTGCCATGCCCTTAAATGCAAGGAGACGGAGTATGTTCCCTAACCCTTCAATTATACTAACTACTTGAAAAAGAAATATAAGAGTTAGTTCATTTGCACCCTGTGGAATACAAATATCAGGAACATCAGATGAGGAAATGACATGAAGTTAAGTCCATGTGAGTTTTATTTATATTGTGCGTTCTTCTGGGCTGGTGTATAGTACCTTAAACAACAGGGTCTGTAACTCAATCAGCAGCTCCAGGCACTGCTGAAACAAAGCTAATAAATATATAAATAAATAGAAGTTTGTGTCAACCTCAGTATAGCGCCCTTCTTGCACGGAGCTTTGTCCAGCTTGTCATGGCAAATATTGTGGATGCTGCGGGTATTTTTGGTGCCATCAGATATTACAAGGTCAGCTTTTATTTGGCATTTTAATTTAATTCTAACTGATGGCTGATGCATGAATAATTCATTGGTATGTCTCAGTTTGGAACTGAACTTCTCAGAGAATTGAGTAAGTGTGAACACTGCTGCAGTAAACATATGCCGTTTTTGGGTTGTTTTTTTTTAGAAGCTAGAAAATGAGGTTACTCCCCAAAAAAGTGGGTAAAATAATTAAAATGTAAATTGAAATAAATTATTCACACTAGCAAATTTAAATAAATGACTTGAACACCTAAACTCAATTAAGCTGTGTTGTTAGTTAGACTACTCTCAGTATTGTATAGCAGATGTACAAAGCCAGGAATTGGCAAAAAAAAGTGTTCAATGTGCATAAATGTTTTATAGGTAACAGAGTGTATACCCTAAGGGCTTTGAATATTACATTAAATTATACATTTCTAATAAAGAAAATATAAATGAATATGGAACAAATGTCGACTCTCTGCTTAAAGCCTCAAATACTGCTTTTAGGAGAGAGCGTACCACTGCATAACAGTTGCAGTATTATCTTGTTTAATGGTTTAAACACTGTTGTCAGCTAAATAGCTGTGTGTGTATGAAAAGGAAGAAGTGCCATTGGCAACTGTTGTGTAGTGTTATGGAAACTGTTCTTTAAAAAGACCACATTTTGCTGTCACTTCAGACTTTTTAAAATTTTAATAAAATAACACATTCAGCAGAGGGGACTTATTAATTTGCTATAAATCTTTTCCCTTTTTTATGGAACCATTGTCACCATAAAAGTAAATGTATCATCAAACCCAAGATGTCAGGCAGGAATATTCCTAACTCTCTGATAGGCACTGATTACAAGGAGCAGAATTTAGATGGTGGAATTTGGGAAGCACTTGATGTGTTTTTGTGGGGGGGTTCAGGGTTTTTTGTTGTGTAACTTTATTGAGCACAGTACAAAACAAATTGAATCCCTGTTACTTGTATAAAAAGGTGTCAGAAGCATGAGAGTGGGAGGAGCTCCTTGCGCTCTCTGTTGATGGACAGAGAGAAAAATGGCTACAGAGAATCTCATTTACACGTTATATAGTCACAGTTCCCCCCATGGGCTAGGGATAGAAATTCCACATAAGCTGGTATAAGCAATCAGAAACTGGTTAAGATCTGTAATGCAACAGAAGTAAGAAAATTTCAGAATAGTCAAAACTGGTATAAGATAATCCTGGATAGATGTAATATCAGACTTAGGTTAAATCAGTTTATTGAACTTCTGTCCCAAATCCACTCCAGATTCAAGTTAACTCATAGTCTCCTCAGCATACCAGGATGCTTTGTATCTCCCTTGCACCCCCTCTACCCCCGCACTAGGTGGCTGGGCTAATCCTGGCCCAAGCTGTCTGCTCTAGCTGAGCTGGAAGGCATGCTCTAGCATTCCCCAGCTTCTGACCCAGGCCACTGCAGGCATGTGGCTGCATTTCCAGAATCAAAAGTGAATGTCTGTTAATCTAACCTGTGAAGATTGAGTCTATTCAGCCTTGGGCTTTTTGACTATCTACTTAGCCATAGACATTTCCAAAAAAGACCAGACTTTATCCATGTTAAGCAGAAGTCAGGCAGAAGATAGTTAGGAAGTGAAATTGGAACTAGGATGAGAAAAAGGAAGAGACTGTATCTTGCAGAGAGAAGCTTATCTTCTAGTAGGAAGGTCTCAGACTGTAGTAGATGTTCTTTGCTTCCTATGAGTTCAGTAAGGAAATGAAACAGGGCGCATCTACATGAGACCCATTACTAAGCATTAGACTAATCTAATGTGCAGTAAAGAGTCACCATCTATATATGCACAGCAATTACTGCACAGTAGATTATTCTAATGCATCCTGGTCTGTGTGGGGCAGCTCCCCTTGGCCCCTGGGGCTTGGAGCCAGCCCCAATTTCCCCACGGCTGGCAGGGAGCTGCCCACTGAGCCAAGACAGCTCCCTCCCCAATCCCCCTCATCCCATGCAGATTGGAGATGCCTCCAGAGCTGAGACAGCTAGGAGCTGGCACCTGGGAGGACAGAGCACTGAAGGAGAGCCCTGGACTGGGTTGCTCATGTTGGTCTCAGTTTGCTTCTGATGCAGGTGCACGTGTAGACATGTGCCCAGGAGCACATTAATGAGCCTGAATTGCATGTGTAGATCCACCCAGAGAGGCTTTGTTGGTGGGAGACAGTACCAGAGCAGAGATCTCAGCAAGCGACTGACAGGACAGTAACAGAGCTAAGGCAACTCAATGTGGCCCTCCATCTATTTGTTAAGCAGAACTGAATCACAAAGTTGGGTAAAGCAATAGCTTTCAAAATGTTGGACTGTCTAACCCCAGTCTTGAACCACTGACATAAGGGGCACAATCTAGTGCTCCCTGAATTTAGTGAGAAGGTTTCTCTTGACTGCAGTGGGTTTTCAAGCAGAGCAAGGAGGTCTGTGTGATTTGTACAAGATCTGGGACTCCTTGGCAAGTAGTATTATAACAGGGCATTCTGTAATGATGTAACCATCTGTATCAAAGCACGGGTATTAGACTAGGCCTCTTCAGCAAGGCTGCTGCTGCTTGATTTCTGAAACCCAGATTGTTGGAATCCATTGCCTATGGCAATTGCTTTAACAATGGAAAAAAAAGGTCAGATGAAAACGGTGCTGGGATGAAGAAGTGCCAGGCAGCATTTTTGTTTAGCATTGCTTGAGTGTCCTGCACAAATATGAAGTGTATACTTTAACTAGGCAGTGAAGAAAGATCCTAGGTATGATCTGTCTCACAAATATTGGTTCACAGCAAATATCAACGATCCCTCAAAGTAGTAATTCTCAGTGACTGGCAAGGACAAGGTTAATACTCCCTGGGCAGAGAACACACCACAGCTGCCTACCCTCATTGGAGGGATTGCCTAGGGAGGAAGTGTGCCTGTGCCCAGCTGGAGTGAGATAGTTTAACCCGCAGGGAACTATCAAACTGCTTTGGTAAGGATGGAATTTTTTCCTGCTCCAGCTTAGCAGCCAGATCTTTCCTGTGGGAAAAAGGGACTTCAGCTACAGAAGCAAACAAGCTGTTTTTGTGGGTGATGTTTTTGCAATCCTCTTGGCCAGAGATTATTTTCTACTTTTATTAGGGAGCAGTTATGCCTTGGTTGCTTAGGTATCAGTGAGCAAAACTCCATTGTGTGTGTTATTTGGTAACAAAATGCAGTCTGATCCAGTAGTGTATTAAAAGGACCAAATCAAATTAAAGAAAGAATTTAAATGGGAAAAAATGGGGATTGCTTAAGAACATTTTGCTAGGTGCCCTTAAACCACATTTAAGAAGGAAAGTCTATGCTGCTAAAAAGAAAAGAACCAGCCTGTTTTAGAGAGGAAGTGAAAGGAGCCATAAATAATAATGTATAAAAAATGGCAATAAGAATAATTTGATAGCAATGCATATAAACGAGAAAACTGGCAATAAGAAAAAGTGTAAATATATTACAAATGAAAAGAATCCTAATATTAGTAGAATCATCAAGAATAATGCAGAAAAAGGCACAATTCAATAAATATTTCTTTTGTGTGTTGTATTCCTATCAGTTCCTGCTCACAAAATACAGTCTGTTCCAACAGTAATAAAGGCAGATATTAAACCACACCCAAACAGTCTGAAGTCAAGAATTTTAAAAGAGCTAGTTAAGGCCCTCTGGGGACTGTTATTTTTCTTTTCAATAATGCTTGGAACAAAAGGAAAATTTCAGAAAACTGGAAGAAAGCTAAGGATACTCCAGTATTTACAAAGGAGAAAGGGGATGGCCCAGATGATCGTAGACCAAGTCAGCTTGATGTCAACCCTGAGCAACATAGTGGTGCAACTCTTATAGGAGTTTACTGATAAAAATTTCAAAGAATATTATATAATGAATGTCATCCAAAATGGGTTTCTGGAAGATAGATCTTGTCAAAATAAGTGCATACGATTTTGGTGCATATGGTTGATGTATAATCAACGTTAAAAGGATTAAAAATAGCTAACTAAAGAGAAGTTTGATTACAGAAATGGGAAGCTGAAAATTTAGGGTTCATCAGACTATGAGGCAAAAGTCTGACAAATTCAGTGTCCGAAAGTTGAAGCTAGCCAAATTCAAGATAGAAATAAGATGGAATTATTAACACACAGGGTAATTAACCAGTAGAGTGACTTACTACATGTTCTGGTGGATTCTTCATTACTGGAAATCTTTAAATCAAATGGGAATCTTTTTTTCTAAATGCTATGCATTAATTCAGCCATAGTTATTGGACCTGAGGCAGAAATTAGCTGAAAGAAGTCTGGTGACGTGAGTTATGCGCACTAGAAGATCACTATAATCCCTTTTGACCTTAACAGCTATGAATCTTAGTGATGTCACTTAAAAATTGCTCTTAATTTTCCTGTTAGCCATGTTACCTTCTGATTTTCATTTAGAACCTGACTATGAAGAACTTTTCTCTTCTCTTCCCACTGTCTCTTCCAAACTTGATATGACAGAGAATTGGTTTCCAAGCCCAGTGGGGGATGCTGTCTCCCCACATGGCTAGGCATCCTATGCTGCATTACAGCATGCATTTTTTTTTTTACAGTAAAGAAAGCCCTCTTATTGTCTTCTAGTTCAGTTACATTCTAGCAAGTAGCTTCTACCCATGCAATACATCCCTTAGAAAATGAGTTATAAAATGCTAAGAGTTATGGAATTTCTGTAGCTTAACTGAATTTATAGATGCAGGGGTTACAGTGCGATATTTTGGTTGTCACAGAAACCCAGCACAACTGCAAGTTAAGTAACTGTAGGACTGGTAATTTTTTTTTTTTAATTTTATCTTAAATGGAATTGTTTAATACTTTTTCAGATCAAAGGGCACCAGGGACAGAAGTGATTAGTTTGATCACTCATGCAAGTTCCCTGGGCTGGCTCCGGAGAATTGATATTCCCAGCGCTGGGAGATACACATTTCAGTAAGCCTCACAAAATCAAACTTCCTTCCCAAAAGCATTTCAGAATGTCAATATACGACTCTTAAAGGAGGACACAGATGCTGAGCATAGAAACTAATGGGACAAACCAAATGACCTTTAATGATTCTTTAAATCTTTCCTTGTTGTTCTATTGATAACATATATTTATTGATCATAGGGTTGGCTGGCACAGAATTCCTCTGGGGAAATTCACCATCAGGAAGGCCAGCAAAATCTTTAAGCAATATAGTTTCACTCTCTGGGCTCTTGCCATCAAAATTCAACCTCTACAGTTGCCCTTTTCACTTACAAACAGGAGTCTCTCATTGGACTTGATCAGGCAGTCCTAGGGTCTCTACTGGCATTTTGGAGCCAACTTTGACCTTGTTTTATAGACCAGTAAGGAGATCCTAGTGCAAAACAGACGAGTGATTTTTTTAAGGAAATAGGACAGTTGTGTTCATAATTTATTTTCTGAGAGCATACAGGAGAGGAAAATATCCAAACATACACTCCAAGGCTCAAAAAAATGTCATTAGAAATTAACCTACTAATCGTGTCATCCCAGAAGTGTTTAATTAAAGTGTAACCAATGTCATTTCTTGCACTCATAGTTCTGTTCCCATCAGCAACTTATGCTTCTCATAGAGTGCATTTACACGTCGCCATGGGGATGCTGTTACTGTGCCATGATTTAGCACTTTTAGAAATGCTAAATCACAGCGCAGTAACAGCCTATACTGTACTGTATGCATGGTGCACAGTTATTTTTAGCAGCTACTTCACCGGAGTGGTATGCTATAACAGGGGAGTATGTTGCTATGGCAAAGTAGCTATTAGTCACATGTAGACACCTGTGGATGCTATGTCGCCGAAGTTCATTGCTATGGAGATGTAGTATCACATGTAGACGCACCCATAGTATCCAATAAAGAACCACCGCCAAATGAAAGATTTGTCAACGGGTGTTGGAGATAGCACAGGACTGATTTTTGTTTCTTTAAGTTTTGTTTTGTATGGTTTATCCATTTGTATATACTTCATAGCAGTGTAGTAGTACACAGAAATTAGGGGGTACCCTTGTAACATAGTTTTTGATCCCTCTGGCAGTGTTCACCGTGTTTGTTGTTTAGAGAGCACCTGGAGCATTAGCTTATATATAGCTAGTACTTACTTGCATGCTTATGTATATTCAGGCAGACAAGGTTCTTTGGGTGAATCTGATATCTTTTATTAGACCGAGTTAAATAGTTGGGAAAATTTTCTTAGCAAGCTTTCAGGTTTAAAAAACCTTCATCAGGCTGAGAAAGCATCTGCAGCTGGTGTGTGCTCTGCCTGGATGGAATGAATAGTAAAGAAGCCAGAAGCTACCAGCCAGGAAGAGCACACACCAACTGCAGATGCTTCCTCAGCCTGACAAAGGGTTTTTAAACCCAAGAGCTTGCTAAGAAAATTTTTCCAACTATTTAACTTGGTCTAATAAAAGATATCAGATTCACCCAAAGAACCTTGTCTGCCTATGTCCTTAGACCAAGATGGCTACAACTTTTACCCCTGTATGTATATTCAGTAAATTTGTTTAAACTTTAAACGGACCTATCATGTTAGTGGAGCTCTACATTTTATGTTCTTAAGTAAGTGTTAAAAGAGATGACAAACAAACAAACCTATAGATCCCATGCCTTAATCTTAGCTGGGGAGCCCTTGAAGTGCATATTTTGAGCACAGTGTTGGGAATCAGGATATCTGGGTTTTAGTCCCAGTTCCAGCTGTGACACTGTAATCTTGAGCAAGTGACTTTGTCTCAGCTTCTGCTTATAAAGTTGGGTATAATGACTGCTGATTAATAGTTGCAAAGCTTTTAAATATTCTCAGATAGAAATATGGGTACTTTGAACCATAAGAATTCAGATACATGTATATAATATAAAGTGAATATATAGCTACAGCTGTATACATCCTGCTTTATGGATAGAATTCATTGTGTTATAATACACAGTGTTCAGGTTTGTCTCTTCTGCTAATATTCTGCCTTCCATTGTTTGATGATATATTACATAGTACATCACTGGAGTGATGACGCAGTGAGGTTGTATTACCATAATTTATTATTGGAATATCACCACTGGCATATTATTGCAATGTATCACCATAGCAGCAGCCAGCATGAATGTAACTGCAAGAAGTGGGCATGTTATATGTTCTGTTAATTTCTAAATGGGAGCTTTAGAATTAACCAGACTTGGAATCAGCATCCATCCTGACTCTCTCTCCCTGGCAAGAATGCCGTCAATGCCTATAACACTTTGCCCAATATCATAACAGTCAACCTCCGTTGTTGTGATTTTTCAATTGTAAATTAACCTTCCCTACTAAAAGTTCAATTATAAGTCTTAGCTGGGATGCTTCTTGCTAGTAATTGTAAAATTAGGGGAATCAAAAATATAGGTTTGATTTTTGGTGTCTCTTCTTCTGTTGCTCTTGTCTTATTCTTTATTTGTAGTTTTACTTTGGGGCATTCATCAGGAATCTGTGCCCTTTTGTTCCAGGACCTGTGCAAAGACTTATTAAAAAGACAGCGTCTGCCCAACAAGAACTTGCAATCAAAGTATCCGCATGCATGTGCCTCTTTTACATTTTAAGAATCCAATTGATTGAAACTACTGAAAAGGGAGGATGACCATGCTGTGATATGTTTACTATTATCTCTTGACCATTCAATTAGTGAAAGGGCATCAAATATTTAAGCAGCATCAGGGAAATGGAATGTGGTTTCTAACATTAAAATTAATTTCAGTCCATCTCCACTCCTTTGCCCAAGGCAGGATTGTGCCAGTATTAAAACCTCTCTGCCATGATTGGTGCCTGGAGAAATTCTGAAAGCTATCATGTGAATATCCCTTGGATTTATTTCAGTGTGCCACTGGAAAAATTATGTTCCCTGCAGGCTGTGTATAGAGCAACTTCTGCAAAGATAAGCTCAGTGCTGTTCCATCTGATTCAATCAGGACTCTCTCTTGGCTACTAATAGCGCTACTATCTATGGCCCACAGGGGTTCAAGTTGGGATGTCAGGAGTGGTAACATACAAAATGCTTGCAGCAAGTCCAAGCCTCTCAGTGGGGGACTGTAATAATTGGTTATATCTGTGCTAGTATCTGCCCATTAGCTGACAGGAATATCCACCAGTAAATAAGTGTCCTTGCATTTTTAGCAGTATGTATTTTTAGGCTGAAAGTACACCTATGATGGATCAGTTAATGTGGCCAAGGTTCATGTTTGATATAAAATAGTGCAACTAATTTTAAGCATGAATTATAGAGCTAGGAGAACTGTGGATATGTAAAAATAGACTGAGCTAGTGTCAGGATGACAACCTCAGCCAAAAGAGTTAGCATCCCTAACTATGGCTGTTCAGGGCATCAGAAGAAATAGCCTTGAAGATGAAATGCATATGGGGTTGGTAAAATGGAAGAGAAAGGAAAAGAGCTTAGCAACAGCAGTGAATCTAATCCAGAATAAATTTGAACGTTGGGTGGGTGTGTCTAGTATAATAATATATGAGGCATATCAAGTAACCTGAAAGGTAGAACTGGGTGGGGAGAGAACAGGGAGAGAGAGGAGGAGGCCTGGAAACTGAAGGAATGTGTCTTCCTTGAAGGGACAGTGGCCTGATTTCTTGTGAGGGGTGTTTTGAGAGAGAAAGTACTTAGGATGCAGCACTTGGTGGGTGCAGGTTTCTTGGCTGTGCCACTCAGGTGTTGGCTGTGATCACTAAAGGCAAAAGCAAAGATCCAGAGGGGTGGGTGCACATTACCAGATATGGTGGCAAGTCCCTCTACTGGCAACAGTTTAGTAAAGATAATTAGTAAATTGCAACACGGGCAGTATGGTAAAATGACATACTGTACCTTAAGGTGTTGTGATATCTTACTTATAACACCAATGGATGGATGCATGATGTGTTGAAAAGGACAAAGGTATCTGACCGAGGAGTATTATACAAACTTTGCTGTCAATGATCACCTTGTGTTTGTTTACCCTCGGTGCTGGCGTTAACCACCAGACATAACCTCACCCCACATTAGTAGTTTAGAAGTCTGTCCTCCTGTCAATTGTCATACAGATTGTCCTTCACTGAAACAGTGCCTTTCCCAGGGGAGCATGTAATCATAATCGACAATTGCTTAATCATACTGTCTGCCAAGTTGTAGAGAATTTCATTTAAAATGGTGGAAAAGATAGGGAGACAATGGAGATGTAATTTTTTCCCTTTTTCTTTTTTTAATACATTGGCAAGAGAAGAGAATTTAATTAAGCACAAGCTAGAGATTGATGCTTTTCTGTGATCTTCACTGGCTGGAGCTTTTTGACATACGGTGGTGTCTGTCATCACAAGCAAACATCTGGAAGTGGCACAAAATCCCCAAACCTTGGCATTCATTCAGTGTGGTTTTTAAAGTCTTTTGTCTGTTATCCCCCAAACTTCAGTATAAGGATACAAAAGAGATGGGATGAGGAAAGGGACCAAGTGTTTTAAGTCTAAGCCTGATTGAAAGCCAAAAATGCACACTTTGTGCACTGCTACCATCTAGTGAATAAATAAGAACAAGGCCAGCCTTTCTAGCGAGATGAATAGCATCTAAGGGTTTGCACCTTCATGGTCAATCAGAGTGGGAGCTGTCACTAATGGAGTGGGACATATTAAACACACCATGCCTTTCAATTGTGAATATGAGAGGAAATAGCATCAAAGCATATTTCTTGTCTAAACAATCACCCTAAGTTGCCCAAATCAGCATTACACTGAAAGAATCATACGCAATTTACTGTTTTAAGACAGCACAAATAAGTTTGAAGAGATTAGTCTTTAAGATAGGCCCAAATGAAGGCTTTCTAGGAGTCCCTCACAGTCTGTCTACGTGAATATAAGCCTTAGGAAAGGTGCTTGGTCATCAGTGTTGGAGACCTTCCCCGTGCCACTTTCCCAACATGTCTCATCCTTCTTCTTGGGGAATTACCTCTAGGGGTGAGAATGTTGGTCAGTCTTGGTGTCCATTTGGACCTTAGTGATTGCTGTTGAAAGGCTTGTTGTTCAGGTGCAGACTCTCATCCATTAGGAGTTAGGTTGGGACCTATCTATTAATCTCATAAACCCTTCCCACTTAAATACCACAGGTACAATCCAGGCTCTATTGAAGTTCATCTGAATTTTGTTGCTGACTAGGAGAGTTTTGCTCCCTGGTTTTCATTCCCTAGAAATGTTAATTGAGCTGCTTTTGTGAATGAAATTTTCTGTATTCAATTTCTAGTGTGCTGAACCATTAATACACACACATACCAGTAGACTTCCTTAATATATGATATGACAGTATCTAGCTCACTTCCCAGTGACTTTGGGCAGATTTATTCACGATTTGAATGTTAGAGGTACTTGGCATTCACAGAACATGTAGAAGTTGATGGCAGATATGGGTACTCAGTACTTCTGAAAATGAAACTATTTTGATTCCACTGTCATTCATTTTGCCCATATGTAAAAAGTTGTAATGATGCTTGCAATTCAGAGCAAGCTTAACTAATAGCCACAAAATACTCAGAGATGCTACTATACAACATGTAAGTAACTTCTCTTATGTATGACCTAAGACAGTGGTTAGACTCAAGGTACCCCTCAGAAAATAACAGCTCTTAGCTTTCACTCATTTTATGACTACAGAAAAAAAATAGAGCAATTATGTTGCAAAGAACTCAAAACAGGTCACAGTGTTTTTAACACACTGGATTTCTATTTGAAATGACTAAATTCTATGATGTGAATCATTTATAAGTGTTTGCACCAACAGTGCTAATATTGCATGGCACCTTTAAATGGATCTCACAGCATCCTGGTTGAGAGTCACTGGTTTCGAAGCCATCTGTCCTTTAACGTTAGGTGCTATCTAGGCACAGATAGGTCACTGCATAAAAGCCTAAATTCTGATCTCACCTAGATCAGTTTGCTTTTCTGTAATTCCACTGGATTTGGAGATGCACCTGATTTACAACAGAGTTTATTCAGAAACAGACTATTAATAACAAATAATCACTGCTTAATTCTGTAGCAGAATTTGTTGTTACTTGTGACTGAAAGCCCACTCCCTGAAATGGTAGGAAAAACTTATTTTGAACAATTTTCTGTTAGAAAATGCAGTTCCATAAGTGCTGAATCCTATTGGAAATCCTGCTGGTTTCACTGATATTTTGTTTCAGGAAAGAAGACAGTTCAAAATGGTAATGTGTCCCAATTTGACATTTTCCTGATGACTGTTTTCATGCTTCCTTTCAAAATGTCTTTTTGTTGGCTCCTCTGTTTTTATTTTACTATGGTTTAAATACAATACATCACTGTATGTTTTTCTCCCCTCAAAATTGATGTTACTGCATTTTGTGGTGCACAATGCTGGGATGTTGTATTATAAGGGGGATGTCTTCCCCTGTCTTCCACCCCTCCCCCACGCTTCCCTGAGTGGTTGCACCTATGTTCATTGTAACTTGTACTTTGTGTTGCTACATAAAGCATTATTTTTCTTTCTTTATGGCCATTAGATGGGATCTGTGCAGCAAGCAATTGTGAATTACATCTTAACTTCCAGATCAGCCTTTGAGAAATTAATTTCCACTTAGTTTTTGGAATCAGTCCAACTCATCCTCTTGAGTGAAATATGGGCATCAGAAGGTGGAACAGAAAATACAAAGCTAATGATCTGGTTCATGTTAGTTAGTTCTTTCTTAATCCTTTGAAAGATTGCATTTCCTGTCTTTGGAACTTCCCCCACCATCAGTTTTTTAAAAGAAACAAGACAATATTTGCCATACATTATACATCAAGATTAACCGAAGAGCTAAAGATGTTCTTTTCTATAAGCCTCTTGTAATTAGATTAATCAAATATCAAGGATGAGACTTTCTTACTCTTAATAATAATTCCCACTGAAAAGTAAGCTCTTTCTCAAGGTAAAACTAACAGGACAGGGAGCCCATTTGTCCTTCTTCATCCATCCAGCCTCCTTATGGGCTTCAGTGTGAGTTCTGAACACACTGGTAACGCAGATATTTTTTAGTAAGCCTTGCATTATACCTTCCTTGTTTTTTGCTGGGGCCAGCCTCAAGAAAAATATCTGCCCTACATTAGGGTTCAGCAGGTTGAGAGTTATATTGCAAAGTTCTCCCCCTGCCTAAACCTGTTGCCTAAGCATTACCAAACATGTGTTATCTTGGAGCAGTTGACAATGTCACTGGGTTAGGTAGATCTTAGATGAAAAAACATTAAGGTCCACCGTTTTCTTTTTCCACAATGTCAGGCTGATTTGATAAAATGGCATGTTAAGTTAACGTATTTGTCCGTGGGATTTTCATCTGCTTGTGTAATGTGGTGCCCTGGATTATTTGTCAGCCACTCTGACTGAACCACAGAGCTAAACACATGAGTCTCTACTGTCTGACCTTAAGTCAGGTGTGCTGCCTTAGAGTTTTCTAAGCCTGTACTGTCTCCCTGGCCCAGTCACTAATAGATAGGAGTCTACCCAACTCAAGGAGGCAGCCAGCCCACTTCATAGGCAGATTAGGAGCCAGCTGCCATTTTTGAGAGTTTATCACGGCTGGACCCCCCTCCCCCCACCCGCATATCTCTGATTAGCTGAGGGCCCTGGTGGCCTCACCTGTCACCACTGATTGACTGAGGGCTGTCCGTCATGTGGCCCCCACCCCTCATGACTGATTGATAGAGGGTCAGGGCCACATGACAGGAAGCTCTCTCAGCCAATCAGTAGTGAAGGGCAAGTGTGGCAGCTATCTTAGACTCCTGTGTGTGCCAGGAGCTCCCCCTCCCTGATGGCAGGTTGCATGGCTGGGTTGCAGCGCTACGAGGGCTGCTGGATCCCTCTGTGGAGTCAGCATTTTAGTTTCAGTAATTTTTCTTTTTTTGCAGATTTTGTGGGCAATGCCATATTTCGCGTTTTCCATGAAAACTGCAAAATCACAATTTCAGTGGGTTCCTACTAATAGAAAGCAAAGTATCTGACTATTATTATGAGACACGTGTGCATCAGAGATGCTCTGTTCATTCCAAAGGTGGCAGCTGTGTTGCAGCGATAGAGAAGGTATATATTGCAAACAGTTCTGGGATCCTTTGAAATAAAGACCTTAGACACATGATCATGATCAATGCAGAGGTTTATGTTGATTATTCAAGTACCAGGAAGCCATTAAGGTGCATTTTTGGATGAAAATGGAAAAAAAAATGTTTTTAAAAATCTCAATTTTTTCCTTGTGCAAATTTGTTTCTTTATATATTTTTTGCCAGCCAGATCTGATCATCAGTGATGCAGCATTACTGCACTGGACACAGGTTTAATACAAGGATTAGTGGTATGCAAGGACAGTGAATAGAGAAGATTCAATATGAGGAGAAAAGCAATAGGCTTACAAAGCCAGGTGGAGTTACTGTTTGGTTCTTAATGTATATTTGGGGATTGTATCTCAGTGTGAGACATCCAGAATTGTGGCATCCATCTAATAAGTCACCCATTTAACATTCTGGAAAGTGTTCTCAGTGTCCTTGCTCTTAAAAAAATAACACCTTCTCCCAGATAAGTAATGATGGGTGTATGTGAAGAGGTTAGGAGATTAGGTTCAGTTCCAACAGGCATCTAAATGTTGTGTGCCTGCTTTCTGAATTTCTAATAATGGTCTGCAAAATTCCCAACTTTCTGTTCCAGCTGTAGTCAGCAAGTTTAAAAGAGAGAGAAATGTATCCATTTATTTTCAACGTGAGAAAATCTTGAATCTTAAAATGGATGGAAATTTACTGGAATAAGCTATACTGTTTCACCCACCACTACTAAAGATCAGGGTTTATGCTGGAGAAACATTCAGCATGTTTCTAAAACTGTATTCAGTTGCTGTGTATTTATTCCCCTCCCCCAGATAATACAGCTGTTGGGGGCTCTTAGATTAAAAAATAAGACATTAAAACACAGCAGCTACATTTGCCCTACTTTCTCCACTTTTCTACATTCTATTCCACGCTTGATAGCAGGAAAAACAAAAGAAGGAGACACTTTGAATACCGAGCTCCAAATAATATCCCTGTGGGATTACCTTCAGCTCAATACATCATTCAAAAAGGGAGATTAAAAGTAATAGTCACGTTAATATTATTTCACAATCCACAAACATAAATCCTCATTTGTTATTCATGAGCTTTTCACATGCACCTCTTCAGGAGCAAAATACTGCAGCATGTGCAGAAAACAGAAAAAGAGTAAACAGTGAAGAAGAGGCAGTAGATGACTTCATAGCTCAAATTTCAGGGCCTGCAGAAATATATAGATTCCTGCCTACATGTGGTGCTACATAGAAGCGGTATTTTGCTACCCAAGCAATGATTACTCATCTACTGGATAAAAACATGTCTCTTGTCCCAGTTCATTACTGACTCTCATAAAACTGACTTACCTGTAAAGGTTGTATTGCCCATAAGTGATACAGTAACTTGAGATGTCAATTATTTTATGTAAGTGTCTGATACCCTATGCCCCCACAGATCTGAGGGCATTCATCACTGCAGGTTTGGACTTAGTGTTTGAGTAAAATATAGTTGCCTTGCATGGGCAGCTTCAATTTAAAGACTAGCCAGCAGAGCAAATAGTTCAAAGTTAAGTAAGGTATTAACTGAAATATAGAAGGGAAAGAAAAGTGCTAAGTTGTTGTCTCAGTACTTTGATACTCAGAGACCATTTTTCATAACTAGAGTCATTGCTACATATGCTATAGTGGCACATGCAAACACCTACATTTGGAGGGCCATTTAGTGAATGTTACTCCATGTAATGGTGTGGTACCATTTACCATGGTGCTGCTAACATGTCTGTGGACTTTCTGCTTGTAATTGAATTTGCTCAAGTGTGTCAGTTTAACTGAATTGCAACTGATTTTTTTTTGACAGGAGTGGAGATAAATGCCCACTAGAGACTGAGTGAAGTTAAAGATGAGCCCAAGTGAAAAATCCCAGCTCTGAATCTGAATTCACAACCCTAATGTTGCAGGAAGACAGGCTCTCTTAAGAGGATGTATGATAGCCCTATGCTTTGGGAAAATTGAGAACAAGATCTACATTTGATAGCTTGAACCCTTCTCTCCATAAGCTACCAAAACCATTTCACTTATTGCTTGGAACTAAATCTTTGTCTTTACGAGCAAATTGTGGTAAAAATATGTTATAATCTAGTCATTATGATTTTGCAATAACGTTTGTATAGCAGCTGCGTGATAAAAATGTCTCATCTCACTACACAAAGGCTTCACAGCTGAGAACTGTTTGGCTTCACTACACAATTGCTTCTGCATATTATCACACTTGCTTCTGCTAAGGTATGTAGGCCAATGATAGATTTACGAGTAGCACTAGACTTCTGCAGACATAGCCAGGAACAGATGCAACAAATAACTCCTTACGAGAGATAAGAGAAGAGGGACAGGGAAAGATGCTGATGTGAAGAACTCAGACCTTGACCGAAGAATGACCGAAATGAACTTAAGGACGGCCCCAGGGAGGAGATTTAAGATGTAAATGAGACATGTATGTAAACCGTCATAGAACATGTACCTGCTAGACATATGTTGTAAGACGTAATACTTGGGCTGCCAATAATTACGCAACACGTTAGAATCTTTTGTTTATGTTAGCTATAAAAAGGAACCCCAGACTCTGTTTGGGGTCGACACGGATTTAAATAAATTAAGCTCCCTTGTCGAACTTGTTTGCAAACAATAAATCTGAAATTGGACCCAGCCTGTGTGTGAGACTCTCTCCTAGAGGTGGATTGGACAAGCCTCCAGGGGCACGAAACTAGCCGTTTGTGCAACAATAAGACCAACACATTTTTTGCGCCATAATGCCCAGTCCCTTATGTAAAAGGAATATGAAATCAGGAAAAAAAATGAGCTCAGATAATAAAGTGGAGCCAGATCACTTGTCCAAGCATCCTTAAAGTGAAGGTAGGTTCAGAGTTCTAGTCTAGATGTGGATTGTAGTTTTATAATTAAATTCTATAATGGACTGAACCATCACCTCAGTAGTCTGAAAGTGCTCACTGTGAAGCATTAAGGGTTTCATCCTGAGATCCAGGCCCTGGCATTATCCCTGTACAGTCTACCAGAAGAAAGCAACCTTTTTGTCTGACAGACTGCAGCATGTTTCTGCAGCCATGTGTTTGCTCTGTAGCCATGCTGTCTTGAATCTCTAAATCCCAACAGAGTAAAGTAAACATGGGAA
>NW_005841838.1:598323-629813 GCF_000455745.1 Alligator sinensis
CTGCCTGGTTATTGCAGAGACAGAAAGGAAACTTTTACCAAAGCTTCTCTCTTATTTCCCAATAAATTGCAGTGTCTCCCCTAGAAACTATATCGATCTCTAGTTGTTCAAATAACTACTATTATAGAAGTAGATGAACTCTCCCCTGATAGACCTGTCAGCCTCCCTGCTGATGAGAAGGTTTCATGCAATCCATATCTGCAATTGCTTCGGAAGTACAGGACTGACTCTCTCTTTTTTCCCCCTAGCTATATCCCTGTAGCTCTTTCAGTTTCCTCCATCTATTCTTTTTTAAACTGCTACTTGTTTTCAGAAGCTGCTTGAGTTGTGACAGGAAGCTTCTAAGATATCCTAGTAATTGGCCTACATACAAGGAAAGAAGAAGTTGAGAATGACAGTCCAGGGGAAGAAAACACTGAAAAATCATATATTGGAAAACTTCTATTATAACCAAAGGCTGAGTTGGGTGAAATTTTTGTGCATGTTCAGAGCCGGTGTGGAGAGAGCCTTTCCTCTCTGGTCAGTATGTTCACCCATCTTTACAGGAACATGGCTTGATTTTTTATGTTTTTTTGCAGGCGGGGAGGGGGCGGTGCTTGTTTGTTCCTTTGCTATCCTTGGTACATCAGGCTTTACCATTCCCAGAAAGGTGCATGCCTCAGAAGCTATTTTCTCTGCTTAAGAGGAGGACATACCAACTATACAGCCTTTTCACTCTGAAGCCCTGATCTAGCAAATACTTAAGCGTAAGTCTAACTTTAAGCAAATAAAGAATCTCATTGACTTCATTTGGGTTAATCACATGTTTAAATACATGGCTGTTTTGTTGTACCAGGGACTCATCAGAAATAGCCACTGGGACAGAGTTATAGCTGACAGAACCCAGCATCATTTAATTGACGTCTACAGAAATGTACCACTTCTCTGTATGACTAGGGACAGACATTACACATACACCAGTTTAAGTGATCAGAAACTGGTTTAAACCTGTAACAGAACAGATGTTTAGTGCACATAAACCAGTTTGAAAATGGTTGAAACCAGTTTGAGATAAACTTGGTAGAATGTAGTATCAGACTTGGTTCAAACTGATTTATGCACTGTCTGTCCCAGCCCCCTTGGTTTAAGATAAGCCAGACAACCCCAGCATCCTGGCATGCTCTCTGGGTTGGGCGCTCTGCTCCACAGAAGGGCTGACCCCTCCCCTGTGCTCCCGGGCTGCAGGTCCCCCCCCAACTCCCCTCACCACTCCCTGCTAAGCAAAAATTCCCCCACCCCCGCCTTGCTGAGGAGGTGTCAGTGTATTAGCAAGCAGACCACATGCTGGCTACAGTCCCTGCTGAATCAACAGGTAGAATCAACAGACAGAATCAACAAGTAGCTGGAAATGTCCCTCTGTTGTTTTCTTAATTGGGTGATAAACACTGTTATCAATTCCCTAATGGGCTAATCGGAGTCGGAGTCTGGCCACGCCCCCCCTCAGCCCCATGCTGTGGAAGAAAGGGAGGGCTGCTCTAGCATCCCCAGCTTCTAGCCTAAACCACTGCAGGCATGTGCCTACATTTCTGGGATGTCTGTCCAGTTACAAAACTAATTTAGCCTAGCCAGGTTAGACTAACCTGCAAAGATTGAATTAATTCAGGCTTAGGCTTTTTGAATGTCTGTCCCTAGCCTACCTGAGAATCTGGCCAACAATTGCCACTTTTCTGAGGTTAAATAGTTTCCTTTTCATGCCCGGGTAAAGAATTGACTGAAAGAATCCCAATATGTTAGGCTCTGGGAAAAGTGTCTTCATAAATGGGTAAACAGAGTCTCTAGGCTTATAGTTTCATAGTTTCATAGTAGTTAGGGTCAGGAGGGACCTGAACAGATCATCTAGCCTGACCCCTTGCCACAGGCAGGAATGAATGCTGGGTTCACAAGACCACAGACAGGTGATCATCCAACCTCCTCTTGAATTTGCCCAAGGTAGGGGCGAGGACCACTTCCCTGGGAAGTTGGTTCCAGATTTTGGCCACCTTAACTGTAAAATACTGCCTTCTGATCTCCAACCTAAACCTATTCTCCATCAGCTTATGCCCATTGTTCCTCGTCACCCCAGGTGGTGTTGGGGAGAAAAGAGATCTGCCTATTTGCTGTTGATCCCCCTTGATGAGCTTGTAGGCAGCCACCAGGTCCCCCCTCAGCCTTCTCTTGCTGAGGCTGAACAGGTTCAGGTCCTTCAGTCTCTCCTCATAGGGCCTGTCCTGCTGCTTCTCACCAAGCAGGTGGCCCTCCTCTGAACCCTCTCCAGGCTGGCCATATCCCTTTTGAAGCGTGGCGCCCAATTTCTCAAATCTCAGATAACAACCTTATACCCTGGTTTTCCAAAGGGACAAGCCCCTAAAGTTCACCTCTTGACAATTGGAACTGTGGGCACTCTTCCCCTGTGATGCCCAGGACATATATTTTCATATATATATATATATTTGCCCAATTCATATATTTCCAACCCTTATCTGAAGTACATAAAAAAAAATGAAAGTATGTTTCCTCTCTTTTCCTTATCAGTTTAATGAAAGTAATCAGCAAACAGCAACACTTATCTTCACCATTTCTGTGCCATTAGGGATGGAAGAACTAACTAAGAAATGGCCTCCTGGTAATGTTTGACATCAAACTTCTCACAAATGACTGAATCATATCAATCAACTTCTGGCATGTTGGTATTTGGGTCACCCATGCTGAGGAGAAACTTCCAGCACAGAAGGAAAAAGAACCCAGCTAGAAGCAGTACCCAGCTCCAGCTTCCCAACTATGACCAAGAGAGAAGAAAAGGGACAGAGAGTGAACACCCCTAGTCCTTTTACTTGGACCCAGACAGAGGAGTAGCTCTCACCAAGAAGAGAGGATCACCAAATTCTGCTGGTCTTGTAGGTAACATTTTTTCCATTTATTATGTGCATGTGCATTTAACAAGCATCGCATAGGAGTGCTGTGGGACAGCCAGCACCAGAATTCAAGCAAACAGCCAAAAATACAAAGTTAAGAGTAGGAGGCAGAAAATTGTGGAGTAAAAGAGACTATACTGACAAACTGGTTAGATAGCCAGACTGGTAAGTTCCAGAAATTGTAATATCGGGTAACTGAATTTTTTTTAACAAATCTCTGATTGGAAAGTGTAAAAATATTTGGTTAGGTGTTACTTCTGTCAGCCTTAACTAGCACTGAACACAGCTTTTAGTAGTGAATGTCCTAGGTATTGTTTGTTTCTCTCTGCTAGATGCTTTAGTCAATGTGCCCAGTTGAACAGGGCTCAGAGAAAGATGTATCTAAAAATATCATAGTTGCATTTGATTATTTTCCAGGGCTGGGTCTAAATGGAAAGTGGGAAATTTCCCCTACTTTAATACAGAAAATCTCCCTTTTCCAGCCCTGCAAGGTTGCAAGAACTACATTATATATTATATTTTTAGTATTTAAAAATAAAAGTGAATATTGGCCCAGGACTAAAGTTTGTCCTCTCTTTACCTCAGGAATGTGTAATTTTGATGCAAACGTTCCACATTTGAGAAGAAAAAGGAAAGGAGCTAATTTGGAAAGGGAAAGGGGAACTACTTTTTCATCCAGTGCTTTATTTTTAAGTGGCAGCTGTTAGAAATGTCTCAGGTGGCTGGAACGTTAGAATAGATCTCCTGGGGGCGAATTAGTAGGCGGAAGGCATGTGAAGCAGTCAAAGGGGCAGGCTAAAAAAATGTCTCGCATTGCATTGCACTTTATCACATGGAATTCCACACATGTAATGAGTCTCCCATCTGTATATTCTCTGATATGTACTTGAAGTTTTCTACTAAGGCTCCCTAAGTCATGATAAGGCTGTCCCTTGCATGTATCCTTCAAAATATTAAGATCTGCTCAATCCATTTAGCAAGAAAATTGCTGACTGTTTCTCAGCCACAAAGCAAGCAGGCTAGGGATGGTGTTTTTAAAAAATCAGATGCTCCAGAAAACAAGACCTCCAATTAAAAAGCCTGTGGGTGGCAATGCATTATATTTTAACCTGAACAATTTCAGCTTCAGGTTGTGATTTAGACACTCTATGCCTGGTTCTTGGTACACAGTTATAATTACTTAAGCGTCAGAGAAATTGAAAGATAATCCGTATATAGTGTGCATGTGTGTGTGTGCGCGCATTGACAATGCGGGAATGTGTTGCTGATACTGTTTTAGGGTCTGACCTTGAAAGGTGATGATGGTTTCTTCAGTGGTCCATGTCCTCCTTAAGAGCTCAGGATGCTTCATAAGGTCAGAACATTAAATACCAGGAGGAAAACAGGAGGAATTGCTCACTAGATTTCAAAGCAGATCACAGCTCTGACCAGACCAGATTAATTCATTAAGCACATCCAGTAAAAAATATGATTCTTATTCAATAAGATTAATATTAAGAATAATCTTAAACATCTTATTATTCAGTAAGACTCATCTAACATATATCTACCCCCCAACACACACACACATCTTTTTAGCCAATAGGAAAAAAGCAGCTAATGTGTATTTGTTCATCTTTATGTGTCTGTGTTATGAACTAGGTAACACTTTAGTTGCTGAACTGAGATACAGCATTGTGCAAAAGACAAATGTCATGCTTTCCACATTGTGCCTGTTTCAGCCTACGTGTGAGGGACCCCAGGCCTGTCAGTGTCAGGAATGTCTTTTCTGGGAGCCCCAGCCCTCTGCTCCTAGAAAGGAGAATTTTGGTGTCCCAGCAAGTGAGATGCACATAAATGGAGATGAGTTTGGCAGGTGCTACAAGGAGCAGGGCACAAAAATGAAAAGGCCAACAAAGGGTAGTGCTGAATGGAGAGAGTCAGGAGTTATAGGAGAACAAAAAGAAATGACGCTGGCCCATGAAATCTGGGAGGGGAGAGAAGCTGTTAAGAGAACTTGCAGGCTGGGCATGGAGAGAGGAACGAAAAGAAGAGGAGCCTTGTTACAATGAGGAGACTTGAGCAAATACAGCTGAAGGTGGGGCTGATGCTGCAGGAGGGAGGCACTGGTTTTCCTGCATAATTAGAACAATTAATTAAAATAATTAAACAATTAAAATCTTGTTCTATGGCCAGCACAGCTGAGGAGTTCTGGCAGTCAACAAAATTGTATCCTGACTGATTCTAATTTAACTTTCTTTGTAATATCCTGCCATTCCCTTGGTTGTGCCAGTTCTTGTTATTAATAATTTAGTTTCCTGAGGTGGCAATTTAGAAAATTCACATGCATTAGCATCACCCTAGATCCTCATGCAAGCAGCCCTACAAGAGAGCATGAATCAGTCTGGCTCACTCCTGCTAGGGGCTATACAGATAGGAATCTAGCCTGCTTGGTGCTAAACATGCTGGCTCAGATCCAGAAAACTACTTATGCTCTGACTTTAACGTATAAAGTTTGGCCTGTGCTGAAGCACATGGCTGGCCTGGGAACCAAGGTGCCCAGCACAATGCAGGCTCAATCACATGCCATGGGACTTGTCACACCATTCAGGGTAAGCAAAAGGCCCTCTCATGATTAATGGTAATGTATCCACCTTGTGAGATGATCTCATTGAGATCTTCAGATACAAGTGTCATTCAGGTTTTATCATAATCTGATAGGCAAATAGATAGCCCAAACTCTGGCCATGTGCCATAGCCCATCATTGTCTGTACTAACAGAAGGCATGTGTTTGTGCGTCTCTAGTAGGGGGATGCCATAAGGAGATGTCCTACTCATAGTGTCTCTGCATGTAGCAGGGCTTCCTCAGAGCTCTGCGGGCAGTCAGCTGTGAACTTTTTGCCTATGCATAGCTTTTTGGGGAGTCAGCTGTGACAAGACTGAAAAAGTTTTTCTGTTGAGCTGACCAGGCTTTAATTCTTTGAAGACATTCACCATTTAAACACAAAGAGTCACTACATTTTTCCTGTTTTTAAATAGTGTTTGCCTTATATGTGAATACTCCACAAAATAGTGTGTCAGAAGGAGGCCATAGTTTTGGAAGCCCTACATGGAATTGTTGGACTTTGATCACTCACAGCATAGGGGTACTTAGCACTTCTGTTGCACTGTTCAGTTGATCATTCCCAAGTCTTTAGTGAATCAGAATGTTTCACAACTACAGCTGGGCTGAAAACAGCAATTCACATCATAGAAGATTTTGGTATTTGAAAATTTAGTTTTAGTTTTGTTCCAGTTCACAGTAAAACACCAACATTCTCAGCCCAACTCTCCTGGATGGGCTATCCTGGAGCCACAAACTCTTCCTGCCAGCTTGGCAGCTCAGCTTCTTGGCAGCAAGTCAGGCAGGGTTCAGTGAGAACTTCACCTATGCTGTCATAAATTTTGCACCTCTGTCATCCAGAAGAAAAGAAAAGGAGATCTAAAACTCCATTTCCTTATCAGTAATGATCTTATGTTAGATAGGAGCATGAGAGTTAGGGATCAAGCCTCTGAATTAGAACTTAAATGCTGGAGGCTGCAAGTGAGAGAGGAACAGTGGGAAAATGCTCTGGTCATATCTAGTTTACGCTCCTTTTCAGCATCCACACTGCCACTATGACACAGGATACCGAGTAAGACGGACTTGTTGTCTAACACAGTCAATGGTAGTTCATATATTCCAGATTCTCTTTTCATCCAAGGGAGAGTTGGCAGTCTGGGCCTGGCAGCAAACTGCAGGGCTAGGGACAGACATCCAAAAAGCCTGAGCTTAAATTGATTCAATCTTTGCAAGTTTGTCTAACCTGGTTAGGCTGAACTGGTTTGCAACCACACAGACATCCCCTCTGGACTGAAGAAATGCAGACACATACCTGCAGTGGCTCAGGCTAGAGGCCAGGGGGCACTAAAGTATCTCTCCCCTCCCTTCCATAGTGCTGAGCTGAGGGGGTGGGGGTGGCCAAGCCCCAGCAGGATGCTCTGATTAGGAAGGGGTTCCCGCCCCACCCCCTCCTGACCAGCAAGAGAATCAGCAGGGAGTTGATAACAGAGTATCTGCCCATCAAACAAAACAAAAGCCTCTCTCATTAGTTCAAGCTCTTAACAGTTTTTTTCCAAGGAAGGAATAGAGGGACATTACCAGCTACCTGTTCATTAGCTCCAAAAAGCCCTAAGCAGACACTGTCTTGTCTGCCTTTGTCCTGTCTCCCACAGGATGGACCACAGCCAGCATGTCATATGCTAGCTAATGCTGAGAGGTGTCTCTGTAAGGCATAGGGGAGGGGGCTGGAGCAGGGAGGGGTGAGGGGGGTGGGGGGGGAGCAGGAAGAAGCCAGGCAGACACCGCTGTACCTGCAGTCTCTGCCGGAGCTCCAGCCAGGGAGCAGAGGGGCGGAGTCAGCCCTGCTAGGCTGGAGCAGAGAGCAGAATCCCACCCAGGCCTGCAAAGCAATCTGGGATTGTGGAGGACTCTGGTTTAAATTAAACCAGGAAGGAGTCAGGGACAGACATTGCATAAACCGATTTGACTCAAATCAGCTAAGCCTGATACTACATTCAACCAGGTTTATCTCAAACCAGTTTCCGCCTTTTTCAGACTGTTTATGTGCACTGAATGTCTATTCTGTTACAGGTTTAAACCAGTTTCTGATCACTTAAAGCAGTTTATGAGTAATGTCTGTCCCTAGCCCAGAAGACTGCTTCTTGATTGGTTCCCCATGACATTATGTTTAATTTGAGTGAGTGTTAGTCCCCAAGGTAATGCTATAGTTTTGTAAGTGTTTTGTTGCAAGTGTAACTGACTGTGAAAGAGAATCTGAGAGAGATGGAGAGAAAAGAGTAGCCACAGGGAGGATACAGTGGAGAGAGAGGAATAGTCTCAGGGAGGACAACATGTACAGACATTACATTTTTATTGGCATAAGAGAATGGAAACTAGTCTGTATCCATAACAGAACAGAAGTTTGGTGCACAGACTGGTTTAAAGATGGTGGAATCTGGTTTAAGATGCCCCTCACCCCCATAAGGGGCAAATGTGTGTTCTGTTTGTTACCAATCTAAACTATGCTGCTTACAGAAAACCACATAACTTAGACTGATTCTGCCTCAGGCTTTTTGAATTTCTGTACTTAGCCAGAAGTGGAGTCTGAGGAAGGACAGATAGAACTACGGTGTCTGTTTGTTTGGAGCTCAGTTGTCTACAGTGCTTTTTGGAAAACTAGCACTCTATCCCCCACTCCAACCCCTTGAAGCAGAAAACATCCCCCTTTCCTAGAAGCTGACAAAAATGAGCACTCACAGGTGGAGACAATATGGAACTCTGGGGAACTCTAGAGAAGATTCAGAGGTTTGCCCCGCATGAAGCTTCACCCGGGCTGGCTTCAAGGGTCCTTCAGGAGAGGGAAACCACATAAATCTTCTCCATGGGGAGTCCCAAAGCAGCTTTCCTTAAAAGGGGTGTAATCCATAACAGCACCTCATACCAGTGTTATTTTATTGTGATTACAGTTAATCGGGGGGGGGGGGGGGGGGAAGAATTCTCCCTAATGTTTTTTGTTTTTCATTTTTTCCCTTGCAGTAGTGACTATAGGAAACAATTGAAAAGTTTTCACTTCTTGTAGTAATCCAATAGACCTAGGTTTGGTAGGCAGTGTGTAATGGGGGTCAGTCAAAGGTGTACAAAAATTCAGTTTAGCATGTGCCCCTTGTAATGTGATGTTCAGGGCATAAGGGTGTATATATATGTCTCTTTTATGCATGTGTTTTCATTATATATAATATTTTCACTCTTTTAGTTTGACTGCACATTACGAAATTCCTTGGGTTTGAAGAGTGACTGCATTATGTACTGAGCAGTATAACTAGCCATGATGAGTCACTGGCAGGGTTTTCCCAACTTTTAAAAGGCATCCTCTCCCTTGGGCTAGAAGTCAGAAGTGTTCTTCTAACAAATCTAGTAGAGTGGAGCTGGTGACATGACAGGACAAACTCGGATGTAATGCCATGCCTGTCACCCTATCCACCCCCTCAGCCACACACACATGCGGCCAGAGAGGTTCCAGAAATAGAAAATCTCTCAGGATTCATTTGGTTTTGGAATGTGGCATTTTTCTTTCCTGTTCTTTTTCTTCACCTGAATTCACTCTGACACCTTGCCATGATGTTGTCAGTCATGGAGAAAAAGACAATCCAAAACAGATGTGCTGAACACATGGTCACCAACAGGAGCAGTTCCCAAGCAAAGTTAGCATGTGAAAGCATTCCAAAGGAAAGCTGTCATGGCCAAAAAAAATAACCTGTGTCTGCTTCCACTCTTTGGTGGACTGCAAAAATCCTCATTAGGATTGTTATGTATCTATGCTGTTTACAGTTCAGATTTATGCTATGTTTTGAAACTAGAAAGATCACAAAGGGGATTTTAGTCCCCTTTGGTATTGCCCTGCCTAGTAGCCATAGTTTTGTTATTTTAATGAAACATTATATTAATGCAAATATTTTAATAATGACCTTTGCCTTCAAAAGCAAAATAAGATGGATCGTTAATGAAGTGAGAGGGACCACATAGCATGTGTGTTTCTTTGTTCATTGACAGTCAACCAAACACAAAATGGCAGCCTGGTTCTGCAAACTGCTGACTTCTCTGTGGTTTTAAAGAGAGGTGCAGAGAACAGGTAAAACAGGACAAATAAATGTACTAGCAAAATCCACCCCCATGCTGGGAGTGGGAGTATCCAGAAGGTTCAGATAGCTTGAATGCACAAGCATCTGAACTTTTGGCAGCTTGTCCAAACCAAACTCTGAACCTTGTGAGATTTGCCTATTGCTGCAATTTGATTACCCACAACATTCGGAATGAGTAGACACCACCTGTTAGCAAACAAAGCAAAATACTTCCACCCAGAGCATTTGGTAAGTAAATGAGTTGGAAAATATTAATAAGCTCAACAACAACATTTTACCATGTTTGATTCACCGCTGTAGCTGCACAGATGCTTTGGGATGTGAATATGGCAGAGAAGAAATAAAGGAGCAGAGCACAAAGAAACTAAGTTTTGTTTTGAAATACTGATCTGAAAAGGTTCTGAGGCTTTCATCCTGCCCTGAACCCTGGCACACACAGGAGGCTAAGGCCCAGGCCCATGAACAACAGGCACCTCTTCCAACCGTTTCCATTTACAGTAGCACTGCAGGAAAATCTCAGCCCATTCAACTAGGAAAGAATACATTACTGTTACACTAGTGCTGTGTGTTTCTTGCATGGCAGAAGTGCCTTGAAGCCCAAACCAGGGCAGAGACCACCCTTGTGCTCGTTGATGTACAGACTAGTAATGAAATTGCAATACTGGCTCAGGGAGCTTCAAAGGATGCTGGCTAAAAGGCTGAAAAGGCCAGAAAAGCAAGCACTAGGAAGCAAATCTCTTATTGAAGAAGTTGGATGTCACTATGAGCAAATGGTAATAGCCCAGGTGAAACGTCCATCTCTCAGTCATAAAGAGGGCTAGAGAGATAAAGAGGTAAAACATCAACTTGTATGCAAAACAAGGTGCAGACAAAAGTGCAGCTCCCCAATGTAACTCATAGCACTTCACAGGAAGCTCTGCGACTTACAGTGATGCCTCAGACCCAACAGATCTTCATTGTTGAGTCCAGGGGTTGGGGGATTCGGCTGCAATTTGGAGCAGCTGTCAGTATTCAGCTGCTCTTCCCTAGCCCTGCCCACCGCTCCCCCTGCTCCAGGCCCTGGCACTTTCTTCAGAATGGGAGCGGGGAGAAGGGAGCGGAATGAGTTCCATTTGTGTTTTTTCAGCCAGTGCTGGAGGATAGGAGTCTCCAGTCTACCTGTCCCATCCTCTAGCACTGACTGAAAAAAAACCAGACCAGACTCCTTCCACTCCCTTCCCCACCTCCCATTCTGAAGTGCCAGAAGCACACAGACAGACATTAATGGAGGCATTGCATTTTGGAGCATCTTCATCTGAACCCTCATGCAATTAAAGTTCAGATTGACACAGGTTTGGGCCCTTTTAAAGTGCTCATCAGCTGTGCTCTTGTGTTTGCTCATGGCTATAGAGCATTTTCACGGGTCAGATCAAGTAAATATTGTCACTTCTGTTTGTGCCTACAGTAATTAACTCCTACCATTGAGATTTGGGTAGTGTACTATTAGCTCTCTCCTAAAGTGCTTTTCCTCTTCAGAGCTCTCTACTTTTAAGGACAAAACACCATGCCAAAACACAACTGCACAGCTGCAGACAGCTTCAAAAATGGCAATTGGATGAAAGTGCATGACGGGTCTAATGATGATGTTTCAAAATAGAATATCTTCTGTAACTTCCATCTGCACTGCCCGCCAGCCTCAAGCTGTTTTCAGAATGGGACAGGGGAAAGGGGGTAGAGGGAGTTTTGTCTGGGGGGTTTTCAGCCCCTGTTGGAGGGTGCGGCAGGTGTAGTACAGCCCCTTCAAGGTGGTGTATTGCAGCCCCTAAGATGAGCTCCCTCTGCTCCCTTTCCCCTCTCCCATTCTGAAACAAGGACAGGCTGGGAGAAAGGAGGGGCTACTGCATGGAGAAACTGGCTGCAGGCTGGCAGCCCACAGTTAGATTTCACTCCCACCTGGAACCAACAGTGAACTTGTTTGTTCCAAGGGATCATTGTAACTCCAGGCACTTCCTACAAAGTGTTCTGAGTTACAGCGGGGAGCCACACTTCTGTCTGAACCCTAAGTGATTAATCTTCCTACCTAACCCTTTGAGGTATACAAATGCATATAACCCTGGGAAAACTAAGCCAAAGAGGGTTAAGCAACATGACAACGGCTACAGAAATGAGTCAGAGTCATGGGAGCACCAGCTACGGGGGTACCCCACCCCGTGATCAGCCACTGGAAAGAATGGTTGGTGTTCCAAAGCCTCTCTACTCTTTTTGCAGTTGACCCCATCTCTTCTTGCTGTGAGAGTATTATGTGTTGTTATTTAGATGTGACCCTAAGCTCAAACTTAGTGCCTGCATCCAGGATCCATAGTTGGCCATTAAAATCAGAGCTCTTAAAATATGGAGCTCATTGTAAACACTTTTGATTTAGCCAATCTCCAGTATTCTCATTGTTCAACGCTGTTGCTGCCGTCTACCATTGGCCCCAAGTAGCAGCAGCAATCTCTTGTCATCCCACATGCTGATCTGGGGGCCTGCACCCTGCCAGGAGGCCCGTGTCCAGTGGCAGTGCTGGGAGGGCAAGTGGGAGGGGTGCTACAGTGAATTTTGGGGTGACAGCAACCCCCCTTCTATCACTACAGCCTGCACCAAGTGCTAGGGAGAATCCGGTGCCACCCCAGGAGCAGCGGATGCTGCCTGCTTGCAGCTGTTGGGCTGTGCCATGCCAGGGGATTCAGGGCATGATGCAGGCTGCAGGCAGGTGGCATCTGCCACTCCCAGGGCTGCTGCAGAGGCAGCACTGGGCTCTTCCCAGAGCTCTGTGGCAGTGCTGGGAGGGCAGATTGAGCTCCATGGGACTGGCAGAGATGCTCAGAGTGCAGCCCTACGAAGAAGCTAGTAACTTTAGGGGGGGCCTCTCAGCGGGACCTCCCCTTTAGGAGCCCTTAACTAACCAGGGGGGGACTCCCCTCCCCTGTGGGAATCCTCTTTTCCCTTCAACTCACAGCTCCCAGGCCTGGAAGGTGCTCCTCGTCCTCTGTGCCAGGCTTCTCACTCACCTGCAATGGGCTTCGGTGGGGGGTCGCTGTCCCCTGGAACAGGGCTCCACTATGCAGGGCTTCTGGGGCCTCTGGCTTGGCACTGTTGGCTGGCTCAGTAGCCTGATCACCGTCTGGCTCCCTGGACTCAACCTTTTGCTATGGGTCAGAGGCCTGGGCTGCCTCATGCAGCACCAGGCTTGATCCACTCCTGGACCCTCCATGCAGCACCTCCTGCACCAAGCTCCCAGCCTTGTTTTGGGGGTTGAGGACCTGAGCCGCTCAAGAGCTCCAAAGGTCCTATTCCATACACCAGCCTGTGCACTGTGTCTCTGGCCACACGCCAGAGGTTGCAGACCTGAGCTGCATCGTGCAGCTCCCAGGGTCTGTACGCCATGTGCTATGCTGAACACCAAGAGCCTAGCTGCTGGAGCCGTCCACCATTCTCTGCTGATGGAAGTCTTCAGGGGCACTTCTGGGCTACTGCTTCACCCTGCTTCACAGATCTCCTCAGCTCTAAGCCCCGCTCTTCTCTCTCTCCCAGATGTGCTTCCCTCATGCTGGGCATGCAGCTCCTTTTATATGCTCCAGGGCTCTGCCCCTGAAGTCTTCCGGACCTGAGTGTTGCAGTCTTCAATCGGGTCCGGGCGGGGGGACTCCTCTCCCCCTCCTCTCAGGAAAGGGGAGTGACTGAACTCCTGTGGCTGCCTCCTGATTGGGGGATGAGTTCCACCAATCAAAACAGCAAGATTTCAAGCCTGGGACTCAACCCGAGCTCCAAAAGGCAAGCCTGCTACACCTATAACAAACTCAAAGCAAAATGAAATCGCTGCACCAGAGACTTGCTGTTCTCTGAAAGGATACAAATATGTGACACCTTGAGCCCTCAGAGTGATAAGACCAAGAAGATCTATTCTTTTGTGCACCTGAGTTCTCAAGTTGTCTTGTAACAAGCTAAGGAGATTTTTTTGTCCTAATGTGAGTGTAGGATGAGGTGAGATGACTGGATGCAATGCAGTTTCTTAATGATGCATGAAATGAAATATTGCTGCCCGCTGCACAGTGAATATTCAGCTTTGTGCTTTGTGATAGGCACAACCAGTGTTGATCTGACAGGAGAAACAACCAGAAATGACAAACACTTCAGTCATAACCTTTGTTGTCCACCCCCAACAAGGATCTTTGTCTTGAATTGTGTCCTCTCCTGTGCTGTTTTTAGTCTTCATTTGGCTATTCTATGTAAGAGACAGTTATGTCAATTCAGCTATGCAGAAAAGAGAGCATTTTCCATGTACATTCATCACTTTGGAAAAGAATTATTGCTTTTTAGGAAATGTGATCTCTGAGGATTTACTATTTTCTCATGGACCTGTTAAGCATGGGCCTGTGCACCAATGCATTACTACAAATTTACACCCTTTTAATTCTACTGAGGAACACTGCTAAAATAATCTGGACTCAAACTGGAGTAATGCATTGATGAATCAGGTCCATTGCAGGTCCCAGTTCAAATGTTCACATGTTTCTGAGCCAGGTACAGCCATCTGTATCAAAGTAAGTAGTCACCTGCCTATCACAAGCATGAATGGGATATAGAATAGCGAAGAGGCTGGGATCATGTGAAGGGTTTTGGCCCTGGATTTAGGACCCAGAGGCCTTGTTCCGCTCTGGAACAAGGGGGTGGGGGAGAACGGACCCACCCTTGGGGGGGACTCACCCTCAGACCAACCATTCAATAATAGGTAAATGTATTGATACACAGTGATAACAGAAAAGAAACAATACAAACAATCAAGCAATTCTATATATCTATGAAATCCTAGGCCTGTCATCAAAGTACATCTGGCCAGAAAGCAGTCTTCACTCTGAAACTCTCTCTTAGGTGTCAGATGTTAGCATGTCAGCAGCCTGGAGGTGGGATGCTGAGGCCCAAATCCCACCTTCACTGGGGTGGGTGAGATGGGCTTATGGTGTGCCCTTTGTCCATGGTGGCCTCAGGGACCCTTCCCTGTGGACAGGGATAGGGACCCCTCTCAGGGAGGAGGACACGGGTGGAGGACGAGGAGGGACAAGGGAGGAGAGAGGGAAGGAACGGGGAGGAATCCTTTGTTATTCTCAAGTCTCTGCTTTTGTATTCTTCTTCCCTCCTGATGACTCTTCATCTGTGGCTATCACTGGTTGGTCTTTCTGTATGGTCACACATCCATGTAGCTTTTTGGGTCTTCTCCTAATTTGGTCTGTTACTCCAAAACCAGGACTCAGGCCCCCCTGTTCTGGGTCTTGTTAGCTGGTTCCACTTTATTTCATGCTATAGAACAGTATGGTACATGTCCCCAGTTCCCAGACTGTTTTCTAGACTATGTGTCCTTGTTAGCCTTGTTGTGTTGTTGCCCTCTGGGGTCAGGCCAGCTCTCAGGGTCTCAATATTGCGCTGTTAGACAGGAGGGTGTGACACAATTGCACATATACAAACACACAAATCAGTTAGGTGCATACACACACACACTGCTAGCTCAGGCACATACATATCCAAACTAGCCTAAGCACATGCATACTTATCACCAATTCAAGCACATACACTATACACCCCAAACGTTAGACAAAAATCAATTGACCATACCTGCACACTCAGTATACATACACAGATCACTAATTCATATATCATGCACATAATGGCGCGTGTATATATATATATATATATATACACACACATGGATGGTACAGTGTGTGTGTGTGTGCTTGGGGTACTGGGATACTTGGGGGAAGGTTCAGGTGAGAGAGAGAGAGTTAAAGTGTAGGGAGTGAAAGTTGCCAGAACCAGGATTAGAACCGGTGGACAAGAGAGAAGCTGGCTAAGGAACTGAGGCTTGGGTTTACTTAAGATCGAGTGGCCCCAGGGTTACTTGAGGTCACTGGTACAAGGGAAAGAAAAAAAAATAAAAAAGCCTAGCGGCAAGGAGGCGGCAGCCAGGAAAGAGAGAGAGACAGAAACCTGGGAGCTTGGGGCTAAAAACTGAGAAACTGAGGCAGACACCTGAGACATTGGTGGTGGGGACAGATAAGTGGTGGCAAGGAGGATACAGCCAGGAAAGAAACTGAGGCAGAAACCTTGTTGCTAAGGGGACATGGAAAAGGCAGTGGGGATAAGACAGTGGCAAAGAAACAGGGGGGTTGGAGGTGGAGAGGAACTCAGAACAGCTGTTGGAGGTGGCAGTGAGCCAGAAGCAGGAGAGGGAGAAATAAAACAGAAGTTAGAGGGGCGAGGAGCAGAGATAGGAGTAGGGCCGAACCACAGTAAAGCAAAACCCAACATAGGGGCCCAAATAACAGTTTTATTAAACAGACAACACCCTACACCGCCCCATGAAGTTATTGGTTCATACACACACACACACACACACACACAAGCACTCACAATGGCAGCAGGAGAAAGAGACTCAGTGGAAGGATTGGAGTCCCAGTAGGGAAGAGAAGCAGAGTCCAAGTCCTTGGTTGAAGAAGGGGTGCAGGGTGATAGCTACCTATCCAGGCTGGAAAGGGGTTCTTGTCCAGTAGGTGTTGTCCAGAGTGGGGTCGCTGGCATGGCCTCTGGGGGATAGGTGGTGTGGCATGGTGCTGGGCCAGATGGAGAGGGTGTCCCAAGGAGTCAGTCTTCACTACCCCTTTTATGGGGCAGACTACCTCTGATCTCCTATGGGAAGGGTCTGTCCAGGCAATGCCAGTCCTGTTCCAGAGGGTTCCAGATGTTCATACTGAGCATGTGCAGCTTGGCACAATGGTGGGTTGCCTCATCTTTTGTTTCTTGAATGCTGAAGGTGGTTCCAAGGGCTGGGTCATTGGTCCAGGTATTGGTGTTGATGGTTCGGTCATTCAGAGGGAGCTATTTTTAGATCTGCTGCCATTGTCTCTCAAGCACCCTCATTCATTCAGGAACCAAGTTATATAGGTGGGGTAGGTATGAGTCATAGGTTACACAACCCGGCATGGGGATAAGATGGAGGCTTAACATTACAAGATGGAAACTTGACATGACTTATGCTAACTTACATATATAGGCCTAAAACAGTAATCACACAATATAAAAGCAGTAAAAACATTTTTAAAAATAAAAATCAATACAAACAATAATTATCACTTAGCAAAGAGGGGAGAGAAGAATAAAACTTACTACCTAAAATAAAATGTTAAAGCTTATCCTACATCTTAGCTTATTTATACTTATCTATAGGGAATAGAGAGGGAGAGAAAAACTCAGAAATGGTTGGGGAATGGGAGGGAATGCATTTTAAAATAAATTTTAAAAAGAAAAACTGGGGGTTTTGCTACAGTGTTAGACAGCTTGTCTGCTTCCAAGGTTGTGTCCTCTTTAGTCTTAGTTGGGGAGTGGCAGGGAAGGAAAAATCCCTGGCAGTGGTAGCCAGCATCTGTCAGTGGAGTTGTTTATTTTGTGCAATACAGGCCCTTTGCTTTCAAACTGTATACTTAGTGCCAGAGGCAAAGCCCTTAAAAGGTACATTTGTTGTCTCCCTAACTAGAACTGGTGAAACAATCCAACAGTTGAGGGCTTGTCTACCTGGGGAAATAGACTGGCATAGGAGTTGCTGAATAAACATTCTGGAATAATTACTCTGCTTTCAAAGTGGTGTAGAATATGTCACTTTTAGCCTGGGACAAAGTAGTCTAGAATAGACTACTTTAGTCTATTCTATTGGGAACCTGAAAGACATGTGGAGGCCAGCACTACAGCACAGGTAAGAAACGAGAAGGTAAGAAACAAAGGGCCCCTTGGGACTCGGAGCGGGGGGGCAGCAAAGGCACCAGTCGCAGGGCTCAAGTGCCTATATACTAATGCTAGGAGCATGGGAAACAAGCAGGATGAACTAGCGCTCCTGCTTGCACTAAACACCTATGACTTAGTAGGGCTAACGGAAACCTGGTGGGATACATCCCACGACTGGGCGGTACATATTGAGGGCTATAGATTGTACAGAAAGGACAGGGTGGGGAAGAAAAGGGGAGGGGTTGCGCTCTATGTCAGTGAGCAATATACGTCAACCCTCATCAAGATGGAATCCAAGGATGAGGAGGTAGAAGGATTGTGGGTTAGGCTACATGGGGGGCAAGGAGAAAGGGATTGGTGGTAGGGGTCTGCTACAGACCCCCACATCAAGGGGAAGAAAGAGATTCGGGGCTCCTGAGACAACTCTCGGAGACCATAAAAGCTAAAGAGGCAGTAGTCATGGGGGACCTAAACTACCCAGACATCTGCTGGGAGTGGTAGTCTCCCTCCTCCTGCTGCATTTGGCTGCTGCCATGGGGGGCATGCTTGGAGCTGGGGAGGTTGGGCAGGAAGCGGGGCGTGGGTTGCATGCAGGGAGCAGCTCAGGAAGAGGGACCAGGTAACGTGGCTGCAGCAGCATCTCGTCCTCAGCTGACTGACTCCTTTTCCTGAGCCAGGCCGCAGCACCTACTGCCTGCCCTGTAGGCCAAGGGCCCAATCCTGGCTGCACCTCCTCTTTTCAAAATGTCCCCTGGGGATGACCCTGCCTTGACTTCAAGATGATCTCTTGAAGTCCCTTCCAGCCCCCCTTTCCCATGACGCTATAATAACACCTGCTCAAGAGTGGATCATCCCTTGTCTAAACTCTTTTCTCCAAGTATTTGTCTAGCCTGGTCTTAAAAACTTCCAAGGCTGGAGATTCCACAATCTCTCTGGATGATAATGTGTCCCAATGATTAACCACCCACATTGTTTGGAAGTTCTTCCTAATGTCTGATCTTAATCTGCTTTACTGCAGTTTAAGACCATTATTTTTTGTCCTGTCTCCTGGAGCCAAAGAGAACAGTCAGTCACCATCTTCTTTATAACCACCCTTCAGGTGTTAGAAGGCTTTCATCAAATCCCACCCCTGTTGTCTTTTCTCTGCACCAAATAGTCCCAGTTCTTCCAAACTTTCCTTGTAAATCACGTTTCTTGGACTTCTAATAATTTTTGTTGCTCTTCACTGGACTATTTCCAATTTTTCTTTCTTTTTCCTTGAAGTACAGAACACAAACTAAAAGCAATACCCCAGGTAGGCCTCCTCAGTGCTGACCAGAGTGGAACAATCACTTCCCTTGATAACCAGATTAGTTTTAATTACAGGCTTTAAAGGGGGAACTTTGTCTACTGGTTACATCCCTTGGGAATGTCTACAGGTGCATGTTTTGGCCTCTGGAGGGCACTCTTGTGCTTTGGAGTATATAAAATTATGTGATTTATATTGACAGTAGATGTGGACCTCCTTTAAAAATAAAGGACTAGATCCATTTATCGCTCTCTCTTTCTGGTTTATAGCATCATCACTAGTTCCTTTGGAGAAGGAATTGGAATTAATCTAGATTTGCTTCAACATAACTGAGATTAGAATTAGACCCAGACGTTGGAAAGCAACATTTAGTGTATTAATTATGTCATTAGTGCTTTTGCATCATGTATTGCCTTAAGTTCAAAGTGTAGTCAACAGATTAAGAGGTGCAAAGCACCAAGAGCATTCCTTCAAGCCCATCCAATGCCCATGTCCATCCTTGAAGGCCAGGGATGGCTGAATCAGCCTAGGAAGGACTTCCCAATACATAATAAAAGCAAATCCCTCAATGCAATTATTTAGCCTGAACATTTTTCCATCTGGGGAATACTTCTGCGTTTCTGGGTTCCAGTCCGGGTAGGAAGTAGAAGTGCTGTGGTACTTTATTGCGGGGTGTGTGTTAATCTCATCATCTATTTGGCCTAACCAGAAGCGAGAAGGATGGTAAATCTAGGGATCAGTTTGTGCACATAAGATATGGACCTGGACAGGTTGGACAAGTGGGCAGAAAACAACAGAATGCAGTTCAACAAGGAGAAATGCAAAGTGCTGCACCTAGGGAGGAAAAATGTCCAGCACACCTACAGCCTAGGGAATGACCTGCTGGGTGGCACGGAAGTGGAAAGGGATCTTGGAGTCTTAGTGGACTCCAAGATGAACATGAGTCGGCAGTGTGACGAAGCCACATACATACCTCTAGGTAGCAGGTGGCTCATGAATGCTGCAATGCTGGAGCACATGGAGCATCCCACAGAAGTGCAGGGGGCTCCCCAGCGTGCTCGGTAGCAGCCCCAGAAGTAGACCAGAAGCACTTCCAGTCCACTTCTGCGTCTGCCAGGGAGCACATAGGGGGACCTTCCTGTGCCTCCCCAGCTCAGTGACTGGTGCCTCCTGGGTCTGGGGGGAGCACCCGTGGTCCCCCCATGGCTGATAGCTGATCTGAGGTGGCAGGGGTGCCCCCAACATGCTCCCTGGCAGACCCGGAAGTGGACCAGTCATACTTCTAGTCCACTTCTGAGTTCACTGCCACTCCTGTGGGACACTCCATGCGCCCCAGCATTGCAGCATTCACAAGCCACACCTGGTACCTCAAGGTATGTAGAAAAAACATTTAAAGCTATGTCTATGTCTGAATCGCTGTTTCTCTGAATCGGCATCGAATCTTCAGATTCGGATTCGGCCAAATCTAATCAGGGACAGTGATCCAAATCAACTAATCGAATCACTGTCCCCGATTCAGGCCAAATCCAAATCCGAATTGAATAGGGCCTGCTTCGCACACCCCTAGTAAACAACCCAATTGGCCCTTTTTTTCAGCCATGCCCAAAGTATAGTCATTCAATATCCTCCCCACAATCAAATTGACAGGTAGGGGGCAGAAAGGGCAAAGGACTAGATACTCCAGTCTTGTAACTGAATGTGCATACATGGGTATGAGTGAACCATTCAATAGAAAGGTGGGGCAGAAATGTACTTTGCTGGAGGAGCCAGGGAGATGGAGGAGAGAATCACTATAATTAGTTCTCTGGTCAGCCCCTTACGCCAGAAAATGAAATTACAATCTAGCCCTTAAGCTCTTTGGTCAGTGTGTGGGTTTCCTTCTGTGCACCCCCCACAGCACCAACTACAACCCTGTAATACATGCCAACTTCAGCTTTATCTTCATCTGTTAAAGCAGCTTGAATCACCAGCTCAGGCCCTCCAGATTTATGGTTAAAATTAAGGTTTTGGCAAGTCTCCGGTAGCGAGTCACCCATTACTGTGAAACAATATAATGTAATTAATGTTTTTATGTTTAAGGAAGAGAAGGCACATATGTTCTTCAGCTGCTGATGAACAGATTTATAGGTAACACATCTGAGTCAGTGCCCATGTTTATATGTTACCCTGACAGATCACTAATCATTTTCTTTAAGGATGTGCACGACTGCACTGCTTCCCTAGATTTGCAAGCAGGAGAGCACTGCAATACCATAGTGTGATGATAGATTTCAGGTGACACAAGGGGAGGAAGCAAAACATCAGTAAATGTTTCAGCATATCTGTCTCTTCATAAGCAGATGTTCTTACTTACCACGTTCCATTAAGCCACAGTATACTGCGCATTTTCTTAAAGGGAAACCCACTAGCTCAGAGTGGGCATTTTCAAAAGTATGATTTCCCAGTAGAGTAGATTCCCCTGCATCTCTGTACTTGACCTAGGACTTTGAACTCCTTATTGAATTTGATATAAGCTTTTTGTCTGATTAAGGCATTTGGGCTCTGTACTTCTTGTACTTACTTTCTATGCCTCTTAAGAATGGGCATGCTATATATGTCTCAAGGAAACTATATGTGGTGCAACATACTTAGAATGCTACATGCAGTGGTATGTGTGAATGGAATGCTGCTTTGCAGAAGCTTCATTCTCATCCCTGGTTAACGAGTGTAAACCCAGAGTACTGACTGGCTTCCCTGCCATTTTCCAAATTGACATTGTGCTAACAGGGATCAGCATCTGGCTCAGAACATGCCACCTTTCTCAAGTGGCTCAGATTGAGCAGAAACTCAAACAATTACATCACTAAAAGTACAATGTGAAATAAAAGTACTGGGTAGGTTTGTGAGTAACTGCCTTTGTGGCGGGCCAGTAGGGGGTGCTTCTGCATTGAGGCACCCACCTCACTGCACCCGACCACCTTCCAGGCTCCGAGTGCCGCCCTGGGGGTGCCTCACATCTGGCCGACCTCCTTCCTGGAGTACACCCGCAAGCCTGAAGCTAATGCCACCACCACCCAGGGTCTGGACTGATCTTGGGCCTGTGCCCCCTGGGAAACACAGGCATAATAATCCTTAAGGGTACTTGACCCATTGCAAGAACTTGGGCTGCTTCCCTCAGTCTGAAGCACAACTAGTGGTCTCCCTTAGTCAGCCAAACCAAGGGGACCCCAAGACATAATCTAGGCCTTCTCCCAATAAGTCTCCCATGCTAAGTACAAAGGAGAACTTTATTGGTTACAAGGAATATGTTTGGAATAGGGTACAGGGTAAAGCAATATCAGAGAAATCCCTTGGAGCAAACAGTGGCATGGTAGCCTTTGATTACGCATCTGTGTTACTGCAAGCTATATATCTAGTTAGATCTCAAGTAGCTTACTCACAAGTATCATCCAGAAGCAGGTGGATATTCCCTTTGCAGGCAGGCAGTTCATTGACCATGAGTTTCAAGAGAGAGAGTAAGTTTCAGATGGTCCAGCTTCTCTGAGAGTTCTCATCATGGCTGCTGCTCTGCCTCCTGGGCAGTCCTTAACTTATATAGCCCTTATGACCTCATTTACCTGATCCAATGAAGGCCAGCAACTGTTGGCTGCCTGCCAACCAATTTAAAATGCATCATTGGTTGCTGGGTAGACTGACAGGGTCTCTAGCCCCCTCACAGTCATGATGATATTGCTTAGAACAATAAGGAGTTTAAGCCCCCACCCAGGTATGTGGGGCCAGTCACGTAGGCAGAAGGAGCAGGTTTCCCACTCCCTCAGGAACGTATCCTGCTCAGGTTACAACTCAGGGTTACCTGAAGCCGATGGGGCCAGGGGTGCCTGCTCTCTGCAGTGACCATGGTAGCCAAATTGTAGATTGGTCACCCACCTGATAGCAGAGGTTGGGGAGAGACAAAGATAGCATTCTGCCATAGTCTTCACACCTGTTCTTGCTTTTAGAAGCTTGTATTTAGTGATTGGCTTATTAGAAATAAACTGGGTATTTGTTAAAGTGCCCACAAACTAAAAATCTGAATAATCTTTTTTCTTTAAATGTAATCAGTCTCTCGAAGAAAACTAACCTTCTCACTAAGACAGAGAATCCAGAATTTCTTCTCTGATTCCAATGGGGGTCAGTATTTCACCTTGGTGTGCATTTTGTGAACATGCAAAAAACATACATGAGGAAGCACTTAGGCATGAAGTCCTTCAAAGGCCATAGCTAGGAATATGCTTATGTACTTGGCTGAATCAAGGCCATGACAGCAAAGTTGGATCCTCGTTCAAAGTCCAGTATGGTCAGTCAGTTGACCATGACATTTTCTACACAGGTGCACTCAATAAAAATTAATCCAAATGAACTAAAAGGGTTCAGTAAATCTCTATGTAGCAAGAGTTAAAGGTATTTAATCTAAATCAGTGTCTACACAGGGTTTTCATGATATTTAGCTAATTAAAGGTGCACTTTTCAGTCATTTGAATTGACTTTCCTGCACGTCTGTATGGGTAAAACCTAAAATAAGCTTTGCATCAGACACTAAATTGGAGTTGCTGCTAAACCCCCGTGCACTGCTTTGACTATTGTGTCCAGTTTCCATCTGGAGCAAGTTTTAATAGTGTTATAAATCCCTGACAATAGAATGATAAAGCAGTGAAGAATAGTGGTAAAAACCCTTCCACCGTTGTCATATATAAACACACTCATCTTATTGTATTCTACGAGGAACATTAGGCTGCATGTTAATTGCTCTAAATTATTAATATAAAATGTCATTACGTCAATCAGCCCTAGGGAGAATGCAACATTTACTTGTTTCAAAGAAGGCGTTAGGTATTTTTCACTTATTTTCTGTGTTTACCTGCACAGAATTTGAACCAATTTGTAGAGCCTAGATGTTCTGAAACCAGGTTGCAAAATGTAGTATCCCAGCGTCCAGAGGGGTGCCTGAGCCCTTCACTTTAACTTTTTTTGTGGTTGGCTGGTTTAATTAATTTAGGAAAGCACTAATCTGTGTGTGGAGGAAGATGTTCATTATAGGAAGGCTAAGAAGTTAGGCCGAATGAAGTTGGACGTTGCACTCTTGGGGCACATCCAGACAAGCACGCACGTGCCTGTTGTGGCATCTCAAAGCAGTCTGAGATGCCACAATAGGTACACTGGGAGTGGAAAAATGTTCCCTGTGCTGCATATTTGCAGCACAGGCTCTAAATTTGATACCTGGAAATCTAGGTATCAAAAAAACCTGCAGGAAAAAAACCGACACAGAGTGTGCTCCCAAAGCATGCCCTGAAGCAACTAGAGGATGGATCCTCCAGAGAGATGCTCTGGCACCCTGCACTGCTTCAGTGTGCTGGGGCAAATATGAGCGGGTCAAGGCTGCAGCGGTGACCCACACCCAGGCTCTGTCCCAAGTACGTAGGGACATGGGGATAGGGGGCACTGGGGATGTGGTGGGACTGTGAGTGGAGGGACTGTGGGGATGGGGGGGTGTGGGTGTGGGTGTGGGGGGGAACTGTGGGTACAAGGGGACTGCTCAGGAGGGGTGGGTCCCCTGCCTGCCCCCTTGCATGGTGCACAGCACACGCCTGCAGCAGCAGCAGCCATCAGGGCACTCATGGCCCACTGTCACCTAGGCCAGCAGCCATTGGGGCAGTCAGGGCCCACTAGTGACTGGCAGAGCCCCCTGGCAGTGCAGCATGGCCCCAGCTGCCTGGGGCTGGATTGGCACTTCACACAGGGACCATGCACCCTCGGGCCCGGCCGGGTCCTGCCTGCATGGTGCACAGGGTACACGGCGACAAGACCCAGCCAGGCCCAAGGGTGTGCAGCCCCTGTGTGCGATGCCAATACAAGTGTGTGTGTGTGTGTGTGTGTGTGTGTGTGCGCATACACATGCATGCGCGCATGTGTGAGACAGAGAGAGAGATGGGGGTCAGGGGTGGGGGAGTGCTTCTGGTAAGAGAGGCCCCCCAAAGCCAGACTCAGTGCCCCTGCCCCCCTCCCTAAAGCAGCCTGTGCAGGGGGAGGCTGGCCTGGGAGGGAAGGGGCTTGCCCAGCCCAGTCCCTGAGCCCTAGTTGAGGGCTTCCCAGGAACAGCATGGGGATCGCTGCGGCCTGGGCACAGGTGCAGGGAACAGAACTGCAAAGGTTGGCGCTGCTCAGAGCCACAAAGCAGCAGGTGAGACAGCTGCAGCTGGACTTATGTCCTGGTGCTGGGACAGGCTGTGGCCAAGAGGGAGCTAGTGGGGGCCAAGCAGGGGATGTGGGTCATGAGTGAGGGGCATTCAGAGGAGCGGTGAGTTGAGACTGAGGGCAAGGACAGGGCACTGGCACATCAGTGCTGCTCAGTGCCCAACATCCTGGTAAGCAAAGTGGGCAGGCGCAGCTCTGATTTTTCTATGACAGAAAACCAAAAGCAAATGCCAAAGTGTATAGATACTTAGAATTCATTTTATTATGATAGAGGTAATGATAGGCTTCCAAATTGCTTTAAAATTGTAAATATATCAATAAAACATTGCCCAACTGATCTTTCTAAAATGAAATACCACTATATATAATTGAAGAACAACACAGATTTGGGGTATTTTAATGAGAGAATTTGGGTTTCTTATGAGAGAATTTGCACTTTTTACACAGGGAACACCAAGATCTCTGCTGGTGAGGCAAGTGGTGAGACCCAGACAGAGCAGCCTGCCCAGGGCCAGCACCAGGAACCCAACTTGAGGGCAGATGAGATGGCTGACCTGACCATTTGGGGCCAGAAGGACATGCTTCAACAGTTCGAAGTGGACCACTGCACGTAGCACATCCTCTGGGTGACAGCTGCCCAGATAGCAGAGGGGGAGCACCAGAAGACATGACAGCAATGCCACCCAAAGGCTAACTGTGCAGCCACAGCCCACTGGCAGCTGGCCCAGAGATGTAGGCAGCTCTGCTGCAGTGCCTGTACCACAGCCAAGGGAGGTGCGTGGCCATGGGGCTGCAGATCCAGGGGGGCAAATGCTGTCACAGGTGTGCAGCAGGTCACAGCCAGGCAGCAGCCCCCACTGCTAGATTGCTGCAGTGGGTAGAGGGTTCAGGGGCCACTTTAGGTTAGGGCTGTTTCAGCAGTCCAGCTGGGACAGGGGGCTGTTGTCCCCAGATACCAACTGGCTGGGCCTCAGAAGCTCCCAGGCACGTGTTGAGGCACAAGTCTCTGGTATAAATTTGTGCTGCTGCTATTTCAGCTGCTGCCAGTGCACGTGCCTGCATGTGTTAAGCACTTCACTGTGGAAAGTGTTTGTATTTTTTCTAACCAAACTCCAGTATACTGGAGCACTTAGATACAGGGTCTTTGGTACCTACTTTTGGTCCACTTAACTGTCAAACCCACCACCACCCAGTTATTTCCTTTGAAAAATATAGTGCAGTATAGGAGGAACCAAATACATACCTGCATCTGTTATCAGCTGTTTGCCTAAGTGCATCTGTGAAGTAAAAGGGAATCATGAGGGGTGGCATGGGTTCAGATGAATAGCAAATCAAACCAAGAAGAAATGACTGCTTGAAATGTTGACCAAATGGATTTCCATGTTTCCAAAAGGCTATGAGTGAGGCACACTGGAAATGAGACCAAGTGATGCTCTGTTTGAGACTAAATGAAGTTTTTTGTTGACTAAAGAAAATCTAGCTTTGTATACAATACTATTTATTTCCTACATAAAACTCTTCCCATGGGTCCTACAAGGCATGCCCCAGAGTAGTGCAACACATAATTATCAATATTAGAAGACAACATAAGATGTAGTTAGCGGTGAACATTGTACAGATATTAACTTTAAATTTTAATAATTTTAAATGCATTCCCCAGAAAATTGAGACAACTCAGCCCCTGCAGCAAGCTGCACACACAGTAACACAGGAGTGTTTTGCTGCTAGAGTTGGAATAACATTTCAAATAAATAGTTTATTTGCCAACAGTTTTGGTTAAAAAAAAAGAAAAGATGAAAAAAAAAAAGTTGGTGGTAGGAGGCAGTTATAATAAAAAGTTCCAACTCTGGTTTTGAGACCAATTTTGCTATTTTTTAAAGGGCAGAAGAAATTGAAAATGAAACGTTTTGCTCAACCCCGAAATATTTTTTCTAGTTTTTCAGTTGAGCCACTGAACTGGAAAATCAGTGTGTCCAGCTCAAGGACCTATTTATTTCTCATTTCCCTTTGCCAGCATGAGAAGAGCCTGTTGGATGCCTTTGTGAGAAGGACATTGCACTAGCAACATGAAAGGATGGTAGGCTGCATCCTTAGCTGGTCTAGGTCAGTATAGCTCTATGGGAGCAGTGGAATTGTAGGAATTTAGGTCATCTGAAGATCTCATCTTGGGTGTCATGTGCTGTGCTGAAACATATGAAGGCAGATTCAACTTGCCCAGCCTGTGAGTGTGAATCCCTGTATGCTAGCCTGGGGGCAGAGGCTGCCTGGTCCTCAGGCCCATGTGTGCTGGAGAAGGCACTAACAAGAGATCTCAGGAGAGGTGGGAGCATCTCCTGGCTGCCTGACAGCAAGCCAAATTAGTGAGGGGGCAAGCAGCCCACTCTCATGCTCAGGAGATCTGAAATTGAGCAAGGAAGAGGCATCCCCCTGTCCCTAGCAGCCCTTCCTACCCTTTGAGCTGCTACAATGAGGAAGGCAGCAAAGCCCCCTTGCAACCTGTCCAGTTGCCAAATAGTGTTTTGGAGGCATCCAGCCTTATTCTCCACATTGTCGGGGGGAGGGGAAGGGAAAGGGGGGCACTCTTCCCCTTCATAGGCAGCTCTACCAAGTGGTCAGAGGAGATTCACAGAGGCCCAGTGTCTCTTCTGTCTGTGGGCCTGCTCACAGCAGGTCAGCAGCCCCTGCCCCACACATATACAGTACAAGATCAGTCTGAAATCTGAAGTAAGATGGGCTGTCCAGTCCTACTGCTTTTGCCAGGGGACACAAAACAATGTGACAAAGCCACTACCTGGCATAACTAGCACAGAGTCAACAACATCTAGTCTTTACAGGCAGGGGAAACCACCAGGACTGAGTCATCTAATGACTCAGAACAGAGGAATCGTTTGCAGTTGGATTTGAAATTAGCAACAGGCCAGCACAGGAGGAAGAAGGGAGTATATGTTGTGTATCTACCTTACATAATGTACTGAGATTGTAGAACTGTTCCTGAAGAACCTCAGTTCGCAGAACTGACAGCCCAAAGATCATGCACATACTTAAAGTGAAGCATTAAGCAGGGTCCTGTCTGTTGACTGGCATGTCTGTTAAACCTTCTAAAGCAACACAATCAACCACTGTCAGGACATTCAGATTCATATTTGTGTCAACATTTGTGCTCTCCGGTGTCAGCTGAGATATCCTCTTCTGTGCTTGTCTCTTGAAATGATTAGTAGGCCTTAGGAAAGTAAATGCTGTTTTTGTGAACAGCTGGCTCTGATATTGTAAAAATGAATCCTCTGCATCCTTCTGAAATCTGGTGACATTCAGTGTTTTAATAAAAAATATTTGTCATTTTATGCAAAAAGAAAAATTACTTCTACTAAAGTGTTATATTTTTCAAGGGGAATTTCACCTTGGCTCTAGTAGACCCACAAGAAAACAATCAGAAGACCATTTACAAAATTCAGGCAACACTGCCTCTGGGCTTGTTCTCTAACTTGCACCTAGTCTTTTGTATGTTGTTGCATTTAGCTGTGGTCTTTAATAAGGGACATTGTGAAACTGAATCCCTGTTGAAGGAGGCCTGGAGGCATGTAAATATATATACAAAACTGAAGAACTAGATTTTTTTGAGACAAACTGAAAATCTAGCACAAAATATTCAACTTGGTCTGTGAAGCATACGGCTGTCTTACTGAACCTCCATTATCTATAAAAGAAGCAGGCTAAAAAGACACCCAGAGACAGATAGGACCTGATCCCAATAAGGTTCCTTTATACAGTGAGAATGGAGTTAAAGCCTCCTTTGACCCTGGAGCTGGAGGTTAAATCTGAATCAAGCCTGTAGAGGTGAGTGCTTCTCTGAACAAGATACTGAATCACATGTCAGTCATACACTTCATTATAATTGTTGTAGGAGAGCATTTTATTGAATGCTAAGACTTCCTACTTCAGTGAAAATAATACAGCCTTACCATTAAAGTTTAATAAATGTATTAAACAGATTTCTTTAAAATATACATGAAAGGATAAAATATGACTTGATCTAAACCCTCTTGCATTAAAAAAAAAAGTGAAAAGCACGCTCACTTTGGAGGACTGATGCAGTGCTGTGTACTTTGTTCTGTGCATTAAGGCTTACTAAAATCTGTTATGGTTGGACCTTTTATTTTTAAAGGAAAAGCAGATAATACATGAGAACAAATAGTAAATGGTTCATATTTTTTAAACACAGAAATCAATTTCCCCCTGAAGCATTTTCCACATATAAGAAGAACTTTCCTTGAGTCTACAAATTACCCTTAAAAATCCAAAAGTGAAAAAGGAAAGTGTGCTGTGATGGCTTAACTTTATTATCCTGGCTAAGACTAGAAATGTTGCCTCAGCCCTTTCTACTTAAAAACATAAAGAAAAAATCTTGTTCCCAGCTTTCCACAGGTTACTTAAATATTGATTCCCAGTCATACAAGGCATCTAGCCTGTGCAAGAATGAACCAGTCACAATTACACTTTGGTCTTATATTAGCACCTAGATCTTCCAGCCAAAATCAGGGCCATGGTCTGCTAGGTACTCTAGCAAGAGCAAGAGCGATGTGCATCTCAAAGCATTTGCAGTCTGAATAGATAAGGTGCACAAAGGACAGAGGAAAAGCAGAGGCACCCAGAGGCTTTCAAGGAAAGGTATGTGCTCTGATGCATGTTAATTAGACCACATCAGAGCAGACTCGATTTTACTGTAGCGTTCTAATTAGAATGCTCTAGCATGCTGCAGTGTCACATGTTTCTGAGAGCCACTCTAATTAACTTGCTGCTGCATCTCCTGTATCAGTGTCCCCACGCTTAAAAATGGCGGTGGAGGTACTTGAGCTAAAGTTCGTTTGATGACTTTAGTTCAGGCGCCCCCAGCACCATTTTTAAGCACAAGGATGCTGATACACGAGACACAAGAATCTGCTGGAGCATGGCAATTACCACTCTCCAGGGCTAGGGACAGACATTACACAAACTGGTTTAAGTGATCAGAAACTGATTTAAACCTGTAACAGAACAGATGTTCAGTGCACGTAAACCAGTTTGAGAATGGTTGAAACCAGTTTGCGATAAACCTGGTTGAATGAAGTATCCGACTGAACTGATTTGGGTCAAACCGGTTTATGCAATGTCTGTCCCAGACTCCTTCCTGGTTTAAGTTAAACCAGACTCCCCCAGCATCCCGGCATGTCCTCTGGGCTGGGCAGGGCTCTCTGCTCCAGCCACAGGGCTGACCCCACCCCTCTGTTCTCTAGCCCAAGCAGGGACTGGCCCTACTGGACACACCAGCCGGCATGGCCCCATTAAGGCAAAGTGGGTGGAGGGGGAGTATTAATTCTTCCCTACTTCCCCCACTGCAATGACAGTCAGTCTGTCTGCTGGGGAGTAGAGGGGAAGGGGCTACAGTGGTGGCCCCTGGAACTGGCAGACCCTGGCTGCAGGGAAGGGATGCATGGAGGAATTAACCCTTCTCCCTGCCCCCTTCACCTTAATGAGGCCATGCTGTTTTGGTTGTCCTGCAGAGTGGGGAGGGGGGCTCTGTTCTATGCTGGGGGGGTGGGAACTCTTCCACCTCTTCCTCCTCCTTCCCGGGTGGGGAGGGGGACTCTGTGTGGCACTGGATGGGGACTCTTCCTCCTCCTCCCCTTCCCCCACACTGCCACGGGGCTTGGAGCAGGGACTCCATGCGATGCTGCCCAGCACCAGAGCGTCGGGGGCAGAGGGAAAGGCTCTGTTCCATGCTTGGGGGAACTCTTCCCTCTTCTCCTTCTCCTCCCTGCAGAGGGGCAGCAGGAGCATGGTGCTCAGCTGCGCAGAGTGTGGGTGTGAGGGTAGGGGGTGTAGGGACCCACACACACTCCCCACATGGCATGCAGCCCCCAGGGATACAAGTGGCCGGGCAGGCTGCGCTGAACTGTGCTCCTTGTCCCCAGCACAGCACTGATTGTCTCTATCACAGGGGCTCCACTCAGCACACCTGCAGCTCCACGCTCAGTGGGGAAGTTCCATGCTGGACTCCATGGGGGAGGAGGGGGCAGGGCTCCCTCCACTACCAACAGAGTGCAGGGACCTGCACAGCAGGGAGGCAGCAGGCTCCAGTGCAGGGATTCCCTCACTGTGAGTGCTGAAGCTGCAGACATGGGGAGCAGAGCCCTGGCAATAGAGCAGGCTCCGCTCACACCCACACCCACACCCTGCCCAGCTGAGCTCTGCACTCCTGCTGCCCCTCTGGGGGCAGGAGGAGAGGAAAGAGTTCCCCCCAGCATGGAACAGAGCCTCCTCCTGTCCTGGGTGGAGGAAGAATGGGGGGTGAAGAGTCCCCCTCTGGAGCTGGGCAGCACCCCATAGAGTCCCCGCTCCCCACCCCACAGTGATGGGGGAGAAGCAGGAAGAAAAGTCCCCCACTGGGGCCAGGCAGCCTCACAGAGTGCCCCCTCCCCACCCCATAGCAGTGGGGAGGAGGGCAGGGGGAGAAGGAGGAAGAGTCTCCCCTAGCACTGAACAGGGCCCCCTCCTGACTGTGGTGGAGGGGAGAGAGAGGAGGGGAAAGAGGTCCCTT
>NW_005841838.1:629844-647744 GCF_000455745.1 Alligator sinensis
TGGGCAGCCCTGTGTGCCCAGGTTGCTCCCAGCTGTCAGGGTGCCATTGGGGTAGGCCTGCTGGGGCTGGCACCCCTCCTCCTCAGCTCAGCTTCTCTCTAGAAGGGAGGGCTGCTCTAGTGCTCCCAGGCTTCTGGCTTGAGCCACTGTAGGCATGTGCCTGCATTTCCTGAATAGAAAGGGAATGTCTATCCATTTGGAAACTGATTCACTCTCTGTAGGTTAGACTAACCTGGAAAGATTGAATCAATTCAGGCTCAGGCTTTTTGAATGTCTATCCCTAGTCCAGCAGACTCAGTTAATTGAGTCTGCTCTGACGTGCTGGAATTCCAGCATGCTGGAGGAACTCCTGCTCTCATGTATAGGCACCCTAAGTCTTCTGAGCCCGTTGATAGCACAGTGCTCTCAACCATGATGCCTTTCCTGAGCAGAGCCTGGGGGATGGTATAAACATGACTCTAAGTGTCTACCAGAGTCTAGAGGGATTTTCAAAAGCCCCATGGCCCCTAACTGCCATAAGCACATTTGAAAATCTCACTACTTCCCATTTGGACCTTCAGGTGTTTGAACACCTTGAAAAAGCCAGCCCTAGATCTCCTGATGACACGAGAATAGCCAGGTGGTCACAGTGAAGTAAATGACCAAGTCAAACAGAAGGAATCATTTTTATGATGATCTTCCATGCATCTTTTGCCTTCTGGGTCTTTTGTTACTATCTTCATTACTGTTGCTCATTGGCGATGCATTGCTCATTGACGATGCATGCGGGTGCACGTCTACCCCCTGAGCATGGTGGTGCACCCCCTGTGAAAAGTGGTGGCGGCACCTGTGGGCAGTCGCCACTCACCACCCACCACCAGCAGCATCTGCGGGTGGTCTGCAATCAGCACTGGCCACCGCCAACACTGTCGGCAGTGTCTGCGGGTGGTCGTTGACCACTGGTTGGCTCTCACCCTCCCCCTGCCCCACTGCTGACAGTGCTGTGGCTGCCTGAGTCAGCTCCCCACTTGCCTCCGCCATGCTCCCACTGCCAACAGCACTGCCGCTGCCTGCGGGAGCTTGCCATGACCCCCATCCTCTGGGGGCACACAGCATTTATGCCTTTGCTCCAGACATAGGAAGAACAGTGCATTATTGGGGAAAAGTCAGGGCTAGACACAGGTATGCATGAACTGGGTGGCTGCCTGGGACCCAGACAAAAAGGGGGCCCAAAAATGGTAATATTTTAATTATTATTATCTCTGATGAAGGGGGGCCCAATACTAACAGTTCACCCAGGGCCACCAGGAATCTAGCTACAGTGCTGAGAGGAGCAACATAAGCTCTTCAGATACAGGAGAAATCTCTGATAATGAATAACAGCACTGAAAGGGGCCAACTGAAATATTACTTGATGTGGGCCATACATGCAAGGAATCTGTTGTACACATCAATTACTTCAGGCTCAAGATATCTGCACAAAAACCACACTGGAATTCTGTGTTTTAATGAAACCTTGAGATTGGGAGTGAGTGTGGCTTTTATCCCTGTGAAAACATATCAAATTAAATAGCTTTGCAGGGGCAGTGATGATCTAATGGAACTATCAAGGGCCTAGGAGTCCAGAAACTTGAACTGTTTCCTGCCTCTGGCTTGTTATGTAGCCTTACCCATACCACTGAAACTTCTTTGTAATTAATTTATAACATTGTTAAAACATGGATAATGTTTAGAATCTCAGGGTTTGAAAGGACCTTAGGCGTCACCCAATCCAACGCACTGCACAAATGCAGTATACACTGTCTCGTAAACCATTCCAGATAAATGCCTATCCAGCCTATTCCAGAAATCCTCCAAAATTATGATTCCATGATTTCCCTCAGCAAGCTTATCCTACCAATGTTGATCTTTTTGAGAAGTACAAATTAAAAGTGCCATATGGAAATGCTTCATGCAGCTTATAAGGCTCTGTAATCTACTTACTGACTTAAATGGCACAATTCAATGCATGCGTTATTCTTGTGGGAGTAAGGTTTACAGGCCTTATTCTTGTGAATGTTCAATAAATAAAACATATTAACTAGAGGATACTCAGTTAAATGATCAGCAGTGAAATAGTTAACAGTGATGACATTTACATCAGGTTTGTTAGGTTTCTAAGTAAACCTTATAATAAGATACTGGTTGTCATTGACATTTCTCAGAGATCTACGTATTTATACTCTGTGCAGATCTGTTAGCAGCACATGGTCACAGCTGGAATGTTTTAAAATCTTAAGAGATCTAGGAAGGGTTTTTTTTTGTTTCAGGTGGGGGTTTTTTAAGGAACCTGTAGATAAGCCCTAAATCCAAGTTCTGTCCTGTAATTTCTGGGCACCTGCTTCCATAAGATGTTGGCTACAATTTTCTAAAGCACCTTAAGTGGCTTAGGTTCCTAAGTCTTATTTTAATATGGGATTTAGATATGTAGGAGTCTGAATCTCATTGGAAGTCTGTCAGGCTTTTTTTTTTTTTAATTTTGCCCTTAGCCCCAAGGAGCTTAAATTTATAATGAGAACATTGGTGGTGATGTTGGAATTTATGGCAGTGAGAAGATTATAGTTAAAGGAAGGATGAAGACAATAGGACTTAGGATGACATGGATGCCTGAGTAAAAACTAGAGGAATTTATCAACAACATTCAAATGCTCCCTTACTATTACTGACTTAAAAGAGCAGAGATGACCTGGCTGTTGGTGTGGATGCTCAGTCTGCAAACAGTTGAGTATGTGTGCTCTGGCTTGCTGCTATACTTCAGCTGGAAAAGGTGCTTTCTGACTTAACAATGGCATTGTTGGCTAAAAATGGGTATGCTGTTTGTATCTAGAAGAAATCTGGTATTTAGTGATTATAATGGCAGCATATTCAGACTCTTTCATCTGTTTCTAGCTGAAATAACACTTTCCCAGTTGCAACAATTGGGGCAAACCTCCTCAGCAGAAAATTTAGTAGCTCTAGCACAGGGGTGTCCAAACTTTTTGAATGTGGGGCCGGATCACAAACTTTTTATCACCCAGTGGGCCGGTGAGCCATATTCAAAGACCTCACAGGAAGTGGTATCACATCAGGAAGTGATGTCACATGACCTTTGACATCAATAAAGTTGAAGGAAGTGACAATGAAATGGGTCTGGAAATGTGGTTTAAAATCCAAAATAAAAACAATATAAAAGCAACAATGAAATAATACTGTGCCCGCCTGGCCTCGAACATTTTGTTCCATGTCTCTTTGGTTTGGGTGCCTACCGGAATCCACCCTGCCATTGCAGGTGATCTCTTGAGGAGGTATTTACCCGCAATGCAGTCCACCTCTTTCTCGCCTGCCATGGCTTTGAATCTTCTTCAGTTGGGGGGGCTCAGTACTGCGTGATCTCCCTCGCTGGCCACTCATTCCTCCGGCAGTCTTCTGCGAGGCTCCACCTCCCTTCTACCTCGCCCTATACCCAGCCTGGCGGGTCACTGTTGGTCCTGCGGCCAATCTTGTGCACTACTGGTGTCTTTCAATCCATAAGCGTACCGCTCCTGTCTCGGTTCTCCTCACTCCCCTCTACCTCAACCCCTCCAGACCCGGAGAAACAGAAAATACTCTACCGAAAAAGAAAAACACAAGAAACTCACCACCAACACTGTGCGCTCTGTGTGCGCCCAAGGTACAACTCCGTGCTCCTATCTGGCCACTAGGGCCCCTTCCTGTTCGCCCAGCCTCTGGCTTGGCCCCTTCAGTCCAGAATATCGTTGCTCTCTCTCTGGGCCTTCACAATGGCATGGTCCTCTGTCTGGGCCTTCACACTGGCGTCGCCCTCTCTCTGGGTCTTCACAATGGTGTGGCCCTCTCTCTGAGGCTCCTCAAAAATGCTACCCCCTTCCCCGGGGCTTCTCAGTAATACTGCCCTCTCTCTGGGGCTTCTCATTAATGCTGCCCTCTCTCTGGGCCTTTCAACATGGTCCCTGCCCTCAGGGTGTATCCTCGGGTCCCTCCACAGTCGCACCTGTTTGAATGGTGTAGGGAGGGCCAGTGCCTCCCTCTTCCCTGCGGAGTCTCCTAGGCTCAGGATTTCTCCAGCCTTGATCTTCTGTCCCCGCCTTTTCCCGCACTGGGGCTCCTGCCCTGAGCATGGGTTTACCTTCACCACCGTTGGCGGCTTCTTCCTCGCTGCATGAGGCGTCGGATCTGCCTCTGCTGGTGATCACTGTCTCTCGCTCCGCCCCGAGCTTCCGGCTGACCCCTCTGGCTGGGAATCCTCCCGGCGTCTCCTCCTCTGCCTCTTTGTGGGCCGTCCTTTTATCCCTGCCGGCCGGTAATCACTGCTGACATCACTGGCTGGTCGCAGCCATATGAAAGCACAGCTAATGGCTCGCGCAGGTTCTTTCTGGTGTTCCTGCTTTGCCGCTGGTGTTGCTGCAAGTAAGTGTTCTTTTTTTACTTTTGCTTTTTCTGTACTTCCCTTGTTTTCTGATCCCGGGGTTCCCCTCTTAGACTTTAGGGTCCCCCCCATTTGTCTCTCCCTGTGACAAATACCAAACACTTGACTAAAATAAACAGTTTTGCTTCTACTCACTTCCCCATGAATGAAAGAAGCATAATGCAGGCTTGCCCTGGGACACCTGGGCGTACAGCACCAGGTAGAGGTGCCGTGGAGGAGCAGCTGGCTGTTGGCCTCCAGCAGCAGCAGTGAGGAGTAGGAGGAGGAGGAGGAGAAGCAGTGCCTCAGGACGCTACCCAGCTCCATCGGGGAAGAGGAGCCCAGTCTTCACACACAGCCACGTGCACGCAGCCCGCCTCCCTCCTCACCCCTGGCTCCCATAAAGGAGGAAGGAGGAGGATGAGGAGGAGAAGGAAGGTGCAAGTGTGACCTTGTGCTTCCTCCTCACGAGTGAACTCATGCGTATGGCACCCCTGCACGGGCTCCTCAGCATCCCGCCCGAGGACACGGCCCTGCTGATAGCCAGGCAGCCATGTTTCATGTTTGCGTGCTCATCCCCACACTGCACTGCACTACACCGCACCACACCGCGCTGCCCCGCCCCTTCCCCACCAATGCAGTGTGGACCGCCCCCAGTGCAGGGCTTAAAGGAGCCAGCCCGGAGCCAGCAAAAAAAAAAAAAAAGGGGGCTTCCTCTATCGGGGAGGGAAGAGGAGGAGGCGGAGGAAGTGGAGGTGGCTCAGCAAGCCTAGGCTGGCACCGTGCGCTCACACGAGGACCTGCGAGCCAGGCACAGGGCAGCGCCCAGGCAGCCCCTGGCTGCAACTTCTCTGCCCACTGCCAGGAAGATGAACCACGCAGGTCAGCGTGGAGCGGGGCAGGCACGGGGACGCTGGGATGATGCCTCCTTCTCCCCAGCCGCAGCCCCGAGGGGCAGAGTCAGGTGCAAGCTGCGATTTAGCGCAGGGGAAGTTGACCGGGGAGGGTCTGGGGGGATTTCATCCCTGCTCCCCTTGCCCCACGTGTGCCTAGCTGGGCTCTGCTTGCTGCCCATGATGCTGACCAGTGCAAGCTCTGCCCAGAACCACCCCACGCCACACCGATGACCCGTGATTTCGCTGCTGGCTATTCCTCTTCCCACACGCACCACGTCGGCAACATCAAGCTGACGCAGTGCATGTGGGAACCTTGTCCCTTCCCCAGGCCTTCAGCAGCCATTAGAAAGCTACTGAGGGGCTGGGGGAGGGACAAGGGGTGGGGACAAAAGGAAACAGCGTTTACTTTCGTTTGCCGTCGCAGCGCCATGTGCCAAAATTGGTTTGGAGGGCTGCTTGCCCCCCCAAAGGCCGTATGTTGGAGAAGCCTGCTCTAGCAAATCCAGAGACAAGAGAATAGGGCAGAACTACTGCTACCATTCTGGGTGATGTTGCATAAGCCCTCTAAGACATGAATTTCAGAGTATCCGGCGCTCCCCTTAAAACAAGGTCCGCACACGGCATAGGGCTCAACACATCTGAATTGTCTTCAGGTTTCATCCTGACCACTTTCTGGAGTCAATGAGCTGTCTTCCATTGACTTCAGGGAAAGCTAGATGAGGCCATAACAGGATAGTGCCTTATCACAAGGATTTTGTGAGAAATAATTATTGTTTGGAACATGCTTTGAGAGCCCTGAAGGAGTAATGCTACAAGGGTTAAAATCCTTATCAGTTGCAGAAAACATTCAGACTACTGAGCTCTGCCCCTTGGCAGGCAAAAAATCTTTTCATATCCCTTCTACCGTTGCTTGGACATGGGATGTGTTAAAATGTGGTGTGCAGAGACATTTCTTATTCATTAACAACCTTATTGCATGATGAAAGGAAAGACAAACTCCGTAACCATTCTGCTGATGTTAAGAATTTCATACACATGATAAATTATACGTGAATGTTGTTGTCATGCATCCATTTCAGAATTCAGCCCCTCAGGGACTCAATCATCCCATTCTCCTGTAGCTAGGAATATCAATGCACCAAAACAATGAAGTAAATCTACCTGTATTTTATCAGTGGATATTATAAAGATAACATAAAAGGAAAGTGAAGGAATGTGGACATAGTGCTTTTCCTAATCAGGAAAAAGGTTACAGACCCGGTCATCTAATGTAATAAAACATCATCTAGTTAGAAGATATCACAAAGCCCTGAGCAATATGAAACTCGGGAATGAGATACAGCACAGTATGTGCAACCCTCATAAAGATTTCTGTGTGGGTAGTTTTTGTTAAGAAGAAAGGAGGAGGCTGCATGCCCATCTGTGAAATCTATGGGCCCAGGGCTCAGAGCCTTTTATCAAAGCTCCCTCTTGCGTTGGCAGGTGGAATACTCTGTGCCACTGTAAAGGAAGTGCGCTGTGAGGATGCCATCTCATTCAGCCACATTGTAACTTGCTGGAAGAACTAATTTAAATTAAATAAGACAGCTAGTACATATTAATTAAATATCAATTGATTCTTAAAAGAGTACTTATTGACGGTTCTCAAGTTGGGAAAGTATAAATCTGGCTGTCATGTAATTAATTCAGAATGAAACAGGCAACAAATGCATATTACCTTTTTTCCTTAGTATATTAACTTGTAAGAAATGTTTACATATCCAATTAACATTTAGTAAGATAACATTATAGTATATTAATTACCTATCTACTAATTAAAACTGTACCTAAATTAATACAGACATTGTGTAATGTAGTGGTACTACTGCCAAGATGGGGAGGAGAAATCAACACTGAGCAAATTTCAGCAGAGCTTTGAGGGACAAGCCCCGTACGCAAAGTTTAAGGGAACACCAGATTAATTATGCCTCAGCTGGTAAGTCTGCCTGAGATCCAGCAGTCAGCTGTAGTGACAAATGCATGACAAGACTTTTTTTATCCTTTTATATATGACTAATGAATGACCACAACCATGTCCAGCCTGTTTATCTCTTCCAGTATTGCTGGTGTCAGTACATTAGAAGCCTTTGAAATTAGTTCGGATGATTTCTTTTGTGTTTGCAGCTAAGGGAAGTGAACTGATAGAAATTGGGGGGGGTTGAGAGCCGTTGTTATTAAATTTAACACAATGATCTTTTAAATACAGGTATGTCACAAATATCCGACCCACCCATGAATACAAGAGAACTTCACTACTGGCTCTGTTAATGACTGTGCTCAGTGTGCAGTGATAGGAAAATGGGTGCCTGTCCTTGTTTTCCAAAGGAGAGAAACTGTTCTTGCCCATTAAGATGAGACATTAAAGAATACTTGTGTTCCCCTCCGTTTCATTGGTTTTAGGATTTAAGCACCTGCCTTAGCAATTAAGGAGAGTTATATACCACTGCAGGGAATGTAAGAGGAGCAAGGCTGGTGTTTAAGGCTATATACCTTGCTTTTTATCTATTCCCTTTTCCAGTAATTGCAACTAATTTGAAATTCCAGCGCTTCATAGGCACTAAAATGGGCAACAAAACTATTTTAAAAGATTGTAAATCGTTCAGGCCTTGCCCTCTTCTTAGACCAGACATGTCTTAAAGGAAAAGGAAAACCGGAAGAAGTCTCTCAAAGGCCAGCCTTCTCTCTGCTTGCACAAAATGGAGTACATTTGTCGTTTATGTGCCTCCACTTTAGAAGACGTGTGCATTCAGGCAACATGTTTATAACACCCACTGATTTAATAGTTTCCGCTGTTGTGTCTGCTGCTTTTATATATAGACACACATATGAATCTTTTTAATTTAATTACTCTACCAACTCAAAACACTGGAACTGTTTAAAGTACTTTAAGACACAGTTGATCTCTTTAATATTATTGTCAACTCATTCACACTCAAACATTACGATACTCATTTTTCATCATCTGCAATCATAATATGTATGTAACTTAATCTATTTTATAGGATTTTTAAGATTCATGCAATAAAAAAATAAAACAAAAATAAATCCAGCAAGCGAAATAGAAAACACAGCCAGATTAAAAAAAGAAAACTGGCACAAGGAAAAACAACAAGCAGTCAAGTAAAGCATGCAGAATAGGACAAGAGAGGTGAGGAAAGGGACAAAAAAAATGTGGGGAACAGGCTAGAAAGTAGAAGTCATGTGCAAAATATATGGGAAAGAGCTAGCAGAGAACAAAAGGTGATTCTGCTGTGTCCAAAAGAAATAAGAGACAGGGAGAAAATGCACTGAAAATATAAATATCATATTACCAATGTGGGAGTGACTTGGCTAAAACCTATATTAAATCTCTGAGCCTGTCCACTGTAAATGTGATGCTTTTAGCAAAGGCAAAATGAGCAGGGTTTGCACCCTGGGCAAACCCTGTTAATTAATGGAGGGGAGGGTGCCCCGAGACCAGGGGAGGGGGCTGCAGGAGACATACCTATTCCAGGGACTCAAAAATGGTCTATAGCTGGTCTGCACAGTCCGGCTGTTGCTGCTACAGCAGCAGTGCAATATCCAAGCATCCAGCTGCTTCTGCAGGTGATAGGGATGCCATTCTGGTGCCTCAACTTAGTTGGCGGCCGGGGTTAGTGCCCAGCTCACTGTCTCTCTCTCCCCCACCCTGCATAAGTTACACTACTGGTTTTCAGAAGCCCGAGTAGTATTCGACTGAACTGAGTGAGTGCCTGCCATCTGCAATACGGGCTAACAGTTGATATAGGCTCCAGCTGGGTCCTACAGTGATGGGGGCTCCTTCCATCCACTCAGGGTCTGGGCAGACCAGTGCAGCCATGGTTATTTCTTTCTTAACCCCCACAACATCAGCAGAAAATTCCAAACTCTTTTCCTGGCTCCTGTGTTCCTGGCTGCACAGCTCTGAACCTGGAGGGGAAACAGCTTCTCACAGGGCTTTGCTGGCTCTCCCGCATCCTGATGTTCTCCAGGCAAATTTTGACAGTCTCCCATGGTTTGGGTTGAGTCTCCCTTCCATCTCCTGGCCTGGGGTCCATTCCTTCTCCCCTGCACTGAGCTGTCCCTCCCTCAGCTTTTATGACTCAGTAGCAGCTAATTTTTGCAATGCGGGCTCTAGTCACAATTTAAATTATGCCAATAAGAAGCATGCATTGTGCGCTGCACACCCTCCTGTCTGACAGGGCTTGCAAACACTCTGTAAAGTTTTTCTGCCCCATAACAGCATCTCTACAGTCTTATGTTATGTAGTGTCACAATACTCAAATACCTTAATCAGCTGTTCTAATTCTGACTAGCCACTTGCCCATCAAGAATGACCCAGGGTTGGGGGGGGGGGCAGCCAGGGACAGAGGACTGCATCTGGCCCTGCCCCCACACTTTCAGGGCCAGGCCTACTCTGCCTCCTCCATGGAGTGGGGGGCGCTCCCCTTTTCCCCCACTCCGTGTACCTCATGGGGTGATATCAATAGATGAGGCTACCAAAAACAAAGTCATAGTGCTGGTGGTTAACACGGCTACTAAAGATGAGTGTGTGAAACCAGGGCAGCAAATTTCTGAGATCATTGGAGCCAATGTGGTATTGCCCCCTTTAAATTCCAACAATACTTATGACTTAGATCTCATTTGGTGACTCTCTCACACCACCAGAGTGGGGAAAACAGCTGCAAATGAAGCTGAGCCAACGGCTTAAAGTATTCTCAACCCATGAGTGGGATGTGTGGCTCGCCACTGGAGTAGAGCACCAGATACAGATAAAGGACGATAGACCGTTTAGGGAGCAGTCTAGGTATATAGCCCTTACAGAAGTGGAGGATGTTAGGAAGCACCTTTAGGACTTGGTACAATAAGGAATTATTAAGGAATCCCAAAATCCCTATGTGTCACCCATCTTAGTCATGAGAAAGAAAAATGGGAAAACACAGATGTGTATTGATTACCGGACTTTGAACAATAAGACCATTGCAGATCAATACATGGTACCCTGGTGTGAGAGGGGCAAACTTTCACACCTGGTGCAAGCACCGACCTGCTTCCTGTCTACGGGCTAGCCACCCACCTCACCCACCTGCCACACCTTGGTGTAATAGTATTGAGATGTTAATTAGGTGGGAGGCTTCCCATTTTGAACCCTGATACTTAGGGGTATATCTACAGCTCCGTTCCACCCCTACACTGTGGCCCAAGCCGTGCAAGTGGCATCCCATGCTGCTAGACTAAGCCATACCCTTCACCCATTAGCTGTGGTCCCCTCTCTGGGACCTTTGGCTCCCCCTTAGGCCCTGGCCCCGTCTCAGCTCTGCTCTGCTCAGACTCTCTGCTCTGGGATCCTTCGCAGTGGGCCATCTTGGCCCTTTGACCCTGCTTTGGGTCCTGGCCCCAGCATGGGCCAGTTGAGGGTCCCTCAGACCAAATCTAAGCTGCTTGCCTGCTCACAGGGTTCGGGGTCCCCCATTTCCAGCTCAGGTGTTTCTCAAAGTGTGCCTGGCCCCTCAGGATCACTCACCCCAGCAGGCCCAGGTGCTTCCAGAAGCTTACCTGGACTTCCCTGCATTATATAACTCCCCCAAAGGTGGGGAGTGAGGTTAAGGCACCCCGACCCACCTTCCACTGGGGAGGTGATCACTCCTGGCATTTACATAGGGACTCGTGCCACCAACAGCCCCACCATGCCTTCCTTCCCCAGCAGGGTGCAGTTTTAGGTCATACCCAGGACCAATGAGGCCTCCAAGCCATCCCCATAGCCTCACCCTTACCTCCAAGGTATTCCTAGCAGAGCTCAGCAGAGAGGTGTTTCTCCTCTGCTGGCTGATCACAAAGTGCCCTCAGTTCAGGGAGCTGGGCCTTAAAATAGCTGCCCTCATCAGGCACCTGCCCCTCCCTGGCCCAGTCCTTAAAGTGGCAGGCACTACCACTGCCCTGCCACACCTGGGTTCAGGATGCTCTAGACAGCCTGGTAGGCAGCAGATGGTTTTTGGTGTTAGACCTTCATAGTGGTTATTAACAGATATCGTTGAAGTAGGAGCACATGGAGAAGACAGCCTTCATACGTCCCCTTCACTTTGAGAGAATGCCACAAGGGATCTCTGGAGCTCCCGCCACTTTTCAGCTTTTGATGGAAAGCGTGGTTGGTGACATGGATATGACACAAGTTTTAGTTTATCTAGATGACATTATCATATTTGGGAAAACACTGGAAGAACATGAGGAATGACTAATGAAAGTCCTGGATTGTCTGGAGGCTGTTGGACTCAAGTTGGTGCTCGACAAGTGTCATTTTTGCCAGACGACTGTGAAGTACATGGGGCATATTGTGTCAGCCAACAGTGTCAGCACAGACCCTGACAAATTAAGGCAGTCCTATTCTGCTATTACCTAGTACAGTACCTGAAACAAGATTAGCACAGTAAGTTGAGTATTATACATGACAGGAAGAGTGTGTGATTAAAAGGAAAATGAAGGAGCACCTGAAAACAAAATGGAGAGGCACCATGGAAGGATTAAAGCAGAGAAATGCTGGATTTCCAGACCTACAATATGGCCACGACCTAACCACTACTGGGATCTAAAGTGATGCCTTGCTTCTACACGGTACTATAGATGCTTTGTGCAGGACTGTTCAGTAATTGTGAAACCCTTAACTGAATTGACTCAAGGATATCAGCTGGGGAAACACAAATGAGGGAAAAGCAATATAGGGCCCAGAAATGCAAAGAGGCCCTTTCAAGATGTGGTCTGAAACTTGGTAGAGCATTTTGGACACCGATGGACACAGGACTGTGAGAAGGTTTTTAAAAATATAAACTGATATATAACACCGAGATGTTCTCAATGCAAAAGGGGAAAAGGTCCCTGTGGGCTCTGTCCAATATGCTAGCAGGCTAGAACAGGCAATTTGCAGCCTGTGGAATCATTTGATCTGGACCACAGATCGGGAGATTCAGCTAAAGGCTACTCTTCCTATGCTGCCACAGAGACAAGCAGCAGTGGTGGCTGGGGGCTAGCACCCACCTCTGACTCAGGGTAGATCATTCCAGCCCACAGCAGGAAAAGGTTGTCTATCCCAGCTTGGAAGCCATCACTGAACCTCTATACTAAAGTGAGTAGTACCGTGAAAACAGGTTCCTGCATTTGCCCAAACTATTGAATAGAGCATTAAAAAGAAGTCAGTCGGTGCTACTGGCAACATGGCATGAGCTATGTGGGTCACAAGTGTTCACTGTTTGTGATTTTATGCTTTTCTGATAACAACAAGGAAAAATAGAGCAGTGGCTCCCTATCAGTGAACCACTAAATCCTAGTAATTACTGCAGCCTTGTAAGTGCTCCATCCATTACATTAGAGCCAATCAACTTGATGATACAGAGAGTGCACATCAGTTGCAGTCCCAGTTCAGTGAAGGTTGTGACTGCCATTTTGTCAAGCTAAAAATAGTAGCTGTCACTCCTATGACTGAGTGACCTTTGTTCTCCACTAGGACTTCACATGATTTTTAGTTTTCCATATCTGGCTTCACAGTTCCAGTCTGTAACAAGAGACTAACATCCTGGAAAAGGAGTGGAGCAAATAGTTTAGCTGCATTCCTCATGCTTCACACAAAATCCCTGCAACGTATGTTAATATTAATCTATGCCAACCCATTTACAAAACTGAGTCTTTTGTCTGTGCCCCCCCGCCCAGATTGGCCCTCACCAGCTGGGGAATGGGGGTGCCAAGTGAAGTGCTAGCTGATGCCCTCCCAACATTGGCTCCGGCCGGCACTGAGAAGCACCAGCAGCACTGAGAGAAGTGCTGGTGGCACTTCCGTTTTTGCTGCTGGCTCTGCAACCAGCCACTGGGGAACCACCCCCCCAGTTGGAGATTGGCCACTGGTGCCCCCCCAGATTCTGGAGGCACCAGTCACCCATGTTAGCAGTATATGACATTTTGAGCAGTTGAATTATGACCTAAGTTGATCAATGCCAGAATCTTCAGCAGGTACCAATTTCATGCATATAGTTTTTTAAGGGGCTGATTGTAAGCCAACTGAAATCAATTAAATTTATCCCATCTATCAGTCTGTATAATGTCTAAATTCTATCAGTCTGATGATGTCTTAGACATCTGTTTGGGATGTATCAGTGGAATCCCGGGTATCAGGGCTCCTGAGTTCTACTCCTAGCTCAGAGACGTACACTGGCTAGAGCAGTGGTTGGCAACAAGACAGTTAAAGGATTACATTTTGAATATTCATTCAATTTCCTATGTGCTTATCATTGTAATAACACATAGGCTAATGATGGTTGAACCACAGAAGCAGAGAGTTAAGGGCTGGTCCAGACATTTATATTAATGTTTTTCAAGCTATAATTTAACCTCTTAGGTCCATAAAATCTGGATAGAAATATTAAGGTTTCTTGTGACAGTAATTGTGTTTCCTGCTTCTCTATGACCCAGAATTAGCATGCTTATTCCCAGTTCTAGTAGGAAATGCAAATATATAGGAAATTGAAAGGGAGTGGGAAGCACAAAGATCATAACCAAATATTTTAGGACCTCTCAGAAAATTTGATTTGAGTCTGGTTTCACATTCAAAGGTCCTGTAGAGACAGTGGAAGGCAAGCCATGATTTTTCTATAAACCAGCTCTTTCATGTTTCCCAAAGACTTTCTTTGGATGATCTTTCTCGTCACTACCTAATCAATTCCAATTGCTCATTCCCTATTGGATAAAAATTCAACCTACCAAAAATGTAGGCCACTGCTGGAGAAGTTGCTGCATGCTTCAGTGCCACTTGGTTGTTATGTTAGGACCACCAAAACCCTGTGTAGTCCCATTTCTCCAAAACCCAACCCTTTTTTTACCTTCCAGACCAGGCTGTAGAAGGTCCTCTTCTGTGGCTCTCCAGTTGTGAAGAAGTTCCACTGTATAAGAGTTCTGGCTACTTCTCTGGGATAGTGCTGTTGCTTGCTTGTGGACCCCCAGCAACATGGGTCAGTGTCCAAGCCATTGCCCTGCCCTTCCCTGCCCCCTCTGGGGACGCTACCACCCAGAGACAGCACAGAGAGGACTTACCCAATCATGGAAGCTGCATTTCTCTCTGACCCTTCTGCAGTGTTGAGAAAGGAGCCTTGTATTTCCTCCACAATCACAGGCCTCATATGCTTTTGGTGATGAATTATTTTTGAGCTTATTTAAATCATTTAGAGGAGATGCTTGACATATAGTGGAATGGGTTTTTACTGGTAAAGCAGTGTACATTGGTAGGCTGATGCACAGGAAGGCTTTGGTGCCATTGACTTGCTTTGCCATGAGCACATTTTTCAGTCTCTTCTCTGTTTTTAGTTTCCCCACCTGCCCAATGGGGATAACAACAATTACCTTAAAGGTGAACCACAAGGGTGAAATATTTCGTATTTGTAATATGGTTTCAGGACAGTAGGGCTTTGCACTTTTTAGCGTGGCATGTGGTTTCTAATGTGATGAGTATATTTGCTATTACAGTGGGGGGGGGGTGTTTGCCTAGAAAACATAATAAATGTTTGGTCTCTTACACCTCTACAAGCAGGACTACTCCTATTTGGAGGCATGATAGCTATAGTCCCACAGGAGACAATAGTTATTTGCTATTTATTGTTACAGACGGCTGCATTACCAGAGGGATTTAAGGACATTTAGCACAACACATGCACTCTATCACTGAGTGAACATGCCCTTTTGCAAATACATCTTTCCCTCCCAGTGCCGCCTGCAGCAGTGGAACTCTCAGGCATTCCCTTTATCTGAAATTGCTGACACCTGTTATATGGGAACAAATAATTCTAGAGTTCCTGTCATTTTCTTCTCAGGCTGCCATCTCACCTCCTGGTTTCCTAAGGGCCCTGTCACCCTTAATCACAGTTTTCTTTGTGATGGAAACCAGAGGTGGAGAACCAGACAGGTTCCAGATTTACCACAGCCGAATTCTCTTAACCTTATTCCCTAAGGAAGAGGAGGGAGGGTGGGGGAGCAAGGTGAGGGTGGAAAACACAGATGTACTAAAATAGACAACTACACCTAAAGCAAACAGGCATGAGTAAATCTGCTGTCGTGACTTCTCTTTTGTGAACTCTTCTTCTCCGTGGAGGTCAGCTATTCTGCCACTCCAGGCAGGGAAGGGGGGTGTTTGAATGTCTGAGCTGAAATGCCATTTGTAGAGCATTTGTCTTTCTAGGATTGAGATGGGGCTTTCCATTGAAATATTTGCAAACTTGAGAGATGGGGGTGATGTCCTAGTTTCAGTCTCGCTCATTTCACACAATCCAGGATCTATCCAAGGTTTTAAGAAAACCCAAAGCCAGATTTTCAAGTGTTCAGCAGGAACAAAACCTGGACAATTCAGCAGTGGCTGAATCTCCAAATCAGATTCGGCCGAATCGCGTCAGGACAGAGATTCAAATTACCGAATTGAATCACTGTCTCCCAAATCGGCCGAATCCTAATCCAAAGCAAATACTAGCCGCTTCGCACAGGCCTATGAAACAGCAATGTTTCTATTTTTAACTATTCACAACATCTTTAGCTTTCCATTGTTACTGTTACTTAGCTGCATTTGTAACTAAAGGTGTGTCTTCCAATGGTGTATTCCTAGTTTCACAAAAGCTACAGGAAACTGCACAGGTCACCCTAATGCAGGATCTCAGGGTAACTGAAACTACATCATGCTGGTTTAAAGCTTCATCCAAAGCTCACTTAAGTCAATGGAAAGACTCACAGTACCCATAGTGGATTTTGGAACTGACTCTAAGATTAGGTGGCATAAGGAAAAAAGGATTTGGAGAAAAGTTTGGCCTCCCTATACCAATATTGTCTCTTCATACCAATTTTTATAACAGTTAACATGAGTGGTTTACAATATTAAAAGTTCCCAAATATGCTGCATTTTGCCTTCCATCTCCTAGTGCATAGGTAGGTATTTTTGGCACTATCTTTTTTTATTATTATTGACATATAACGTTTTCAACATAGAATGTGTATTGACGAAGCCATCAAGATAGCAAACACATTAAACCTAAACCAACAAGCCAGAGGCCTAAATAATACAAAGCTAGATCTGCAGTCTCTGTGTGCTGAGGAGTTTTCAATAGCCTAGTCTGCAAATAGACCTTCCAGCTTCCCTTTGGCCTCATTTATCAAACAAACAGGGAGCAAATTTGCCATCAAATTAAGAGCAGACAAGCAGAAGATAAAGGTTCTTGTCTTTGGTTCAAGCCCCTCTGCAAGAGGCTTGACTCTGGCCACATCTGCTTTACTAAATAAAGAGGAACTTTCAACTACTATAAAACTGGCAGAACTGGATCCTTTAGCAACTCTCTCACCTGATTGCAGCACAAGGGCTTGCTGTGAGTGAGCGAGAATATGTCTCGAGTCTGCCAATTCCCTGCTGATCAGCATAATTTTGAGCAACCACTGAGCCGCTCTATCTTTGAGGCTAGTACAGCTTGAGAATCAGAAAGCCGTAATTCCTGATTCCCCACGAACCGCCCAAGACAGTGCTAGCTCAGAGCATATTTGGCACATTATTCTTGTCTGATTCCTTCAAGTACCCTTCCATTATTTATAGCTCGTACAGTGGGCTTTAAACTAGCTTCGCCGGGGGAAGGAGCCACTTCGAGTGGAGAGGATGCTTCACCAGCACACAGGGTGACAAGAAGAAGGGAAGCGCAGCTAAGTACCAAAGTCCGAGGAGCGGGGGCCACAACTGTCCTGTGAGTGGGAGGAAGGCACGAGCCCCCTCAGGAGGCCTCAGGTGTCTCTACACTAATGCTTGTAGTATGGGGTGTAAGTAGGAGGAACTATGCCTCCTGATTGCAAGTAAGAACCCAGACTTAGTAGGGCTCACAGAAACCTGGTGGGACCCTATCTACGACTGGGCGGTGGGTATTCGGGGATGCACCCTATATAGAAGAGACAGGACAGAGAAGAAAGGTGGGGGGGTTGCGCTCTATGTCAAAGAGCACCTCACATCATCAAGGATTAGCTTCGGGTTAGAGGAGGGTTGGGCAGAGACACTATGGGTCAAACTACAAGGGAGGCATGGTGAAAGGGACCTTACGGTGGGTGTCTACTACAGACCACCCAACCAGGGGGAAGAGCTAGACCAGGACTTATCCAGTCAGCTTATGCAGGCGGTTAGGTCAAGGGATGTTATTGTCATGGGTGACCTAAACTACCCAGACATTTGCTAGGAGGAGCAGACAGCCAGGTCTGACTGCTCGCGTAGGTTTCTGGCTGTATTATAGGACCTTCACCTTATCCAGGAAGTGCACAGCCCCACTAGGGGTAACACCTTGCTGGACCTGGTCCTGCCCACGGGAGATGACCTGGTGAGGGGACTGCAGGTCCTTGACCACCTGGGCAATAGCGATCATCACCTGCTGGATTTCACTATCCAACACAGGGCATCTAGGGCTCACACCAAGGCTAAAGCCCTTGACTTCAGAAGGGCCAACTTCAATGATCTTAGGAGACTAGTGGGGGAGGCACTAAGGGCCCAGAAGGTAGAGGAGATG
>NW_005841838.1:648845-655082 GCF_000455745.1 Alligator sinensis
CTGCCACTAGATTTAGACAGACTACAAAAGTGGGCAGATGAGAATAGGATGGGGTTCAATGTAGACAAATGCAGTGTGCTGCACCTTGGGAGAAGGAAGCCACAGCATACATACAGGCTGGGGAGTTCCCTTCCTGAAAGCACAGAGGCGGGAAGGGATCTTGGAGTCATTATTGACTCCAAGATGAACATGTGCTGCCAATGCCAGACTGCGGCCAGCAAGGCCAGCCATACCTTGTCATGCATCCAAAGGTGCATCTCAAGACGGTCCAGAGAGGTGATACTCCCCCTCTATGCAACTTTGGTCGGGCCGCAGTTGGAGTACTGCGTCCAGTACTGAGCACCGCACTTCAAAAGGGATGTGGCCACCCTGGAGAGGGTTCAGAGGACGGCCACCCACTTGGTGAGAGGGCAGCAGGACAGGCCCTACGAGGAGAGACTGAAGGACCTGAACCTGTTCAGCCTGAGCAAGAGGAGGCTGAGGGGGGACCTGGTGGCTGCCTACAAGCTCATCAGGGGGGATCAACAGCAAATAGGCAGAGCTCTTTTCTCCCCAGCACCATCTGGGGTGACAAGGAACAATGGTCATAAGCTGATGGAGAATAGGTTTAGGTTGGAGATCAGAAGGCAATATTTTACAGTTAGGGTGGCCAAAATCTGGAACCAACTTCCCAGGGAAGTGGTCCTCGCCCCTACCTTGGGCAAATTCAAGAGGAGGTTGGACGATCACCTGTCTGGGGTCTTGTGAACCCAGCATTCATTCCTGCCTGTGACAGGGGGTCAGGCTAGATGATCTGTTCAGGTCCCTCTTGACCCTAGCTACTATGAAACTACTATAGAGGAGGGGAACAGCTGCAGATTAAGGGTAGATGAACAGTGGAAAAGCAGTGCAATAACTTGACCAATACCTGCTATTGCATGGCAGGGACCCAAACACCTGAAATTAAATCTCCCTTGACAAAGCAGGAACAATATGCAAACAGTAGAGCCTGAGCTGGAGCAAGAGGTAATGTTGCTCTCACAAAGACCGAGGCCTGACATTCTTACTCCCCTGTCTTGGAATCTAGACTTTGATTCACCTTCAGATTGCTTTCCCTTCGCTCAGTTTAGCAATCTTCAGGCAACTGCTTTGACTGCAAAGCTGTGTGTGTTTTCGCTTTATAAATAAACTTCATCTCAGTGGGATACAGCATTACAGCCCAGTCATTTGCTTCAGGAAAGGTTTTCCTTCCCTCTGGCAGTGAGATCTCTTTTTCTCTCTCATATTTTTGGAACTTGGCTTATATAACAAACATCAGTTTAGTGCGTTCGGAAACAAAATCTCCTTGTTCCTCAGCTGCACGGAGAATTCTGGCCTGATGCGAGGAATCCCAAAGGGCTGAGATCACTGTTAAAGGCTGCAGCAGAATTCCTGTTTGGCATTCTCTAACATTTTTCAACATTAAACCAGATCTCCCGCAGCACTGATGTACAGGTCTAACCTCCCCTCCAATCCAAAGAGACACAGGATTTTCTGTGCCTATGCCAGCATGCTTAACATGCTTAATACTGGCATCAGGCTTTCAAAGGAGTCTGAGGGGCTCAGGTACCCAATATTCCCATTGCCTTTAGGGCTTGTATTTCTAAGGCTCAGTCTACACTGCAGTGGAGAGATGCGACTGCAGTGCAGGCAGACTTATCTGTGCTAATTTTAATTATGCTAACTCAGGTAAAAATACTTCCATGGGCTTCAGCATAGACTGAATTCACCCACTGGGGACTCAATGAGTTGTAGACTTAGCCCAGCCATTCCATCTATTAAAACTAAAGATAGCTCAGGTATGTCCATATGTGCTGCAGTCTTGATTCCTTTGTAGTACAGATCAGCCCAAAGGTCCAGAATACTGCTTTAGAAACTCAGTCCCTTGAGGTGCTGACTGCCTTCCAAAGGCCCCCAAGTAAAGCAGGTCTTCCAAGACAGACCACATCTGTTGCTGTTGGCAGACCCTCCCATGTTCTCATGCCTTTGTTTTTCTTGTTACTTTTTATACTTCTGTGTCTTCCCTCCTACTAGCTGGACAAGTCACCTTTGCTGACAGCTTCCTCTTACAAATACTTTGTTTAACAAAACCTCAGGCATTGAGCTTTTCTATGGCACTTCAGACAAGGTTGTGAGTTACCAGAAGTCCTGGGATACAGTCTGGTGTGATTTGAAGAATGTGGAGTTTTTTATTTATTCCTTAGGTCATATATTTAAAGTGATTATCACCTGGAAGAGAGGTCTGGAGGGAGAGTCTTAGCAGTAGTGCCCAAGTCACCAGGACCTAGAAAACACTGAAAAGACACAAATCTCTTTTCTTATGGGGTCTTCAGTATAGCGGATCCTAATCATGTGACTACATTAGCATGCACTGTTGGGTACTTGTCATAGGCTGTAGTTGAAACACCTGACTCAGTCTAGGGAACCAGACAAAGAAACTTTTCTAGCAACATTCAGTCCTTCAGACTGGTTCTGGATTCCATTTTAGGCTTTAGAAAGCATGCCAAATTCATAAGCACCAAACTGGTGTTTCTAAACTGGGGTAAAGTACTTCTGTTGCATATGGCTCATGAAGAGCCAGATTGGGAAGTGAATAGAGAAGAAGCCAGTGGTTCTGCCTGCATTAAGTTTAGCCAGTAAACTAAGCTAGTGCAGGCAAGAGCGATGGCTCCTGCCACAGACCTTCTTGGTCCAGCCCCACACGCTCCTTCTGGAAGCAGAGGTGCGCAGGGCAGTTCCACCTGGTTGATTTCTCGCCAGGCAGCTATGCCTCAACCTCCAGGTGGAACTGCCCAGCATGCCTCGGGCGCAGACAGAAGTGCAGCTCCCCACTGTAACTGAGAGCACCTTGCAAGAAGTGTTCTGAGTTACAAGGATCCCCTGGACCAAACCGAAGTTCAGTGTTCGTTCCAGGGAGGAGGGGAATCTAGCTGCTCTATGAAGCTGGTCTCCCCTAGCTACAGTCCCTCCTCCATCCAAGCCTTTCATTGTTTTCAGAATGGGAGGGAGGACTGTCTGTGCCCTCTTTTTTCCCAGGCAGGCAAGACCACTGGCTCCTGCTCTAGCTGCTCCCTGTTCTGGCGTGACCCAAGACACATAGGACACTTTCACCTGATTACAGCAGTGGTGGCAACACCCCACTTGAGGACCACTGAGGTAAACTAAGGCAGCACAACAGTGGTACTCAAACAGGGCTCAACTAAATTGAGAAAATTGATGGAAGGTGCCCTGAATCTTAAAAGGTTGATAACCACTGCCCTAAACTAACAACTTGCCCCAAGGTTTTCTTTTTACTTAAGCGGCTTCACTAAAGATTGAAAAGGGAAGAGCTGAACTGAGCCGAGGAACAGAGATACTATGTGATCCAAGATCACACAGAAAGTCTCTGGCAGAGCAGGGAATGGCGCTGGGGTCTGCTGTATCCCAGGCAAGTGCCCAAACTCCTGAACCATTTTTCCTTTCACACCATTCAGGGAAAGAAGAAACAGGGAAGAAAGGACTTAGGGCTTAAAAGAGATGGACCACTAGATATGTGTTTTCCTTCAGGTGCAAGGATACAGCTCCAGATTTGAAGTATGTACCTTGAGTTGCTAGCAGTGTCAATGCACATTTCCTTCAAACATGCTAAAGAACAAAGGAAATCTTCCTGCCTGTTCACATAAATGACCATTCTTTTGACTGTACTCTGTGAAACAACAGTGACATGCAGTGGCTTGTTGGGTGAATCACAGGTGTATGTGTATTGTGCTGGGGGATGGATCAGAAGGTGTCACAAGAATCATGCTATCCAGCAATCCCAACTGTATAGCCAAACAAGGAATATCAGGGACAGCGTACCCCATTAAAGAGTGGGAGACCACTCAGGAAAAGTCTGGTGAGAAGGCTGCCTAGCAAAAGATAATGTAAAGAAAAGACAGAGCAGATTGGGTTATTGTGGCTGGGCTGGGCTGGAACAGTAGCCTGTATTGTGTGTGCTGCACTCATGCTGCCACTACTGTCAGTAAGGGCTGGGAAATGACCCCAAGAGAAAGGATAAAAAATGTTTGTGCAAGAGAGCAGACCCAAAAGGGAAAGGCTGTGCTCAGAGAGGGTCTTGGATGCAAAACTGGATTTTGCATTTTTATTTGTATTATTTATTAGCTCTGAATATAACTTTAGCCAGATGGCTAAGTCACCTCAGCAACCCAATCAGAATTCCCATTGGGAGGAGGCCAGCAAGACCTTGAGGAGAAAAGGAGGTACAGGCCCTACTAAGTCTCTGCTAGAGCGTTGTAGTCCTTTTTTGTGTCTCAGGGTCTGATGTGCAATAAAATGCACAAAAATGGTAAAGAATACACCGGTGAATGAGATCAGTCTGTGCCATCCATTGAATCCAGTCCACAAATTGAGGCCATTAATATCTGGCAGGCTGCCTGGTCAGCCTGGTCAAGCTGACCAGGATCCTTGCAATGGTCTGCTCCTTCCACATCTGTGTAAATGGGGTTAGATCAGCTCCCCAGTAAATTCAGTGTAAGTCTTTCCACTGAGTTTAATGAGAGGTAGGTCAGGCCTTAGATCAGGGGTCAGCAACCCCCAGCATGTGTGCCGAGCACGGCACGCGGGGCCATTTTGTTTAGCACGTCACTGCCAGCCTGGGCTCTAGGCAGCTGCTGCCAGCCACTAAGCCCAGGCTACTCCGAGCAGGCGGCTGGGCAGCTGCTAGCAGACCAGGCTCCACGGTTGGCAGCAGCTACCCAGAGCCTGGGCCAGTTGCAGCCAGGAGGCTGCAAACATCTGCTCCGGGCTCCACCATTGGCTCCATACCAGCGGGTGCACGTGCACCTCAGAGCAGATGGTCGGGGGGCGGGGCATGAGGCAGTGCAACCCTGGCCTCTCCCCCGCTGCTGGCACAGAGCTGATGACTGGGCTCTGGAGCCCGGTGCAGCTGTTTATAGCCAGCCTGGGCTCTGGGCAACTGCAGCAGGCAGCAAGCAGGCTATAAACACCTGTGCCAGGCTTCACAGCCCTGGCATCAGCTCCATGCTGGCAGCAACTGCATGTGAACCTCAGAGTGGATAGCGAGAGGGCTAAGCTGCCTCAGGCCCTATCCCCACTGTCCGCTCCAAGGCACGCATGTCTCTGCCAGTATGGAGCCGATGCCAGAGCCCACATCAGATGTTTGCAGCCTTCTGGCTGCAACTGGCCCAGGCTCTGGGTAGCTGCTGCCAACCACGGAGCCTGGTCTGCTTGCAGCAGGGCTTGCAGCCGCCCAGCCACCTGCTGGGAGCAGCCCGGGCGTTGTGGCTGACAGCAGCTGAGCCTGCCTGCTCCCGCTCTGAACCCAGCATCTGGTTCTCTGTGTTTGTCTGCCTCTGTCTGGTTCTGTGCGTCTGTGTGCGCACATATGTGTCTGGTTGCAGATGTTTATGTTCAGGTGTCTGTTCTGGGTGTGTTCTGGTTCTCTGTGTTTGTGCATGTGGTCCTCTGTGTGCATGTGCGTGTGCCTGGTTCTCTCTCTGCTCTTCTTTTCCTTTTTCTATCTCTTTCGCTCTCTCTTTCCTCTTTCTCTTGTTTGTCTCTTTTTTCTCTCTCTCTCATTGCGACATGCTCAACAAAAAAGGAATACAGAACAACAAAGGCAACATTTATGATTATTAAACATACTAATATGCAGTGCGTCTGCCATGTACCAACCCCCGCCAAAAAAACATTGCCTACCCCTGCCTTAGATGCTACTATGTGATGAGGTCAGTCCATCCTTCCCTGGGGTATCACAGAGGGTTTGAATGATTAATCTGGTGGGTGTTTGTTTAAATTGCATCTCATTCTGCAGAATGCAACACAGTAATAACAGCCTTTCTTGGCAGCTGGGTGTGTGCATGGGTTCCTTAGCATCCTCAGAGCAGCTCACAAGATGAAGAACAGAGCAAGAAGCCACTGTGCAAGTGACAAAAGCTTGGATTCTTGGGATAAGGTCTGGATCTAAAGGAGACGCTTGCAAATGTCTCGCGTTCCACTGGCAGACTGTGGATTGTATGGAAATGGTCCTGTTCTGTGTTCTTAATTGGTTACCTTTTTGATTCATTGGACATAGGTTTGCTGTTGTATTAGGAGATAGGAGAGCCTGACTCACCTTCCCTATGCCATTTGTTATCTTAGGCACATCTCTGGTGTCCTCCCTTATTTGCCTCCTCTCTAATGTAGAGTCCCAATCTGTTCAGTTTCTCTACAAATGGCGGG
>NW_005841838.1:655092-660259 GCF_000455745.1 Alligator sinensis
GGGGGGGGAGGAAGGAGAGGGGGCGGCTTTCCTGTGCTCTTATGAGATCCCAGACCAAATCCTGATCTTGTTAAAGACAGTGGGAATGTTTTTTGTGACAGGAAGAAAATTAGGCTCATAGACTCTCTGGCCAAATCTTGTGGCAGGGGGGGGATCTAAAGAAAAGCATCTACCTAGAACCTCAAAAGTTTTGCCTGCAAGGTTCATAGCTTCTGAAGTTCTGTGCTTGACAAATTATGAAATTATTTATATGTATTATTTCATAATTGAATGTCATATTTGTATAATACTAGTCAAATAAAAGTTGCAATCAAAGTATTGCAATAAAAGTTGCAACGCCAAAGGTTTTTCAGTGCTGAGACAGCCAATTCCAAAATGCTACAGAAATGAAGCCGCTCCACAGCATGGTACTGTTCACTCTCTGTGCATGTTGGAAGTGATGCAGAGAATATTGCTTTGTAAATATTTGAGGAGGCCAGGTTGGATGCAAGAGCAAGTTACCTACCCAGCAGCCAGATGTGTCATCCAAAAGCAGAAGCCATTAGCAAAAAATTGTTTGGCCAGCAGCAGTTAAATGCCTTCCATCATCTAGAGTTCATTATTTTGGGAGAATCCCAATGCTACATGACAATTGTTTGCCTCATCTTTGGGCAAAAGAGAAAATAATGCAATAAGTAAGGATTAAATTTTTCCAGGGAACAGACACACTTTCCTAAAACCTCAACTGAAAGTTTTTCCACCTTAAATCTAAGTCTCTTTATTCCACCTTTCCTTGGCACTTCAGCATGTGTATCTTGCTTTTGCAAGTAATGCACAACTGAAAGGCTCATATCAGGGTCCAGCAATTTATGTCTATTAAACGACTTCCTCTGGTGCTAGGTGTTGCCTCTCCATGCTAGCTAAACCCTGCTGTAGCTGCAGTGAGATGGCACATTGTCAGACCTCTTCACTGCACCCTCCCAACTGGCTCCCAATGCTGCTATGGACTGCTGACCAGCTGCTATTTTCTACCGCAGAGGGGCCTGCATTTCAGGGATGATGAGGAGATTCCTGAAATGTTATTTGTGTAGTATATTAATTTAAGGCCTTAGTCCTCTGAAGCCCTTGGGATAGCTTGTAAACTGAAAATTAAATGCCCATGTAAGTCTCTGCAGCCTATTTTTACACAGTGCTTTTGGTAGACAACAGAACACACAGCAGCCTGGTACTTCATCAGAAATGGATACTGTTGACATATGAGTGCAAAGGCGTGTTGCACCTCCCCTCTGACTTGTGCCTGAGGAAGGCTACTTCTTTCTTATGCTTCGCCAGCACTTGTTTAACTAAAGACCCATTGACCTGCAGTACCCTTGTAGTCTTACTGAGAGCAGAACTTCCTAAATTAGTCAGAGGACATTTTTGACCATTGAAGGGCATGTTAAAGCACGGAGACCAGTAAAATATACCATGTCCTGAAAAAGTCCTGCTGCAATCGGTTGGACAAATCCCAACATATGTCCTGTGCAATCACTTGATTCTTCCTAAGTCAAACTCAGGAATTGGTTCTGTGACTTAAAACTAGATTGGTTTTGTTTAAACACTTGCATCTTACAGATATTCCAATTTGGTAAGCATTGTGATTGCTGATACCAGAAATATAATGTTGATGTGAGAATTCAAGCATTTACATACAATAAATACAGTCAGAGCTATCAAATCTTGCCTGTCCATGTGATTCCGAAGGCACACATCTCCAGAGCAATGAACATTAAAAGGTTTTAAAGAGGTCCTAACTGATGAGATCTCCCTTGTTTGAGGTCTTAAATCAAGATGCAATGCCTTTCTAGCTGATTCAGTAAACTACTGTTCTGGATGGAGCACTCACTGAGGAAAATTCAGTGGCCTGCATTTTCACTAATTAGGACTGGATGATTACATTGGTCAAACACTGAAAAATGATGGGCTTTGTGTCAGTGAAATGCAGCAAGCTTCTTTTCAGCTGTAGTCAGTTGGTTAATGTAGCCACCAGATGTCAGCAGAGACCATTCTTTAGTCTGTAGGAAAGCAGCTGGAATTCAAGCTAGATATCTACATACTCAGGTATAAAACAACTCTAAAAAGTGGAAGAAAACCACTCCAATTTTTTAAAAAATCAGTTAGAAGAGCAAGTTTTGTTACTTAAATAAAATGCAGCTTTATTATAATCAGAGAACACTAATCTAGAACAAATCCATTCATGTAGTAGACAGGGCAGGGTGGCATCTTAAAACTAACTGGTTCTGAGAATCATGAGCTTTCACAGACAACAACTTACTTCATTAGATGCTATAGGAAGCAGGTGGTTGCCTACGAAGGCTCATGCTTCTCTGAACTGGTTAGTGTCCAAGGTGCTATCCTGCCTTACCTTATAGATTCATAGATTCATAGATGTTAGGGTCGGAAGGGACTTCAATAGATCATCGAGTCCAACCCCCTGCATAGGCAGGAAAGAGCGCTGGGTTCAGATGACCCCAGCCAGATGCCCATCTAACCTCCTCTTGAAGACGCTGAATAAAACCTCACCAATTCCCTTCTGTACCCCCGTGATGAACTTATAGGCAGCCACAAGGTCGCCTCTCAACCTTCTCTTGCGGAGGCTGAAGAGGTCCAGCTGCCCTAGTCTCTCCTCATAGGGTTTGGCCTGCAAGCCCTTAACCATACGAGTGGCCCTTCTCTGGACCCTCTCCAGGTTATCCACATCCCTCTTGAAGTGTGGCGCCCAAAACTGCACGCAGTACTCCAACTGCGGTCTGACCAGCGCCCGATAGAGGGGAAGTATCACCTCCTTGGTTCTGTTTGTCATGCATCTGCTGAGGCATGATAAAATGCCATTAGCTTTTCTGATGACTTCATCACACTGACGACTCATGTTCACCTTGGAGTCCACTAGGACTCCAAGATCCCTTTCCACTTCCGTTCCACCAAGCAGGTCATTTCCTAGGCAGTAGGTATGCTGGACATTTTTCCTCCCTAAGTGCAGCACTTTGCATTTCTCCTTGTTGAATTGCATGCTGTTGTTTTCCGCCCATATGTCCAACCTGTCCAGGTCTGCTTGTAGTTGTTCCCTGCCCTCCGGCGTGTCCGCTTCTCCCCACAGTTTTGTGTCATCCGCAAACTTGGACAGAGTACACTTCACTCCCTCGTCCAAGTCGCTGATGAAGACATTGAAGAGTATCGGTCCAGGGACCGAGCCCTGCAGGACCCCACTGCCCACACCCTTCCAGGTCGATACCGACCCATCCACTATGACTCTCTGGGTGCAACCCTCTAGCCAATTCGCCACCCACTGGACTGTGTAGTCATCCAAGTCACAGCCTCTTAACTTGTTCACCAGTATGGGGTGGGATACCGTATGCCTGACTGCAGACTAATACAGCTAACCACTGCTGAAGCCATTCATGGTATAGTTAAGGTCATATTCTCCTTCTAGCCTTCCATCTTCAGTAACGTTAAGAGTACATTCTCATGGAGTTCAAACATTCTGGGCCTGGGCTCAGACTGACTGTTAGCTACATTTTTTTAATGAAAGAGATTGGAGAAAAATGGAATCTACCTAATGGGTAGATCTCTGGCAAAGACTTGGGAGACCTGAGCCTAATTCTGTTGGAGGCTTCCTGTGAAATCTGGGGCAAGTCACATAACCTAACCTACGCATCAGGCTTGTCTAACTGTGAGATATAATTCCTAACCCCGTAGGCTGTTGTGAGGCTGAATCTATGAATAATTGTGCAGTGCTTAGGTACTATTTTGTAAAATGCCTCACAGCTTCCTAGCTGGAAAGCACTTCCCTGGTTGGAGCTGGTATGTTCAGCTCATTTAACAGCACTCTGTATATTCCCAGTTGCACTGTGTGACTTCGCATGATTAATCACTCGGGACAGAATTGTGACTAATTATATGCCTGTGCAAGGCAGTAGAGGCAGATTAAGGGCCTTGTTACACAGTAATTTTGGGCAGCTTCTGGAGCTCTTAACCCCTGTATTGTCCTCACATTAACAGTTAAAAGTTGTTTTAAGCACTCACTATGCGACTCAAAGTACACCACTCCAGAGCAGGATTATCTGATCTGCACTGCCCAGCTCCTGTTCCATTATGGTGTGGCCACTCGCCACATATGTGCTGCCCAAGTTGAAGTCCTCCAGTATCCCAGGATCTCTCACACTCCCACCCAAACAACAGGGATTGAAGCCTGTCCCGGCTCACCAGCCCTCTAGTAGCAACTCAAAGCTACAGCTCCTAGTCCTGCCTCTGCTCACGGGGCCTCCAGTAGCAAGTCCCATCTAAGCAGATGGGCAGTTGGAGCATGTTTCTAGTCTAAGTGTGTGACTGCTCCAAACTCCAAGCTAGTGCTAACACCCAGTAACATTTGTGTGGCTCACAGTGTAAGGTGTCACAAGGCCCTCAAGTGTTTACACTTTATCTGAGGCTAATGGCAACAGTCAGTCTCCCAATCTCTAGAGGTGCACCAATACATCGGTCATCAGATCGGTACTGGTATAAAGAAAACTGTCTGTATCAGATATCGGCCCGATGGGGCTGGTAATTTAGCCAATAAATCCCCATGCTGCATGCAGCCACAGAGCAGCACTCAGGCAGCAAGAAGCACAGCCAGCAGCATGGAGAGCTATCTTCAGCTGGTAAGTCTGGTATGGTGGAAGGGGAGGGGAGAGGGAAGAGGCATGGTGGGGGGAAGATCAATGCCCCCCAGAGTGAGGGAGGGAACAGGGGCAGGTGCTGCCCAGGTTGGATAAGGGGAAGCCGGAGTGGCAGCTCATGGTGGGGGCAGCTCCTGCAACTGCTTGCACCCTGGGAGGAAATGGTGGGGTGTGTGCCCCCCTGGATCTGCGTGGGGTGGGGCAGGCTCCAGCAGGGGCTGGGCTCAGAGCAGGCACTGGTGGCGCTTAGGAGGATGCTGCATCCACCCCAAATTTTGCCGCCGCTACACTGCCAGCACTGCTGCTGCCAGCCACCCAATTTTGCCCGCCGCTACACTGCCAGCACTGCTGCTGCCAGCCACCTGGCACCACCCCGGCTCAATGCCCCACCTGCACCCATGCACCAGAAAGAGCTAGGGCTGCACCAGGCGGCGGGTAATGGTGGCGCTGGGAGCAGAGTGGCGGCAAAATTTGGGGTGGATGCAGCATCCTCC
>NW_005841838.1:660319-662434 GCF_000455745.1 Alligator sinensis
CCCGCCCTCCCTGGGCAGCGCCTGCCCCTGCCCCCTCCCTCACTGCAGGGGGAATTGATCTGCCCCCCCATTCCCCTTCCCTTCCCAGCCCCCCTCCACCACACCAGACTTACCAGCTGGAGGCAGCTGTATCGGAAATAGGATTGGTATCAGCCAATGTGCCTCCTTAAATATCAGCTATCGGTATTGGCCCCAAAAATCTCTATTGGTGTACCCCTACCAATCTCTATAATGCATTGTGGGGAAGTACAGCAAACTACTGGCTACTAAACTGCCATTCATTTTGCTGGCAGAAAAATGTTATTGAGGTCTGCTTTCAATGAATTCCTTCTGGAATTATTATCTCTTTCTGGGACAATCTTGTAAAGTATAGAAAGAGCCCTTAACTCTTACAGGGTGCTGCACCTTCTCTCCTTCTTGTGTTTCTTAAAATGCTGCACAGAAGAAACTATTTCAGGAAACTTTAGGAGCTTTACATGAACTTGCAAATAGGAGCAATTCTATGCCATCATTGACCTGATGTGAGGTATCCCAGGTATCACACGAAGTTAGAAATCAGGGAGAAGATATTCAAAAGCACTTGGGAGACTTAGGAACAGAAGTTCATTTTTACTTACTTTATTTATAAGTAAAATGCTTTTGCAGCTACAATGTATACTATATTTTACACAGGAACTTTGAAAACATGTTAACTATATACCTCCATGGGACACTGCAAGTTTCCCTGTAAAAAACATGCTGTTTTTCTTATGCACATAGTTCTTGCACCCTTTTGTGACCAGTGCAAAAACCTGGGTGAGAGGAGAGAGGAGTGGGCAGTAAAAGAAAACAAAAACGACCAAAAAAGATGAAGGACAGAGACACTAGAACACAAGTAGAAGAACAGATTTTACAGAAAAATCCACCCACTATCTGATCTAAGTTATTCTGCTCAAAGGTATTCTACCTAACACCTTTACAAGATGAGCTTCAGAAATTCCTTACCCAATAGGCTAATGACACTAAGTATTGCGGACTTGACAAAGAGAAATACAAAACTCTAAAACTCTTGGTTCAGATTAGATCAACTGAAAAACAGCAAAAAAAAATGTCTTGACAATGACTTCATGGTCCACTGTAATCAAATCTACCTGATACTCACTAATCCCTGCACTTCACAGGTGATAACAACCTTCCTGAACAATCTTGTTCCTCCTTATCAGGTTTTTACTGCATCTCTCCTGCTTATTGATAATTTCTTGTATATTCTGTTTTTATTGACATATGCAGTTTTATACAAGCTTTTGTTTCATCTGCTATTTAGCTCTGCTAAGTCTGTTTCTCTCACAGAAGACGGAGAAGGGTACTGTGATACCCAAAAACTTATTGATATCTAGCCCAACCATAAAATTGGTACAATAAAAGATGTCACCCACAAAAATTCATACCCCTCACACATTTCCTGGAGCATTACAGCAACTCCATCACCTCAAAACTACCAATTATGAAATGTCATTTTAGTTACTTTAGATTTCATAGATTTCATAGACATTAGGGCTGGAAGGGACCTCGGAAGATCATCGAGTCCAGCCCCCTGCCCGAAGGGCAGGAAGTCAGCTGGGGTCATAGGATCCCAGCAAGATAAGCATCCAATTTTCTCTTGAAGGTGTTCAATGTAGGTGCTTGAACAACCTCCGGTGGCAGGCTATTCCAGACCTTGGGGGCTCGGACAGTAAAGAAAAATTCTTCCTTATGTCCAGCCTGAAACGGTCTTGCAGTAGTTTATGACCGTTCGACCTTGTCATCCCTTGGGGCACTCTGGTGAACAAACGTTCCCCCAGATACTGGTGGTCACCCCTGATAAACTTATAGGTGGCCCCCAGATCACCCCTGAGCCTGCGCTTTTTCAGGCTAAAGAGCCCCATGGCTCTCAGCCTGTTGTCATAAGGTCTGTTTTCTTGACCTCTGATCATGCGCGTGGCTCTTCTCTGGACTCTCTCAAGCTTCTCCACATCCTTTTTGAATTGTGGAGCCCAAAACTGGACGCAGTACTCCAGCTGCGGCCTCACTAAGGCCAAGTACAATGGGAGAATGATGTCCCGGGATTTGCTTGAGAAGCATCTATGGATGCAAGCC
>NW_005841838.1:662623-673267 GCF_000455745.1 Alligator sinensis
GGCGAACTTGGCCAGTCCGCTTCTGACTCCAGTGGCCATATCATTAATGAAGATGTTGAACAGTATGGGTCCAAGGACAGAGCCTTGGGGACCCCACTGGTCACAGGGCACCATGACGACTGACTTCCGTCAATTACCACCTCTGGGTCCGACCACAGAGCCAATTTCCCAGCCAGCGGATCGTGGTGGACCCATGGCCACAATTGACCAGTTTCGCGAAGAGGTAATCGTGGGATACCAGATTGAATGTTTTTTTGAAGTCAAGATATATGACATCAATCTCTTCTCCCTTGGCCAGGTGATAGGTCACCTGGTCGTAGAAGGAAATGAGATTGGTCAAGCAAGACCTACCCGCAACAAACCCGTGCTGGCTATCCCTTAAGATGTTGACATCGGCCAGTCCATTAAGGATGGCCTCTTTAATAAACTTTTCTAAGATCTTCCCCGGGATAGAAGTCAGGCTGATGGGCCTATAGTTAGCCGGATCCACTTTCCTCCCTTTCTTGAAGATAGGCACCACATTGGCCTTCTTCCAGTCTTCAGGCACTACACCAGAGCACCAAGAGTTTTCAAAGATCCGTGCTAGAGGCTGGGCTATGATGCTCACCAGCTCCTTGAGTACCCTGGGGTGAAGATTGTCAGGGCCAGCTGACTTGAAGGTATCCAGCTTCTCACCTTACTTGAATCTAAGATGTCCCTGAATTTAAGATGATTCCACAATAATAAGATCGAATCCATGGAAATGTATAAATTTTATAATTTTCCATGTATAGAATCTAATTACTGGAGGGATATCTTTAATTCATCCCTCCCACCACTGCAGTGGGAGGCAGTGGGGTGGCAGGTGGTTTAGGAAAGTCAAACTGCTAGTGCCTGCTCCCCTGCCACCTCCACTCCCTCTGTCTCCTGCCTGCCCATCCCCTGCAACCTCAGCACCCCCTTCCCCTTCCATCTCTACTATCCCTTCTCACCTCCAGCCTCTGCTCCCCCATTCCCTCTCAGCGTCTCCTCCAAGCTGGCAGGCTTTGTCCATTCTAGCCTGGGGCACTAAGCATGGCCCCAGTCCAGCTGCCACGTGTACCACCGCTGCAGGGCCAGGCTAAGGGTGTGCTCAATGCCCCAGGCTGCAGTGTGCACAGAGCCAGGTGGCACAGAGCAAGGGTAAGGGGTAGGTGGGGGGATCTGAGACTGTGTTGGGGGAAGTGGAAATGGGAGAAGAAACTGCAGGGTAGAGATAGTGGAGTGCAGAGGCAGCCAGGGAAATGAGGGGGAGACAGGAAGCAACTGTGGCTGTGGCTCCAACCCTGGGTAGGGGCTGGAGCTAAAGCCAGAGCAGCCACCTGTCCCCACCCCCCGTGCCATTCTAAGATGAGGGCTTTCCCCCCATTTTAAATAGAGGGGGGAAACTCATCTTAGAGTCAAGTAAATATCATAATTTCATCACAACTCAGGTCTACTGTAATAGTAATAAATGTTCAGATATTGGTCATGTGGTAAGATGCATTTACTGTTCACAGTACATTTAAATATAATAGAAATTAAAAGTACATAATACAAATTTGGCACAGCATTAAACAGTTTCACATGTACACATATGTGGATATTGTTATGTTTTACACAACATTTAAAGTACTTCACTCAAGCATCTGTAATTTTTGCAACACTGAACTTCTCCCCACTGCCACAGTAAACCTGCCACTGTTTGTTTCATTTGTAAAGTGATTGCATACTGCTAGCTCATTTGTTATAATGTATCCTGTAGGCCTGTGTGAATAGGGAAGTATTCAATTTGGATTCGGCCAATTCAGAGGACAGTGATTCGATTTGGAAATTCGGTCAAATTGGCTTTGGAAGATTTGGTGCTGATTCAGAGAGATTCAGTAATTCAGCCATAGACTATAATGCAGAATCGCTGAAATACCTATAACTTTGTCGTTTTTTGTCAGATTTGGATGAAAACAGCAGGGATCGTAGCCCCTTCTGAGGGCATGAAGCCTGCCAAGTTTCAAGGAGATAGGTGCAGGGGGTTCTGGGAAACTATACCTCAAACTGTTCAAAGCAAAACTCATGACGTGTGACTTTGGGTGTGTGTTAAGGTGCAGTGGGATGAAAACAGCAGGCTTGGTAGCCCCTTCTGAGGCCATGAAGCCTGCCACATTTCAAGGAGATAGGTGCAGGGGTTTCTGGGAAACTGCACCTCAAGCTTCTGAAAGCAAAACTCACAACATGTGTGACTTTGTGTGTGAATTAAGGTGCAGCGGGGAGAAAACAGCATGGATGGTAGCCTGTAACAGGGGGCCTTTCCAGTGCTCAGCAGAAATAGCTCACACAAGGGACAAAAAGGCTGCAGACAGAGGCTTATGTGCTGTTTTTATGTCCTTCCCCCAGAGTACTGTGATTGGAAGGGAACTCAGGTAAAGATCACAGTCACTGGCCAGCTACAGATGTCAGTTTTCCCCTCCCCTCCCTGCTCCCTCTCCCTTTTCGCAGTTTCTGTTTCCTTGCAAGACTGCCTTCCGAATTGCCAAATCTCCAAATCTTTTTCCAAATCTTTTCCGAATCAATTTGGAAGCTCCAACTCAATTCAGAGGGGTTTTTTTGTCTCCCGATTTGATTCAGATTCGGTGATTCAGCCTCCAAATTGGGCCAAATCTTCTCTGTATTGAATCAGCAACCAAAGCTTCACACACCCCTAGCATCCTGCCCTGTTCAGCTTGTGGGTGACATGTTGCAGATGCATAAAAACACTAACATTGAAAGGACAGAATTTAGAGTAGGACCAAAGGGCACCTATACATGTGTAGGATGTCTGCTCTAATGCATGCTAATTAGGATTAATCTAGTCTGCTGCAGCATGTTAATTAATGCACTCCAGCAGCCTCCACATCACATCTATTCAGTGTCCACAACCTTCAAAATGGCAGCAGGGGTGCTTTAACTAAAGCTCATTGAACAAGTTTTCGTTCAAACACCCCTGCCACTATTTTGAAGCGTGGGACACTGAATACATTTGACACTGCAGATGTTTTAATTAGAGCAGCTCTCTTCACTAATAAATAACAGTTCCAAGAGGTAGGGGGGCTTGCCTGAAATAATAGCGTGTCTGACTGGCATAGCAAAAAATAGAAGACAGGTTCTCAACTCTTGGTCCTGAGGTGAATCACACTGCTGTTTTATTTCCAAATGGTTTTCCATGGATCTTTTGCATCAAGATAACAACACTGAAGCCATAGACAAACAGCCCTGATAGCCCTGGCAGAGCTGTTTACTCACTACTGTGTTGTATTAAAGTCAATAGGCGTCAATGGCAGCTTTTCCACTGACTTCAGTGGCAATGAGGCAGACCCTCTCAGGCATCATTAGCCAGAACAAAGAAAAAAAGAGCACTTCAAGATAAATTTGAGCTGAGTTGTGCACCTAGTATTGCCCTGCTGTTTTCTGGCACAAGTTAAGCATCATAAATAATTGTATTTCTTTAACGATAAAGAAAATTCACTGAAATTGCAAATGTAGTAGGTGAGGAGCCCTGGAGAATACAGTGAATGACAGTATAATACCATATGCCTTCAGGATGCAGGAAGCCTCTTGGGGGTAAATACTGGTTCCCAAGTAGCCTGAGCAGCCCATCGTAGGTAGTTAAACCATCTGAACTACTGCTTATTCCTGAAGAACATCTCTCCATAACCCCTTAGTTCAAGGTGGTCACAGGGCAGGGAGTAGCAAGGAGAGCTGCTGATTGGGCAGGGGAAGGAGATCAGAGTAGCATTCAGAATGGGTAGGGCTAATTTGTGGCATGCCTGCCCAAAAGGTTGGCCCCCAGTTTTAGCTAAAGCACATCAATAATGCTGTCACCTAAACCAACTCAATGGATTCTGCTTTTATTATCTGTAGTATAAAGAAACCTCTATTCCTTCATGATGGGTATAATCCTTTACTACAGCAAACAAATATTTATTTTTAAATCATCACATTACTTGTTTTGTTTTGTTTTGTTTTGTTTTGTTCTGTTTTGTTTTGTTCTGTTCTGTTCTGTTCCAGGCAATAATGACAGCTTCTGCCTCTTGCCTTTCTTACATTTTGAGGAAGCTCCTTCACCATAACAGATGCCTGACCAGACTTATACGGCATTTATACATGTGCTCCAGCAGTGGGGGGAAAGGGGCCGGGGGGGAGTGCTTTAATTTGAGAGGCTCTGAGAGCTGCTCTAATTAAAGCGTCTAGAGCATCATGTGTATTACCATCCCTGCACTGAAAAATGGTGGCAAGAGCCCTGTAACTAAAGCTCATTGAACAAGCTTTAGTTAAAGTGCCCCTGCCACCATTTTTCTGTGAGGGGACACTGATACATGTGACACTGGAGGCTGCTGGAGTGCAGATTCCAGTACACTGGAGCAGCCTCGCTGCATGTGTATAAGTGCCCATAGGTTATTTGGGCCTTTTCATTTCAAATACTGGGATTTTTTTAGTGTATTTGTCATTAGACAATGAAACAAATGATTATAATCTAAAAGATGAAGGCTTCCTGCTTTTAATGTGAAACATAAGAGAAAAGAAAAAACATGCAGTTAGCGAAGGTGGATGACACCAAGTTGCTTTGTATTAACATCACTAATACTCAATGATTCACACTTCAGACCAAGTCCTTCCATACCTCAAAGCATCACAGTAGTACCCAGGAAGACTGAGTACTTAAGATCGTCACACAGGCGCTTTGGATTTAACTTCAGATATTCTGAACTCTGCTATTTTTGATCCCTAACTGGAACCTTGTTTTATATGCTGAAATTGTTTTAAAATATACACTGGTTAGGAACTATTTTATTTTTCACACTCTTCCTTCCTCTACACTGGGTGATATGAATCTCATATAAGAGGAAAGCAAGAATGGACCTGAAGGCCATGCTGCCTGATGGCCATTTGGTGGACTGTGCCAGATAAATTCCAGGTTCAGTACAGTTCTTAATGGACAGAGGCCTCCAGCACAACTGACACAAACTGGTCTTCAGAATGGGCATCTTGACCGAAAAGCCAAAGATTAAATGAGCCATAGATACTGGACTCCAGGGTGTCAGGAGGCATTTTGGCAGTGGCACCATGGAAGGAAAGAAAGGAGGGGAAGGCTGCCTCCTACTACTAAGTAGAAACAATATATTTTCATTTAAAGGCCACCTTATTTCAAAAATGCAGTGTTGCCACTATGCAATCTTTCCATTTCTTAGCTGTCAATGAGGGGAAGAGTTAGCTCAGATGTGTGATACACTCAACAGTAGTCTTGTCATTATTGTAATCCATACTGAACCTCTGATCCACCTTGCTAAACCCCCATGATGGTGATGCAGCTGGGTTGGCACTTGGTACTTCATATCACCTGCTCCCGCCTCCGTTTCAGGCCCACTGCTCTCGCGGCAAGGAAGAAGGCTGCCCCGGTGACTACCTCTGCAATGAAGGAGATCCACACAAGCACCAAAGACCAACCAAACCTGATGTCAAGTTCCAGTAAGAGATTCTTCTTCCCCAGAATGCAGATGGCTTCCTTGAAGGCAGCAGCTGAGTATGCAATGTAGATGCTGATCCCAGTAAGTGTCACAAGGGCTAGAGGGAACATAAGTATTTATGCAGGTTGAACCCACTATATCTTAATCAAAACTGCTTGGTAATGGGTCTCCTGGATCAACTTTGCCATCTCTCCCTACTAACGTACACAGGATTCTCACTCTGCCCTATGGTTCAAGTCTCTAGTTTTGTTTTTTTCCTAGTATTACTTAGTATATTATGATCTACTTCCTAAGGAGTGAATCAAAATAAGTAGTGGCAAGCTTTCTGCAATGAATACCTGATAATCTACTTTCTGGATAACAGAGGCACATATATTACATTTTCCAATCTTGTATTATATAACACTGTGATTTTCAAAACAAGGTGCTCACACCCCCAGGGGTATGCTGCACTTTGCCAAGGATATGTTTCTAAATTTAATAATGGTAGTGGGGCTTCTGATAAATCAATGCATTGTTAGTAATGGCACTGCTGCATGTTAATGTCTATGTTGACAGACTTCCTAAAGAATGAATGTCAGGTGTAGGGGATATGAATATCCAGCTCTATTTTGCAGATAAAGATGTACATTTGACATTACACCTAAGAAAGCACTTGTAGCAACTTCCCTGGAAATAATGTTAAGAAAGAAGAGGGGGTTAGGAGATGTAATAAGATCTGGTCTCAGGATCATAATGGAGGTTATTAAAAGAACTGAGAGATTTATTTTGTCAATTTTGCTAGACGTGTTTGATAGTCAGACTCAACAATGAGCAGCACCATAAAGACGAGTTGGAAATAGATATGCATACAATGATCAGCATGTTAGAACTCATATAAGGTGTGTCAGACAATCGTGCATTGTCCATCTAACTTTCTCCCACTCAGGGTCTTAAATTGACCGGTTCATTTTAAGTTCTGGTTTTCTGGCCTTTGCATAGTAATGCAGATGTTACATTTATTTATTCTGATGTAAAGTAAGAGGACCCTGAGCAGAGACAGAAATACTCCTGCTAACTCACTGTGCTAGCCAGATTGTAGTGACCTATTTGCTTAATCCTTTTAGCACAAATGTGAACCCCTTCCTGTTTTACACCCTCCTTTCTACATGTGTGAGCATGGGAGCTTGATCAAAGGGCAGGAACTCCACATATGACCATGAGACTTCTTCTGTTTATCACTATGTCAGTCATGAAATCACAAGTTCCTTTTGGCAGAATTCACCTGTGCTGTTGGGCAAAACTGAGATCCAGTGTGAGTGAGTCCAGAATATGCCCCTTTTTGTGGTGGTCTCAGCTTCTGGTAAGAGAGGCTTTAAGCATTTAAGACATGATGTAGTGGCAATGAACTTAATGAGATTTCATTCAAGCACTTACAGAAAATCAGGCACTTGCAGTGCAAGTAGCTTCTTAAGACCCTTAATTCTGGACATATTGATATCATGGTGGCTGAGCAAAGGCAGTTTGTCCATCATTGGTGGCAGGGATAGAGCTATATGTGCGTGAGCGCTATGTTGTAGTGCAAGGAGCTCAGAAACTTAAGGTATTTGTTATTCACACTGGTCCAGGCTGTGACACCTTAAGTCACATAGGGGAGGAGTCAACGAGAGTAAATTTGTTACAACCTGGACCACTAATTTTGGGATCCACCCCCACTCACTGTTTATAATAAGAGAGGCTACGCTTACAAATACAATGCCAGGAATCACCATGTTCATACTTCTGGGTAAGAACTGTCTGTCTTGATTGCTAAGTGGGAATCATCAAGACTTGAGCCTGTTGTTGTGAATGAGTCACTAATGTTGTGTGTTAAGCAGGGAGTGGAAAATACCTGGCACTTCAAAATTTAGGGTGGCAATGGCGCAGTTCAAAACACAGTAAAAGTTAAAAAAAAAGAAAAGCAAGAAAGACCCTGTATCAGCCTTTCTTAGGAATGTGATACAAAATCGATGGGAGTCTTCACACTGCTTCTGCTGGATTTAGTATCTAACTTTACTTCAGTATAATACAAACCATATAACTCTACACTTCGCACATTGCAAAGCTGCTCCTCTGTTTCTATCAGAGCATCTGTAGAGGGGAAGCATTGGACAACCTTTGATTAAAGGGTATTTAACCTTTCAATTGATGAAGATAGTGTGTTCAAGAGCTCTTTAAATCCACAAGGAGACATAATTGTGTGTAATTGTCTGCTTTCCCTTGTAAATGTCAGTTGTCTACCCCAGAGTCCCAGTTTACTAGCTCTTCAGTCTGCAAAGAGCCAAATGGGCATGAAGTGAATAAATACTGATATTTTGTCTGAAAGCAAACACTTGCCAGGGTCTTTGTTCTCATTGTCCCTTCCTCTGTGTGTATGTGTATAGATGTCTGTGTCTGTGTCTCTGGGTAAAGAGTGCCGCTTTCTCTAACATGAAACTCTTAAATCTTTTTTAACAAATAGTAGGATTTTGGTACCATACCTCCGAACAGAAAAAGCAACCCCGTCATTAGAAGTAGCAGGTAGGCCCTGGCAAGTATACTGATAAATCCAGTCATTCCTCCAAAAATCATCAGTATCAGGCTGAGAGGCAACAGGATTACAAATGTCCCATGCATGTCTGGAGAGAAATGAACATTGCCAGTGTTTTATTATAATGTCATAATAAAACTGTTCATCACAGTTCATCACATAACTGTTCATCACAGTAGTCCAGAAATCACTGCCAGGATCAGGGCTCCACTGTAGTGGGTGCTGTCTACAATCTAATAGACCGGACAGTCCAAGAGAGAATGGAAAGAGAGATAACATCCCAGATTCTTAATTCAGGTTGAGTAGTACTTGACCCAGTGAACATACAGTACAGGAGTGAGCAAAATATGGCCCAATTGATTTTATCCAGCCTTTGGGCAGGCAGTAGCATTGTGCAGCAGGCCCTGGGCAAGCTGCACTTGGGCCCTGGCCTCTGCTGGCAGGCAGTAAGGGTGGCACCTCCTGCTCTGGCCTCTGCTGGTGCCACATGGGACACAGATGGAAGCAGCCCTACCCAACCACCACTGTGTGACAGCCTGGGAGATGCAGTCTGGCCCGGCCAGGGCCTGTGGGGCCAGACTGCATCTCCCAGGCACTACAGGGGACACTAGGCAGAAGCAGCCCCACCTGTCCAACAAGCACTATGTGGCAACCCTGGTCAAGCAGCACTCAGGCCCAATGGCTCCAGCTCTGGCTCCAGCTGCTGCGCAGTGCCAAGCAGGCAGGCAGGGCTGCTTCCATCTAGCAACCCCCTGCAATGCCAGCAGAAGCCAGTCTCTGCCAGTGGGGATGGAGATTGGCCACAGGCCTCCATGCTGTCTTGTCCCACCCCGCCATCAGGTCTTCTGGGAGACATGGGGTTGGCGGGTGGAGGGTGTACACCAGAAGCCTTGATGACGGGCTGGGACAGCACAAAGGCCCACAACCAGGCTCCATCCCCACCACCCCAGTTGCAGACGTGGCCAGGAGGTGCCAGCTCTGGGCAGGGCAGGGGCAGGCCAGGGTGTGCTACAGCCCCAGGCAAATTTATGCTCCCACTCCCACCATTACTCTTGTGCCAGCCAGGCCCACCAGCCCTGGCCCGGCTGCAGGTAGAGAGAGAGAGAGAGAGAAAGAGAGAGAGAGAGTGTGTGTGTAGGTGCAACAGTTCACCAAAACTAATTAAGTGTCCCTCTAGCCCAAATAATTGCCCACCCCTGATATAGCACGACTCAGTGACTGTTCTCATAGCAGAGCCTGTCATACAGATCAACGATAATGGGTTGCAAACATTCTGTTGTTTGCTCTCTTACCTGCTGTGGGGAATTATATGGGCTGCTGACAATTGCACGATGGTCCACGATCACAAGAGGTTATGCAAGCTAAGGGACAGCCCTGAGTAAGGCAGCAGACATCTGAAGCATGTATGTGCTGGTAGGACAAATGTTGGAGTTCTCTCTAACAGTTTTATTTTACATGAAAAGTCTACACCAGAAGAAAACATCAACTCCTGTCATTCAAATGAATTTGAGTTTAGATTGGAGCTTAACTGACTAGTATGAAATCTTGGTTTTACCTACCCTGCCTTCTGCTAGAGGCAAACATAGTAGTGGAAGTGGACAGATTCCTTTCCTTCAAACCAGAGGCAGAGTACAGGGCATTTATAGATCCCAGGCCCACAGACTCTAGTATCAGCCCCCACCTGCACTACCCTACATGTCACTTCTGCCCCTCATGGGCATGTCCACACATGCAAGCATGTGCACTTGCAGCAGCTCAAATAGACGTGGTGCAAAGTTGAGCCGGGGCTTTTTGCCTCAGTGCACGTGCTCACACATGCACTTTGTTGTGGAGCAAATTGTGCCACTTGGGGCAAAATAACCCTGCCTGGCTCCTCCCGGATCTGCAGCCAGGGGGAGCTAGAGCCCAGGGCCAGCACCTGTGCTGTCCCCAGCAGTATAAAAAGCTGCCCTGTCCTGGCCCCAGCAGTACAAAAACCTGCCCTGGCAAGCAGTTCAGGGCTACTCGCTCTCCAGAGCTTCTAGGGCTCAGCGAGTACCTGGGGGACACTACCCCTTGTGCCAGCTGGACTGCTGCAGCACCATCCCAAATCCATTTTTAAAAATACCCCCAAATCCATGTTTTTCCACAATTAACACAAAAAAACACTCTACACACACACACACACACACTCATATAGATATATATATGGAGAGAGAGAGAGAGCAATCAGTTAGGAAATGCTTTATTGGTATAGTTACAATGTTAAAGCAATGTGGAAGCCTACCAGTGTCTCTATCACCATGATAAAATAAATTCTAAACACCTATATGCGTTGATGTGTGCTTTCGGTTTTCTTCGCACATGATGGGTATGCAATGGAGTGATGTGGTGTTTGCAGGAAGGGGATGGGAAGGGGTGTGGGGGAAGGCGGGTGTGTGTGTGTCGAGGGATGTGGGTTGGTCTGTGGGTAGGTGTGGGGCAATTGCTGGGGGGACTGTGGGTGTGGGGGACCTTCTGGGGGGGCTTCTCAGTAAGGGTGGGACCCCTGGCCCCCACAGGGTAGCCCCCCCACACAGCACATGGAATGCCCCCCCCATACCTCCCCCCTGGAGGCCCACA
>NW_005841838.1:673818-690318 GCF_000455745.1 Alligator sinensis
CTGCAGCCAGGCTGGCCGCGTGTTTCAGCATCAGGGTGAGGGGCCAACCATGGAGACACTCTGGCAGCCAGAGCATCTCCCTGGAGGACCCAGCCTCTGGTTGCTTCAGAGCATGATCCGTGCCCTGCCCCACTTTTTTTTGTTTCATTTTTTTTTAGACTCCTGGATGTCCAGGGGTCCAATTTTCGCCCTGCACTGCAAATTTGCAGCACGGGGAACATTTTTTTGTTCCCACACCTGCCTCTTGCCCCACCTCAAAGGGGTTTGAGGCAGGGCAAGGGGCACATGCGTGCTCGTCTGGATGCGTCCCTTGTGGCCAGACCGAAACCACTATGTTCTCATTGAGCAAAGGGTGGCAAAGATATTAGCAAATGGAAATGGGATGTTATAAGTGGAAGTACCTTGACTATGAGAGCAACTGAGACTAGCTCCATTTGTTTTCTTAGAAGGGATATAGCTAGCGCCTTAAATATTTATGGCATTTTCTTTTTAGCATCATAGTATCATAGTACTTAGGATTGGAAGGGACCGAAACAGATCATCAGGTCCAACCCCCTGCCCTGGGCAGAAACGAGTGCCAGGATCATATCACCCCAGCCAAATATCTGTCCAGCCTCCTCTTGAAGACCCCCAAGGTAGGAGAGAGCACTACCTCCCTTGGGAGCCCATTCCAGAGCCTGGCAGCCCTAACTGTAAAGAAATGTCTCCTGCTGTCCAGCCTGAACCTTCTCTCTAACAATTTGTGGCCATTATTCCTAGTAACCCCGGGTGGTGCCTGTGGGAACAGAGCCTCCCCCAATTCCCACTGGTCCCCTCTGGTGAGCTTGTAAATGGCCACCAGATCCCCACTCAGCCTTCTCTTGTGGAGGCTAAATAGGCCACAAGAGAAGCCTCTCTTCATAGGGCCTGCCCCGCTGCCCCTTGACCATGCAAGTGGCCCTCTTCTGGACCCTCTCAATGCTAGCCACATCCTCTTGAAGTGCAGCACCCGAACTGGATGCAGTACTCCAACTGCGACCTGATCAATGCCACAAAGAGGGAAGGATCACCTCCCTGGACCTGCTTGTGATGCATATGTAGTTGCACGACAAGGTGCAGTTAGCCTTCCTGACTGCTTCCTCGCATTGGCAGCTCGTGTTCATCCTGGAGTCAACAATTACTCCAAAATCCCTTTCTGCCACCATGTTGACAAGAAGGGTGTTCCCCAACCTATAGGTGTGTTGCTCGTTCCTTCTCGCTAGATGCAGTACATTGCAATTGTCTGCATTGAACTCCATGCTATTCTCATCCGCCCACCTCTGTAACCTGTCTAGATCTAGCTGGATTCTGTCCCTCCCCTCCAGCGTGTCCACCTCGCCCTACAATTTTGTACCTTGTATTTTGTCCTCCTACTAAATTGACTTAACAGCTCATTTCCATTTTGCTTACTTCAGCCAAGCACTTAGGTAATAGTTGATGTAAAATTTTTCATAATGCCTGGCTCTCTCTGGCAATCAGTGTGATGACTGATAATGTCATTTACTTCATATGCCTTATCTTGGGTCCTTCCTCCCACAATGAGTTACACTGGACTTTTGACCCTGTTACCCAAGCCATTTTCATGGTACAGTTTAACAGCTGTGTAAACAGCAGGTGGTGCTTTGCTTTCTCATTCCCATTGCTTTCCTTCATAAGCCAATTTTGTCTGTGCTCATCAAGCCCTCTCCCATGGTTTGAGAAGTGGTGACACACAATGACCTACCTAAGCCATCCAAAGACTACACTCACTCATGCCAGCTGCTCTACTTCACCTGCATCATGCTATAGATGATAGAGCTGGCTGGAAAAGGGAATTTTGATGTCCTGGGAAATTCCGAGATGCAAGTGTTTTCTTTTATTCCATGTAGGTGTGAACATTGACATCATGTAGTTTCCAGTGAAATGGCAGCCTATTTTAGCACTGGCTGGGTTATGAGTGGTAGACCAGAGTTTAAATGTAATGGGCCAGATCATCATTTGTTGTAAAGCAGCATTTCTCCTCACTGAAATTAATAGCACTACATGTTTACAGGAGCTGAGGCTAAGACTCATCAAAACCACTGCCAGTGATGAAGCAACCTATGTTGTCTCATGCTCCTTTAGCTAAATTAGTTAAGTTCAGTCTGGTCCTTTAGAACTACAGCTTGTGAAGCTTCTGCATTATTCAGAATAGGAGACTTTGTTAAAGATATTTAATTAAAGATCATATCCGTAGTATTTTCCATATGAAGAAGAAAATCTTTAAATTTGCCTGTAGATCAGGGGTGGACAAAATGGCAGATCCGGCCTGCAGCCAGACGCCATTTCCCAGCAGCCCCTGCCCACGTGGCTGGGGCCAGTTTCCATGGAGACCCCAGTAGCAGCCACACTGTGATAGTGCAAAGCTGGGGTTTCCCTGGAAACCAGCCCCAGCAGTGCTGGCAGGGCATGCGGCAGGGTACGGAGCTGCTCTGTAGCCCAGCTTGGATTTTGCAGCGGTGACAGTGTGGTCCAGAGCTGGGGCAGAGCTGCGATCTGTAGCCTGTACACCCCTGCCTTGAGCATGCAGGCTGCAGATCCCAGCTCTGCCCTGGCGCTGGACCATGCTGTCACCGCCACAAGACCCACTGAGCTCCAGGGCAGCTCTGTACCCTGCCACGTGGCCTGACAACAGGGACGGTGCCGGGGGGGGAGGGAATTGGGGGGCTCTATACCCACTCCAAAATTCCCCATAGCCACCCCTCCCAGCAGTGCCACCACTGCTGCCCACCCCACACAGGTGGCTGCAGCTGAGCCCACCCTGCTCCTGCCTGCAGCACAGCCCCCCTCACCCCGCCACCAGGAAGAGGCTCACACCACTGCTGCCTGCCAGCACTGCTGGGGCTGGTCTCCATGGAAACCCCGGCCCCACCCTGTTACAGTGAGGCTGCTGCTGGGGTCTCCATGGAAACCCGCCCCAGCCATGCAGGCAGGCGCTGCTGGGAAATGGAGTCCACTGCTGGCTGGATCCAGCCCACGGGCTGGATTTTGCCTGCACCTCCAATAGTTTGATTTTTTCCCTAAGGGTTTAATGCAACCTCTGCAGGCAAGGTATTTGGTGACAATAATTTCACATATTGATGCTGCTTATTAAATAACCTTTATACACGACAAAGTACCACTGTATCTTTGTTAATTATTTGCTACAACTTGGAGAATACAACATAAAAATGAAATAGAAAGAGGCTCAGGGGGAAAAGAGAGAAAAAAAAAAAGGAAATTGCTCTGACAAAGATGTACCATGATCTATTCAGGAAAAGAAAAGACAGTAAAGTGAGGTTAGAAAGGGAATGTTGTAAAGTAGTAGAGGCCAACCTCTTGGCAGGAGTTTTGCAAATTAACTTCCCTGACTGCCACTCTTATCCCTTTCACCTTCCTGATCTGCTGTTTTGCTTTGCTTTATGCTCCCTGCCTACTGTGCTGCTATGCATCCTGTCCTGTCCTATCTGCCATAGTGCTGTCTGTCCCCTCACCAATCTGCCATGGGCCACATACACAGGCTGCTCAAGCCACTTGTGGCACCAGTGCCGCGGGCTGACCTCATTGTAAGGAATCCTAACGGACTGGTAGTATTTCCTTGAGATGTGCTACCAGGTGCTAATCCTGCTGGGCAATGATGGCTTGGTTCTGCTCATTTGTTGTTGTAAGTAGCTTTTTAGAGATGCTTGTGGAGGGCTGGCAGTAGAAACTTGTAAGCAATCAAAGCTAGGAAGAAGCCTAAGCCTGAATGTTGTTGGTCCATCTGTTAGAAAAAGCATAACCTCTAAGGAAAGGGGTTAGTTCTCTCTATGCAGTAACTGGACTTTGTTTTAGGGCAGTTTCAAGGCATGCCCTAGGGCCTATAGCATGCCCTGAAGTCAGCTAATTGGACCAGGGTATGTTTTTTTAAGACTTAGAACTCAGTTGTTTGTTGTACTCAGGAAAGTTTCTGTTTTCTGAAGCCAAAACAAAAAAACAATGAAACAACCAAGTTGCTCTGGAACATCACAAGAAAAAATATAATAAAGGATGGAGATGAGCTGGCAGCAGCCTCTGCATTTGCTTTGTCTTGCATTGAAAAGTTCTGCCTATTTTAAACCAGTCTCAGGTCCAAACTGGATTGCTGCTGGTGAAGGAGGGTTGGGGCTTCTGAAGGTTAAATGAGTTGAGGCGTGTCTAGGTTATCATCAGCCCAAGGATTGGAAAGCATTGATGCAGTCTTCAGCTGTAGGCGGATGGTCTCCCCTTAGGATCACTGATCACTAGGATGCTGTGTGAAGCTGCCCTCAACTGCAAATTAATGTAGGCTTTTGATTAGCCCTTTGTTCTGTTGTCAGAGAAACCCTACAAATCACTTTGTAGCCAAGGCTGCCTAGCATCATCAAATGTTAAGGGTCAAAGTGATCATGAAATCATGTAGTTTAAAGGCCACAATTCAGAACATCTCCTAGTGCTGAGAGAACCCTCTGTTTGGTATTCAGCATGCATCATAGACCTTAATATGTCAGTGGCAGTGGGAAACAGTATATTATAAATGCAGAGCAGGCTCCAGGTAGGGGAAATGAGCAACGCTGACAGGGAGATGGTAGGGGAAATGAGCATTCTTAGGGAACATGCTTCTTCAGGCACGGGGCCTTATTCTGATTTCTCACTGGTATGATCTCATGCCAATGACTATGTTACTTACACCTGTATGTCACTGATCCTTTGGGGGACAAAGCCAATGCCTCCATGCAAGCGTAATTAAGGAATAAAACATAATCTTTTCTGCTCTCAGAGCTGACTTTATTTGGAATGGCACCACAGAAACAAGAGCGTTCTTGGTCCTAAACTGCTGCAGAATGAGGCCACTGGTAGAAAAGCTAATAACCTTCCTGCATGATGTTAACTGTCTCTCAGCTTCATGGAATGCCGCCCCTTGCCATTTACCTAAAATTCTCTCAAATAAACTGAAAATAACAGGGCAGGTAAAACTCATTTACCAAAAAATTAAAATATCTTGTTTGAAATTGGCGTAAAACAAATTTGTTTTGGTGATTCAAAAAAAGAAATAACATGTCAGGTCAATCTCATTTCAATCTCAAGCATTCTTGAGGAAGCACAGGAACTGGAAGGGCTAAGGTCTATCTGCTTAGTTGCCATTCAGGATATGCTTGCAGTACTTCCTCTCCTTCTGGCCTAGGCCTACTGACTCTAAACCAAGCTGTAAGAAACATAGCCCACTCCAAATCAGATTTAGAGCAGGGATTTGAAGCTTCCCTCCTGGTTGGAGAAGCCCCTTACCACTGGACTGTGGTGTGCTCTAGGTAAGTCATACTCAGTTTCTTCAACTAGAGAAGTTCCACTGTTTATAAGTGATGAAATATTCCTCAGGTGACTGCATAGCTTGGTGCTTAGAGCACTCACCAGGGAGGGGAGCATGTAGGTTCCATTTCTTGCTCCATCTCCTCCTCCTCCAAAATCTACATTTTGTCCCCCTGTAAACCTACCCCCCAAAGTTCAAAATGCTTCATTGAAGAAATGCTGGGATAAACCATTTGACATTCCCCCAAATTTTCTTTTTTTAGTTGGTTGAAACTGTTTGCTGACTTGGACCCAAATTTCGAAAAGCCTTCAGGTGTCCTAAAACTGCATTTTTGTAACAAAGTAATGAGTGGCTGTTGTGGTGGTAGAATCCTTGTCTGCCACGTGGAAGACCCAAGTTTGATTCCTAGATGCACATATAACTACAGCGACTGAGGCACTGAGTGGCCAGACTTAGTTTGGTCTTTGGATCGTGTCTAAAGGGGGATGGAAAGTCCTCCATACTCCTGCCTAGGTGTACACATCAAAGGCCTTGGTGACCTGTCATACATACACCATGATCCACAAGGATCAACAGTTGCTTACTAAAGATTTCCTGAAAAACAGTTGTGTACATCTCAGTGTCTTGTTAGGGGGGTTTATTTAAATGGATAGCTGAAGTTCTGATCCTTTATCTCTTACTCAGTTCTCTGCTTAATTGTGTGACTGTGAAATGCTAGGGTTGAACTTGGAAATCTTACTTCAGCTATATCTGCACAAATTATGGGAGTGAATATTCATTCTAAATCCACAAGGTAGATGTAATGCATCCCCATAAAAGAGTTAATGAAGGTCCTGATTATTGCCCTGAGCTGGATCCAAATCACTGCTATAAAACTGACAATCCAGGCAAAACAGAGGCAGCACATGGAGACTGGGGGCTGCTCTGAAGATGCTTCAAGGATACTGGCTGAGAGAAGCAGTGGAGGGCGTGATGTGGATAGAGGCTGGTGATCAGGTGAGGTAGTAAGCAGCCCACGGGAGCAGCATGGGACAGGACATATATCCTCTGTAGCTTTCCAAAGGGTTCCTGAGTTAGGAGCCAAGGGCCAAGGTAGGCCCTTTCTTCCTCTCCCATGTGGAATGGGAAATAATGGCCCTGGAGGCAAAGGGCCAAGGACTAGTTAGCCCAGACTGAGAGATGCCATACTTGTCCTCCAGACTCTGTGGAGTGTATCTGAACTTGGCTAACCTGAGTTAGCCCTTCCACAGGGGGTTGGGGTCCAGGCATACATTGTAACTGGCTTCTGATCAGAAATGAAGTATTTTTGAGGACTTCTAGTTCCTGGGGTGAGAGATACCATATAGCTCTGAGTTCAAGGCATTCTGGGAAATGAGGCAGGGATATTAATAAGCTCATTTACTTCATAAAGAGAACAGGACCATTCTTGGGAGGCTTCAATGGAGTGGGGAGGAATTGCAGCTCTGGAAGATATGCAGTTACAGGGCTGTGGCAAGTCTCCTGTGACTGATGGCGCTGTTCTGCCTGGAGAGTGACCACAGCCCAGTCCTAGAGAAAGGAGTTCAGGAATTGCTCTGAAGAAAGAGACAAGAGCTAAAGAAACTGTTTAAGATGGCCTAGCAGGAGAGGGGGGAAGATTAGACTGTCTGTACACTTTAGGTGCACTTCAGCAAGAGTGATAAAGATCTTAGCTGAAGAAGAAAGTGGAGGCAGTTGCTACTGTATTAAGTAGGCAGTAAGCTGCTGCTGCAGAGATTCATTAACTCCTGCAGCAGACATAACCTCCCCTGCAGCCTTATAGTTCTATGCAGGTTGGTATTAAAAAATACCTAGAGAAAATGGATAGTTTATGACAAAATAATTTCAGAAGCTCATGCACAGCCAGCTACTTGTACCATCCTGGGGATTATGAAGAAAGCCTTGTCTCCCAGCTTTGTGTAGGAGGAAAGTGTGGCCATTAACCCCTCATCGCAAGGAGGCTCAGGCATATATAAGAGAATGCTAAGAAATGAGCTATAACAGGGAATCAGCCCTGAGCCATGAGAAGAAAGTTGTTTATATGAACAGGTGGTCAACAAGGATTTAATCATGGTACCTAATGTATCTGTTAGATATGGGGACAAATCAGACTTTCAGCCATTAAACATAATAGCATTTTCTAAACTACTTCCTTTTCCTCCTATCTTTTCAGAACACTCATGCCAGTCCTGCAGTCAGATGCATGTGGGTGGGCCCTTGCCAGATATGGTTGCAGAATCCAGCTCAAAAAATATCTGGTATGTTTTTGTATGTTGGGCTATTAGAGCTTTTCCCTGTGGGTCTGTTCCATTGCCCGTTGGACAGGACCCCTCCACTGACATTGAGGGTATCATATGATCTAAAATGGCCTTTCCTACTTTGTTCAAAAAGCAAACAATAGGGAAGGTTCTTTTGATCTGCCCCTGTAAATAGGGGTACTAAAACAAGATCCTGCCTCTGGAGGTCCTTTCCAGCCCGACTTCTCTAAGACTCTAAGATTGTGATGAATCAGCATGCACCTGTGCTTTGGAAAGAGAACTCTAACCAGGATGTTCAGAGGTCTGCAAGCCACATTACATTCATCTCAGAATAATATAGGAAGGAGAGAATCATTGTTTCTCATTATTAATATGTATATAATAACATGCACGAAGCCTAGACAGGATCAGGGATCCAAGGGGTACAGTGATGTACATACAGAGGAGCACCTTTTCTCTATCTCAAACAGATGCTAGTTGACAGACTTGATCTGTGGTTTCTTTGTAAATCACACTCCCCTGACCTTCAGGAACAGCTCTTATACAGCACAAGGTGTGTGTGTAGCTAACTGCTTACTGCAGCTGGGTTAACCAGCTAATGCATAACATAGCAGGAAGGCTGAGCACTGTACAGCCTCATAATTATATGAGAGGATTTGCCCAGGGACAAGTTTTTTGCTCCCAGAAAATTGAAACTCACAAGTTTGGCAACCTTTCTGTCAGATAACACTAGCGTATACAGTAGCAGGGTGTTTACTGACATGCTTCTGCTGCAGGTCTGATTTGTTATGACCTTGAAAATGCAGTTGAAGAATCAGAACCATTGCTGACTAGAGCTGGATTTAGAAAGACAGTCACATATTTGTATTTAAAGAAATCATTACTGATGTTACATATCAAAAGTCTTGGATTTTGGTAAATAAATGTATTTTAAAGGTCACAGAAAACTTCTAAAAGTGGATGACCTCACTTTTAGATTAAACCATTTTTGGATGGCAGAACTGTTTATTAGTAAAATTGAACCAGCTTTAATTCTGAGTGTACATACTTCTCACCCTCTGCATCTATGTCTTATCATGGAAGTACCTGACACTTCTCTTAGTGACTGTAACCAGGCTCAGGCCACGGTGACTGTGATGCCCCCCTGGTGGCCATGCAACCCTTACCCATCTCCAGCTCTAGAGTGCCTTCGCCATCTTACTCTCCTGCCATGCCTTGATGTAACTGTTTGATTGGAAAGGAGGCTGCCTAATGGGTCCTAGAGTGAGCTTCAGTTCCTTTATATGCCAGCTAGTTCTCCCAGGGCACCTAGCCTTAAGGGCTTATCACAGCCTCTGGCCTCCCCTACAGCTGTGCCCATGTCTTGCAGGTGTTACCAATTAATTATTTTGGTGAGCGCTTGGCCCACACCTGATAGCAGGCCACCTCAGGCCTCTACACCCTTGTCAGGGTCTCATCCTTCCCAGCCTCAGCCCCCTTTTTTCTCACTGGTTCCCTTTGCCTAAGCTGACTGTACTTGACACAGCTTCTGGGTTCCAGTCCTTGACTGCCTAATCCAGCTTGGTCCTTGCCCCATCCTGGGCAATACACTTGCTGAGCCTGGCTAAGCTCCTGGGTCCCCCCTGGCCCTCGTCTCTGTTCTCTTCATGCACAGGATGCCTTGGCCCAGGCTCCATCCTTCCTGGGCACTGAGCCTCCTGGCCCTTGTCCAGCTCTTGCCCAAACTCAGCTTCAGTCTTTGTTTCTTCCTCTCTCTGGGCTTTCAACTCCCCCTTGGGCCGAAGCCTATAGCATGCCCTGAATCAAGGCCCGTGGCTGGGTTCTAAACACTGGCATGTCCCTGGCACCTCACTGTGGGCTAAACCATCTTGCATTCTTCAGGCACCCCACCGTGGCCTCCACTCATTCCTCTTTCAGCCACTCCCAAACCATTAGTTGACACTATAACCAAAGAGTAAGACTTCTGGCAAACACAAACTAAACCCCTTCTGAGTCTAGACATAAACAATGGCTGCCTGCCTGCAGAAAAAGCTTCCCCTTACCGCAGGTACTATTCCCCCGTGGGGCATCAAAACTCAATTCACCTTCAAGACAGCCCTAATGCTAGCTAGGAGAGTTCCTGCATTCCCCTTGCTCTGGAGCTCTTGCCTCCAGCCCGCAGGGCCAGGAAGACCATCTTAGCTCAGGGCCTGTGTTTATATACCTCCCTGCCCCTGCTGGTCATGTGCTTCCCTGGCAGGTGTTTCCTGATTCAGTTTGCTGGCTCAGCCTCAGGGTGATTTACTGCTGCTAGTCTCTTCTGTGCTCCTATCTTGTCTCCCATGCAAGGCTCCAGACCACAGTGGTACTGCAGCATAGCTAGTTCTGCAGTAAGTGCTTACATCAGGTAACTCCCCCAATACCTGTTCCCTGGCAGCTCATAATAAGCAGCTTTCCCTGCCTGAGGGTCTCTCTGCTGCTCCTTCACTCTTAAAGTAACAGGAGCCTTCAGCTCTGTGTTACAGTGACAAATGGCAGAGCTACTCATAAGTCTTGATCCAACTCCACTTAAAGTCAAGGAAGTGGATTTTTTTATTAGCCCTCTCCATTACATCTATGTTGGGTCCACGAGGAAAGCAATTCCTCTCTCTGCTAACTTCCCAAACCATGCATAGAAAAGTACATGGCAGGATATGCTGCTGAGGCTTTGGGTGGTTTCTACTGAAAATTGATACATTTAAATGCCACTCTAGGTTAAAGAGAATTTGCCACCAGAGACAATCAAAGGGCTCTATCTGGATTACGATAAACACGTCTTGCTTTCCAAATCTTATCCTTCTGGAAGAATGGAGCAGTGTCCTGGTGCTAGGGATCAGAGGGGTTGTTCACTAATGGGTCCTGTTCCTTCAGTGCTTCAGCATGACATTCCAGCAATGAACTGCCTTTCTGATCAGATTTAAAACTAGGTTGTTGAGTGTTAAGGGAACTAGAAATCCCATGGCAGACTTTGGTAGTAAGACAAGGAATCTATCCAGTTTGCACTTACATAATCATATCAAGGCCATTGCACCTGAATTTCCCCCAGCAATTCCACTTGATTTCAATACTTTTTTTCCCTTAATTTTGGCCAAATTGCTCACCAGGAAACAGTTGTATTAGGCAATTCAAGCAATCCCTATATAGGCTGCTCTCTTTGAGGAGGTAAAATCCAATATAAATGCAAGTTGTTATACTAAATGCAAGTATATTTCAGACCCTTCAGAAAGATGCAAATATTCCTGCCTCTGATCGCCTAGTCTGGTGGCAGAACATGCATTCATGGGTATACCTCCATCCACTGAATACAACTGGCCATCCATATGACGGTAACAGGCTTTTGTTGCACACAAAGGTAACAGAGCAACTGTAGGAAAGGAAGTAGTGGCTATTTTATGGCAGTAAAGTGGGAAAGTATTTATCTGGAGGAAAGCCAAAATTGAGATTTTCTTGCCAATCACCAAAGTACTTTGTGAAGGCTAATTTGCAAATGAGAAGAATTTTGGAAACATATAGATCGCTAGAGAGAAACAATTTATGGGGTCATCTAGCAATACCCTGCTTCAGCACGATGCCTATGCTTTAGAAGGGTGTATAAACCTTCCATAAAATAATTATGTGTAGAACAGTATGCTGTGCTTTTTGGGGATGGACAGAAAATTGTTTCATCTTCTGCTTAGGTGAGGAGAAAGAAAGAAGAAATAGAAGCCTAAAGTCAAGGATGATGTGTGCATTAGTCTCGTCCATTACAGAAATTGTCCAAGAGCAGTTTATTCCTGTGAAAATGCATCACATTATTAAGGTTAGTGGGATCTAGGATGATCTCTGGAATAATGATGTTGGTAGCATAGAGGGTAACCTGTTTTTTTCAGGATATCTGTCTAAAGCAGGTAATCAGCAGAGGCACTTCCTAAAGGAAACTGATGGGGGTGGATACATGAAATAACCAAATTCAGGGGGAAAGAAAAATAAGGTTTCTGATAGATATCACACTTATGATGTGATTAACAGGTCAATTATGTCTTAAATAGTGTCCTGGCCACTTATTCAATCACTTAATGGTGACATGATAAAATGAGAAAAAAAGCCACAAAGTTATTACACATATTTTTGTACAGAGAGAGCTTGGGATCATGATTAATCATAATTATATATTTTGTGTACAGGCAGTCCTCAGACTTACAACACAATTGGTTCCTAGAAACTGTATCTTAAGTCAAAACGTCGTAACTCGGAACTGATTTTCACATAGGAACAATGTTATAAATGGGGGATTGATTCCTGAACCAAGGCCTGATAACCTATTTTCACCAAAAATAACCCAGAATTTTGTACTCAATCAATTATAGATGAGTAATATGGCTACATTAATGTATGTATATTGTAAATATCAATCATATTGATTTGAAACGACCTCTTTGAGGTGACTTTGCTAGCCTTTTTGAAGGGCTCTTGGCTGGAGTCTTCTCAGGAGAATTAGCTGCAGGTTTTTCTCAAGTCTTATCTGCTTTCTTAAAAACAGTGTCCCAGGAAGTTTGGACAGATGTTCTCCAGGGAGATGAGCAATGCAGTGAACTTGTTTGCTGGCATGGCATCGCGTTGCGTCAGATCAAGCATCATAAAGTCAAAACTGACATCAGGAAGTCAAAACAGGGTGTCAATTTATAAATATCCAAATACCAGAGGCGATGTGTAGGGGGTGCACCCCCTGCAAAAAGGCACCACCGACACTGTCACCACCTGCGGGCGGTCGCTGCTCACCACCCAACCATTTGCGGGCAATCCATGATCGCCCCTGGCCGCTGATGATGATGCCTGCAGGTAGTCGCCAACCCATGGTCGGCACTCACCCCCCCACGCCAACAGTGCCAGCAGCATCTGTGGGAGCTCCCCGCTCACCACTGCCGGGCTCTTGCCAACACACTTCTGCCAGCGCCAGCGCAGCCCTGCTCCCCCAGCCACCAGGGGCACATGCTGTTCATGGTAAGTGCCATTCATTGTAACTCGAAACATCTTAAGTCGAGGACTGCCTGTAATAACTTTGTGGCTGGTCCCTGTTATACATTAATTAAAAATGTGACCAATGCTCCCAGTCCCACCAGAGCCCTTCAAGACTCCCATGTGTTCCAGAGGCTGGGAGCGCTGGTCAGCGGACTGGGGGCTCCTGGCTGGGGGAGTGGCGCCCATGCACTCCCACAGCTGGGAGCCTTGTCAGCTGACAGGCCTTCACCTGTCAGCTGATTCTGGCTCCATGTATTCCCCTGGCTAGGGGTTCCAATCAGCTGACCATGTGCATGGTGCACTCCCCAGGGGGGACCTAGTAAGCTGACTGGGACTCCCAGCTTGGGGAAGGTAGGGGGGCAAGCTTGCCATTTGCCTGTGCATGGAGAGCCCAGGATCATGACTGCTCATGGCTGATCATGATCCTGGTCTCCCCCTCCACCACATGCATGACACGATGGGATCTCATGCTTGACCCCACAGTCGTGCCTCTTGCCATACACATATAGCATGACAGGAAGTGTGATAGTTGAGATCACACCTCAGATCCCATTGTGTATTTAATTTAATGTCTGTCAGTAGCCAAGGACTCTTCACCTGCTAACAAAAGTATTGCTTGCATGAACATCAGCACTTCTGCTCCCATTTATGCCTTTTTGGCCCTTCAGGCTCCAGAAGGGCAAGAAAAGTATCTGATCCCCAAGAACATCAGTGTGCTGAGCTAACACCTATGTTCACTGGATACCAGTTTACACTGTGAGAAGTGTGCATGCTGGCTGGCTAGAGCTCCTGTGTAGTAGAGGACTCGAGAAGGTAGATTCCACAGAGTGAGACGTGCTCTGCTTTTCTTCTCATGGAGAGTTTATGTTCATTCTTTTCTCCAAGCAGAAAACATAAAACTCTCAAGAGTGACAGAACTCAGCTGCCATGGTGAGATTCAGGACACAGTGCCCCTAAAGGTCACACACAAGTGTTTGCATCTGGTCCACCCTTGTTTTAAGGTACTTCCATTAGAGCAAGGGTCATGGTTCAAGGGTATTTTTATCCTTTCTCAGTCTTTGCTGCAATGGTGTAACTGGAAGTGGGGTGGATAATAGGGGCAACTGCCCTGGATGCTGACTCAAAAGGAGAAATGGGGTCACAAAATAAAGCAACTGCTGCTGGCAGCCACATTTTGATGTTCACAGACAAAAAGTTACTGCTTCTGCTTCTGCTCCTGACCATGTCCCTATACTTCTGCTTTGCTGTTTCTGGGCCTGGCTCAGTGTTTGGAGCTGCTTTCTGACACCTCTCACCTTGTGGTGAGATTTATATGGGAAAGGAGCTCTGAGGGGCAGGAATTGAATGATTCCTGTTCAGTCTTCTTGTGGTATCCATGAATCATGATGACAGTAATTTAAATGTCAGTGCTGATAAATATTTCTCAGCACACAACAGAAGATGATGATGTTGGCCCAACTCCAAAACCTAAAGAAATAAAATGGAATGCCAAGGTCAATTGTCAATGGGTTTCTAAGTGCATTATTAAGAAAATCTTCAACTATGACAAGATAGTCAATGGTGCTTAGCATCTAGTTTTTGAGGAAGTTTCTCAGTGGAGCTTTGGAAAGTAATGCTACCTCATTTGTATTTGCCAAACCCCTAGCATAGACCGAAGTTTTCCTTGCCTCCCCTTTAAATAGTCTTAGTGCCAAAAGCACTGAGAGGGAGTGTATTAAATTAATATGCTCTCTTTCTGAACTGCTCCAGGAGCTATCACTTGTTAGCTGACATCTGCAGTGAGCAAAGCAATGCTTATCATGCTGCATTCTCAGAAAAAGGAAACCTATTCAGTGAGGGATCCTTAAATACCAAGTCCCAGCCCTTGAGGAAGAATTATTGTTTGTATCTGTCACTGGATTAATGTGCACCCTCAGCCTTGTTTTTATTTGCAGTCCAGGCATATGTGCTTGCTAAACTCTAGCTGTGTGCACAGAAGTACCTGTTTTGATGTGTAGATGCAGAGTTTTGCTCAAAAAAGAGATTACCCTGCACAACTGGTGGGAGGCACTTGGTATTCTAGCTTTTAAGCATATGTATGAGATTGGAAGATGTCAGCATTAGTGACCTGTGAGATTATATATATCTGTATTCATTAAAAACATAAGCAGGGGCCAACTATTCAAGTTATGTGCATTGCTAGAGTTCTGGTTTATATCAACTGAGAGTCTAGAGTTTATTGCTCTCATTTCTTTTGTTGGGACTATGGCAGAAAGGCCACTGTCTGTGTCCCTCTCCAGAAGTCTGTCTCTGCCAGCGTGAGAGGCTGGTGTTGAATTCCTCAGGGCGGGGGATCTTCCTCCCTGCCTACATGACAAAAGCCTGGTGCCTCGGAGGCGGATGCTCTGGTCACCTGGGGAGGCGGAGGGAACAGCCCCGCTCACCGGCCCAGGTAGCCAGTGATGCTTTTTTAGATTGGTTGGCAAGTGGCCAGCACTGGCAGCTTCGATTTAGACCGGGCTGCTGAGGTCAGAGAGGTTATTTAAAGGCCCGGGCCAGGAACAAGGAAGCCATTAGCCATGCAGTCATCCAGGTGAATCTGAAACTGGCTCTCTCCTCATAACCACATGCTCAGAGTGACCTGCCTCCAGAGGAAAACTCCAACCACCTCTGGATGATGTGTGTGAGTAAGCTACTCGAGATCAGACTAGATATTTACCTTACAGTAACTCAGATGCGTGTTTAAACGGCTACCTCAGCCATTCTAGTTTGCTCTATGGGATTCCTCTAATATTGCTCTACCTTTTACCCTGTTTCCGCCCTACCCCCTGTAATCAATAAAGTTCTCCTTTGTGACCGGTGTGGGAGACTTATTGAGGGGTGGGTCTAAATTATGCCGAGGAGGCCCCTTAGGTCTGTGGACTAAGGGAGACTTTTTCTAATAGCCCCTGACTTGGGGAAGTGCCCCAAGTGCCTGTATTGAGTCTAGTACCCAGTGGACGATCAGGCCTGCATTTTCCAAGGTGCGCAGAGCCAGAATTGGGTCCAGAGCCTTGGATGGTGGCAGTGGGAACCCCAGGCTAGCAGGTGTGCTTCAGGGAAGGGGTCGGCCGGACGTGAGGCACCCCAGGGAGGGCACTCGGAGCCTGGAAGGTGGTCGGGCGCAGTGAGGTGGGCGGTTCAACACAGGAACACCTCCTACTGGCCCGCCACAGGGACCACTCATCTCTAGTTGAGAAATCGCACATTTTGCATATACAGCCAAAATTAGGGCATCACTCTAATGAAAAAATTAATGCACTATTTAGCTACCAGAATAGGAAGTTAGACTGTTTTGAACAAGTACAGAGATTGAAAGGAATGAATTTAAATCATGGGTGGGCAATTATTTTGGCTGCAGGGCCATTTAACAAGTTTTAGGGAGGTGCTGAGGGCCGTGCACACCAAATCTTTCAGAAGATATAATTTTAACAATTATAGATAAAAACAAATCATATACTAAAAATCAAGCATCTACTATAACATTTTAATTTTATTTCAAAAAATAATTTTCGCCTTTTTTGAGTAGTGCATATAGAGGCAATACCATAACAGCTCAAAATAAAGTCTTTTTCTTGTATATTGTGTGGGTGGGGGGGGTGAGGGGAGTGGGTGTGTGTGAGGGGGGAGTGTGGTGGCAGAGTAAGGGGATGGGTGTATGCGTGTGTGTGGGGTGGGGGAGCTTCCTGTGCACTAGGTCTTGGGAGCTAGCTGGGGGTAGGAAGCAGAGGGGAAGGCAAGGGGCACATTCAGCACAGCCTGCCGGGTAGTGCAGGTGCAGTTCACCACCCACATCCAGCCTGCAGCTGCCCCCCACAGCACTCCACATGGGGCTGAGCCCTGCCCACTCCCACCCAGGGCAGCCTGCAC
>NW_005841838.1:690341-692480 GCF_000455745.1 Alligator sinensis
TTGCTCTGGCCCGGGCCAGCGTGCACAGCTTCCCAGTGGAGCTGCTCCTAGTGCAGCTGCAGCTGCCCAGGTACTGCTTGGCTCCCTGCACTTCCAGCCGCTCAGCCTCCTCTTGCCCCTGCTGCACTACTCTGGGCAACAGGTAGCGCAGGAAAGGACAGAGGTGGGTGATGAGCGGCCACCTACAGGTAGCCAAGTGGGTGGGAGGTAGCCAAGAGTTGGAGCCCCGCATGCTAGGGCAGGAGCTGCCCAGCTACAGCTTCCTCCCACGTGGCTGGGCACATGGTGCTTGGTGCATACCCATGGCCACTGCCCTTCCCTTCATTTAATATCTTAAATATTTAAACTTGTAATATTCATTTATTTATTTCAGATTAAATATTTAAGCTTCAGAGTATTTAAACTAAACCTAAGTAATTCAAGATAAATTAAAATTCAATAGATACATTTTCTGTCTAGAACAGCAGCACCTAAAGCATGAAAAACATCATGGTATGAAAGTGCCATCCAGTGGCGCTATGAGGTACACTATACACATGAAGGAATAATGCACACTGGCTCTGTAGGGGAAGCATCTAAAGCTGGTGTATCTAAATCAGAAGCAGTTGAATCCACATTTAGATAAATCAGTTGCATGTGCATCAAGGCCTTAAGTGGCTCATCAGCATCTTTTCAGATGGCAGTTCTAAGGCTCCTGATACTAGACTTGCACAGTTGATGGGGGCTGATGACTATATATATGTTTCATAATTGTTAGGGGCTGGAAGGGACCTTACAGATCATCAGCTCCAGCCCCCCTGCACTTGGGCAGGAAAGACCACGGGGATTAGATGACTCCAGCAAGATGGGTGTCAGGACAACTCCTGAAGATCACCAGCATGGGTGACTACCATCTGGTGACTGACCATTTTAGGTCAAAAGATGTGGTCATCATGGGTGACCTGAACTTTCCAGACATCTGCTAGGAAGAGCAGTCAGCCAAGTCTGACTGCTCGCGTATGTTCCTAGCCGAGAGACAGAACCTCCATCTAACTCAGGAGGTGAATAGCCCCACCAGGGGAGATGCCTTGTTGGATCTGGTGCTGGCCACAGGCGACGACCTTGTGAGGGGGCAGCGGGTGCTCGACCACCTGGGCGACAGCGATCATCGCCTGCTGGGATTCACCATGCAGCGCAAGGTAGCAAAAGCCTGCAGCAAGACAGCAGCCCTGGACTTCAGGAGGGCGGATTTCAATGAGGTAAGAAGAATAACTGGGGAGGTACTGGTGTCCCGGAGGGGAGGGGAGTCAGGTGTCCAAGAAGAGTGGTCGTTCCTTAAGGAGACGATCCTCCAAACCCAAAGGGAGGTAATCCCAACAAGGATCAAAGGGGGAAAGAGGGCACAGAAGCCCCCATGGCTCACCAAAAGCATACAGGAACATCTCCTAGCTAAAAGGGAGGCGTACACCCAATGGAAGGGAGGGGCCACCACCAGGGAGGACTATACCTCAGTTGCTCGGGGCTGCAGGGGGCGGTCAGGAAAGCCAAGGCGGAGATGGAACTGGGACTAGCTACCCGGATCAAGGACAAGAAGAAGTCCTTTTTTAAATACACAGGGGGCAAAAAGAAGGTACCAGGTAATGTGGGGCCTCTGCAAGACACGCTGGGAAATCTGGTTGTTGCACCAGACAACAAGGCTAACCTGTTTAACGATTTCTTTGCCTCCATTTTTCTGAGCAGGGACCAGATCAGCCCGTCCGCCGGGACCCCCTCAGGCCCCGGGGGAGGCACACCCAGGCCTAGGGTCAGTAAGGATCTAGTCAGGGAACTTCTGGAGGGACTGGACGCATTTAAATCAGCTGGTCCTGACGACCTCCACCCCAGAGTGCTGAGGGAATTAGCAGAGGTCATTGCGGGACCCCTGGCACGACTTTACGAGTGCTCATGGTGCTCTGGTGTGGTGCCAGAGGACTGGAAAAGGGCCAATGTGGTTCCCATTTTCAAAAAAGGGAGGAAGGAGGACCCAGGGAACTATAGGCCAGTTAGTCTTGCCTCGATCCTGGGTAAGCTTTTTGAGTGAATTATCCTGGCGCATGTCCACGAGGGGCCAGCAGGGGAGATTATGCTTAGGGGCAACCAACATGGGTTCATTCGAGGCAG
>NW_005841838.1:692527-696598 GCF_000455745.1 Alligator sinensis
CTGGAGGGATGTGGGCAGTGGGGTCCCGCAGGGCTTGGTCCTCGGGCCCGCACTGTTCAACATCTTCATCAGTGACTTGGACGAGGGGGTAAAAAGCACCCTGTTCAAATTTGCAGATGACACTAAGATATGGGGGGAAGCGGGCATGCTAGAAGGGAGGAATAGGCTGCAATCGGACCTGGACAGGTTACGGGGTGGGCAGATGAGAACAGGATGGGTTTCAACACTGACAAGTGCAAGGTGCTGCACCTGGGGAGGAAGAACCAGCAGCATACCTACAGGCTGGGGAACTCCCTTCTTGTCAGTGCAGAGGCAGAAAAGGATCTGGGAGTCATTATTGATGCCAAAATGAACATGGGCCAACAGTGTGGGGACGCGGTCAGGAAGGCCAACCACATCTTGTCATGCATCCACAGATACATGTCAAGCAGGTCCAAGGAAGTGATCCTCCCCCTTTATGCAGCACTGGTCAGGCCGCAGCTGGAGTACTGCGTCCAGTTCTGGGTGCCGCACTTCAGGAGGGATGTGGACAGCATTGAGAGGGTCCAGAGGAGGGCCACCCGCATGATCAGGGGGCAGCAGGGTAGGCCCTACGAGGAGAGGCTAAGGGACCTGAACCTGTTCAGTCTCCACAAGAGAAGGCTGAGAGGGGATCTAGTGGCCATTTACAAACTAGTCAGAGGGGACCAGCAGGCATTGGAGGAGTCCCTGTTCCCCCGAGCACTACCAGGAGTGACTAGAAATAACGGTCACAAGCTGGCAGAGGGTAGATTTAGACTAGACATCAGGAGGCGCTACTTCACAGTCAGGGCGGCTAGGACCTGGAACCAACTTCCAAGCAAAATGGTGCTGGCTCCTACCCGGGGGATCTTTAAGAGGAGGCTAGATGAACCTTGCTGGGGTCGTTTGACCCCAGTACTTTTTCCTGCCATGGCAGGGGGTTGGACTTGATGATCTGCTCAGGTCTCTTCCGACCCTACCAAACATGAAACTATCTCTGCGAGAAGCCTGTTCCAAACCCTTGGCTCTTGACTTGTAAAGAAGCCTTTCCTTATGTTGAGCCCAAAGCAATCTTCAATCAGCTTGTGCCCATTATTTCTTGTCCTTCCCAGGGAAGTCTTGGTGAATGGATGCTCCCCCGAGCCCTGATGTACACCCCAGATATACTTGTAGGCTGCCACCAGATCCCCCCTACCAAGTCTTTCAGCCTCTCCTCATATGACCTGGTCTCTAGGCCTCTAATCATGTGCATGACCCTCCGCTGGACTCTCTCGAGCTTCTCCATATCCTTCTTGAAGCATGGTGGCCAGAACTGGACACAGTACTCCAGTTGCAGTCTCACCAAGACTGAGTAGAGCAGGAGGATGACATCTTTTGCCCTGTTCAAGATGCCTTGGCAGATGCATGCCAGTGTTTGATTAGCTCTGCCAGCTACAGCATCTAATTGTATACATATATGTATATACGTGTGTGCACACACACATACATGTATGTATGCATGTATAAAGTAAATCCTCTGTAAAGAATAATATTTATTTGCTTGCTATTCTATATCAGCAGCCAGGTAGAACACAGTTATGGTGTGCGACGAAAATATGGGGCTACAATGAAGCATTTTTTCCAGGCAACGAAACAAGGCAGCTATATGACAGTGCAGTGTACTCAAAAGCCATGGGAAGGTACTCTGAATCAAGGAAGTATTTGTTCCAGAACCCTCTATTTGGAGGCTCTATATTTACAGACGTTACAATGATTTAAGGCAGAGAACAGGCCCTTTCTGTACGCGTCACAGGCACCAGGCCTCTGAGAAAAAAAAACCAATCAGACATCCAATTGCTAGTTCACCGAGTTGTTTGTTGGCTGTTGCACCTCTGTCTTTAGCATGCTAATTTCCTTTTTAGCACCTCTTTAAGAGAGATTGTTCATTGTGCTCTTGCCCCCGTGCACCTTGTATGCTACCCCTTCCCTTACTGTAAAAGCTGCTACAGTCTGTAAAGACACAAATAAGCAAAGGGAGGCAGGAATTGCAGTTAAACATCTTTCTGGAGCCTAAGTCAGAAGCAACTCAGAAGACAGCAGATGGGGCACAGCACAGTGGATAAGAAATCTGGTAGATCTCTCAAGTCTACAAGTAAGTAGTGAGATAGATTTGTATTGGACTATTGCCTTCTCTCTCACTGTATGATCAGGCACTATATGATCAGACCCATTTTACAAGGCCTGGTGTGTGGAAATTGCTAAAAATCTCATTTTGACTATTTCTGTCACATTATAGTAATCATCTCCTGGACTGCATTCATTAAGCCATTTTCTAGAGCTTCGTCTTAGAGGAAGGAAGAAAAATTATTTTAAATGATATCAAAAGACACTGAAAGTGCTTCTGGTAATTGCAAAATAGAAAGAACTGCTCATCTCTTCACCCCTGCACATAAAAGATAGCTGTGGCAGCTTCAAAAGTAGAATCTCCTAAGGAGATGCAGCCCCAGCACTTGTAAAATAATTCTGTGGCACAATTCCAGATATCCAAATTTCTGTCTTAAAGGGAGTTGGTGTCTCTGGGTATACCAGTATATATATTCTATATCTGGTCCCCAGCAGTGGCTTGTGGAGAAGTGAAATGCTAAAGTCAAAGTGTACCCTCATGTCAATAGGCAAAACCCTCATGCAACATGTAATCTTTGCTCCAGGAAAACTTCCATTGATGTTGGAGGAACTGGCTCTCCTCTACCTTGTGCTGCATGTAGTCAGCTGCCTCTGCAAAGTGACTAATCTGAGTGGTAGCCTTTTATTGGTGCTCTGCCCAGCTAAAGCTCACAAACAGATTGTTGTTTTTCTTTTTTTTTTTAATCTTAACAAGCTCTATTTTATTAAAAATAAACCTATTTGAAATGGAATCTTAATAGAATAGTGAATCTCAGAAGACCTAAACATGATGATAATCTCTTAAAATATGTAAGTAAAAAAAATAAATATAATGAATACATGAGCCTCTACCCAAAACTGAGTTATAGGCTTGCTTTTCTGTGCAAAGACCCAGGAAAAACATCTAACTTGTATATGTTGCTTTGTTTCTATAATTAAATTCCTGCTTTCATCCTAATGCAACTGCTCTGTCATGAGCAAAAAGGTAAGTATCTAGCAAGTAAGCAATGCAGCAGCCACCATTTCCTGTGATGCTCTAAAGGTAAAATTAAGAAAACCTGGAAATATTGAGAAATGTAAGTCCCTTACTAAATATGCATATTTATAAGGTACCACCTACCTAACAAAAAGACATACCAAATCTAGAGTTAAAGCTCTATGTAGTTGAAAATCTACCTAGTTTACAGTTATATCAACCTATAAGAATGCAGTTTGTTTTTTAGAAAAATAACTGAAACACAAATGGAAAAGTTGATTAAAAGCAATTACTTAACTTGAGACTTTTCAGTAGGGGAGTAAATCAGAGTGCCTTCATCACTACACTACATGTAAGCCAAAGCCAGACTAGAAACCACACACCTGATCTGAAAGCACCTTTGGGGTAAACTGCAAGGCTCAATATGGATAATTATAACTTTGTCTAGTGATACTTCTGGCCCTGCAGGCTAAATGAGTGGTGTGTGGCCAGTCAACAGGACAAAGTGGTGGGAATTGAAGGTACTCAGCATCTTCTATGATTAGGCCCAGAGAGAGAATAAACAGGCTGCCTGGCCATCTGACCCTACAGACTACCTGAGATTCACTGCAAAAGCCCATCGGTGTTTTTCTGTGGGACACTAAAGGAGAGCTGTGGCATTTATAGGCAAGCACATTGGTGCTACACAATTGTCTACCTCTGTCATAGCACCACACTTGTGCTGCAGCCATGCTGCCAGGGGTTGCATTCTCAACATGTCTTGCAGAACTGCAGTGTGAAGTTGTGACGGGGGCAAGCCCAGAGCCAAGTCTCAAAATCGGCCTGCCCACTTGTCTATGAGGCAGTCTGCCCAGTCTCGCCTCCCACGACTTTGCTCTTCCCTTAACTGGTGGTATAATGTGGGAGGCTGCCCATTACTTACCCCAATACCAGTGGGCACTATCCACAGCTCC
>NW_005841838.1:696629-697100 GCF_000455745.1 Alligator sinensis
ACACTGAGGCCTATGTCTTGTAGATGGCATCCAGGATCTTATTATGACACTTATGATCCTAAAGCCAGACCAAACTTAGTCCTCTTATCTGGCCTCTTACACACATACATCTATACCGCCCCCTCTCACTGGGGCCGCTTGCACTCCACCCCCTCTCACAGGGTCTCTTGCTCACCACACCATACTGTGCCCCCTCCACTCTGCCCTGTTCCCTCTTGGAGCTACCCTGTATACCTTGGGGCTTATCCGATTCACTCCTTGGGTAGCAGACATACAGGCTTTTAGGCCTCCCCTGCAACCCTCACTTGATTCACAGATTCATAGATGTTAGGATCGGAAGGGACCTCAATAGATCATCGAGTCCAACCCCCTGCATAGGTAGGAAAGAGTACTGGGTTTAGATGACCCCAGCTAGATACTCATCTAACCTCCTCTTGAAGAACCCCAGGGTAGGGGAGAGCACCACCTCCC
>NW_005841838.1:697379-697655 GCF_000455745.1 Alligator sinensis
ATACGTGTGGCCCTTCTCTGGACCCTCTCCAGGTTATCCACATCTCTCTTGAAGTACGGTGCCCAGAATTGCATGCAGTACTCCAACTGCGGTCTGACCAGCGCCCGATAGAGGGGAAGTATCACCTCCTTGGATCTATTCGTCATGCATCTGCTGATGCACGACAAAGTGCCATTAGATTTTCTGATGGCTTCGTCACACTGCCGACTCATGTTCATCTTGGAGTCCACTAAGACTCCAAGATCCCTTTCCGCTTCCATGCCACCCAGCAGGTCA
>NW_005841838.1:698670-704234 GCF_000455745.1 Alligator sinensis
CAGAAGAGGTATACTCCTCTTTGGTAATCTCTCCCTGTTTCCACTTTTTATGTGCCCCCCTTTTGGCCCGTAGGCTGCCCTGGATTTCTCTGGTCAGCCAAGGAAGCCTCCTGGCACCTTTCCCTCTTTTTCCTCGCATCGGGATCGTCTCCCTCTGTGCCTGAAGGATCGTTTCCTTAAGGCACAGCCACCCTTCCTGGGCTCCCATCTCTTCAAAACTCCTACTTTGCAGTGCGTCCTTGACTAATCGCCTGAGTTCATTGAAATCAGCTTTCCTAAAGTCTAGCACTTTCACCCTGCTAGTTACCTTACCCACTTGATGTCTTATGAAGAATTCTATTATTTGGTGATCACTGTCCCCCAGATGACCACCGATCTGTAGGTCCCCTACCATATCATCCCCCGTTGCCAATACCAGGTCCAGTAAGGCATTCCCCCTAGTGGGACCATGTACCTCCTGCGTCAGGTGGAGGCCCTGTACACAGGATGGGACTTTGCTGTCTGCGTCTCCCAGCAAATGTCTGGGTAGTTTAGGTCCCCCATGACTACCGCCTCCTTAGTTTTTATGGTCTCCAAGAGCTGCCTCAGGAGCCCCGAATCTAGTTCCTCCCCTTGGTGTGAGGGTCTGTAGCAGACCCCTACTACCAAATCCCTTGAGTAGTGTCCAGCCAATAACCTGACCTGGGCTAAGTTTGCCCTGGCCCTTCCTGGGGCAACTCTATACACTTCCTACTCGATCTTATGGGGGTTGGCCTGTGTGTTGTCCCTCAGGCCTACTCAGTTTCAACCCTACTCAACTCCTGCCTGGGGCTGCCCTTCAGACCATCCCACAACCCTACTCAACCCCGAGTTATGCCCAATCCTTCATACAGTAAAAACGTACACTACTCTGGGCAGGCCCCACTACTGCCCCCTCTCTGAAGCCCCCCCACTGCCCTCTCCCCCTCTAGGGCCACGTAACTGCACCCCCCTCTGGGACCACTCAACTATCCTCTCCCTGAGGCCTCCGGGGTCTTATCCCCTGTGGGGCTCAGGTGGCCATAGCTGTGCCTGGGGCCCCTTGCCTCTGCTTGGGTCTTACATCCCCTAGGGCTCAGGTTGCCATAGCTGTGCCAGATCCTTATACCTACAGTGTTGTGGGGGTTATCAAGGCACCCTGACCCACCTTTCACCAGGGAGGTGAATGGTGCTGGTATTTGAGTAGGGCTGCCATGCCATTAGAAGTCCCACCAGGCCTCCCTTCCCTGGCAGGTTGCAGTTTTAGGTCATGCCCAGGACCAGGAGCCTCCAAGCCATCCCTCTAGATCCTGCCCTTACCTCCAGGATGCTGTGAGCCTCAGCTCAGCTGGGTGATGTTGCTCCCTCAGCTGCAAGCAACACACTGCTAGCTTTGCCTGGCTGACCTTAGTTTTAAAATGGACACCCTAATCATGCACCTGGTGGCTGCCTGCTCCAGCCCTTAAAGTGGCAAGCACCCAAAGGTGCACTGCTTCAGAAGTATAGCAATGCACCTTTGTTACCTGCCACTTTAAGGGCTGGGAGCAGGCAGCCACCAGGTGCAGGCCAGCCCTGATGAGGTGGCCATTTTAGATTCAAGCCCCCTTGGGCTGCTGCAGCAGTTTGCTGCTAGCAGCCGAGGAGGAAACATCTGGCTGAGTTGTTGCTTGGGACATCTTGGAGGTAAGGGCAGGAGCTATGGGGATGGCAGAAAGTTCCTGGCCCTGGGTAAGACTGAAAACTGTACCCTGCTGAGGAAGGGTGGTCTGGCGGGGCTGTTTGTGGTGGAACAGTCTCCCAGAAATGCTAGGCCAGTTACCTTCCCAGTGAAAGGCAAGTAGGGGCACCTTATAACCCTAGCCCCCACTCCTCAGTGGGTAACTTATGAGTATCAGGGGCCAGGCCCACCTGTACAGGCACCCGAACCTCATGAGTGGGAATGTATGACCCCAGAGGCCCCAGAGAAGGGGCCATGAATCTGATAGCTTGCACACAGTAGGGTGCACAGCCTGAAGACAGGTGCAGTATGGGTACTGAGTAGGGCTGAAGTGACTGCCTGAAGAGCAGCACATGGGCCAACCCCCATAAGTGTGTGTGTGTGTGTGTGTGTGTGTGTGTGTGTGTGTGTGTGTGGTTGCAATCCAGATAAGGGTCATGGAGGGCCCAAGAGGCTGCTTGCTGGCCAGCCAAGGAGTGAAGAGACAAAGCTGATGGCCTACAGGAGCCACACAAGGGAGCAGGGCAGGGTGGATGTGGTCCAGTGACGGCCAGTGTGCAAGAAGCCTGGTGAGAGAGGGCAAAGTAGTAGAGGCCCCAGTGAGAGCGGGGCGGTACGAGTGTGACCCCGAATGGGGTAGTATGTGGGAGGCCCAACAGTGGACTGAGTTTAGCCCAGCCTCAAGCTAGAGCTGTAATAATAAACTAGATGCCTTCTGCAAGTCATGGGCCATGGAGTAGGGGAGGTACTGAGCTATGGACAGCACCCCCAGGCATAAGGGCAGTATAATGGGCAGCCTCTTGCTTATTATATCAAACAGTACATCAAGTCGTGACAGGAAAGATGGGGCTGACTGCCCTAGACAGGTGGGTGGACCAGTGTGAGACCTGGCCCTTGGCTGCCCCCTGTCTAGCATTCCCTCTAAGCTGTGCAGTGTGTGCAGCCGTACAGGCGTGCCTGGCAGTGCAGCATGAGTGCACCTGCACAGCTGGGCACACCACACAGCTTAGAAGGAACGCTGCCCCTGTCATGTGAAGGAACAGCAACTGGAGAGGCATGCTGACCTGATCAGCCTTATTTTGCATTGCTTGTCTCCCCAACCCTAACTGACATGGCAGTCTCAGGAACAATACTGTCTATGCAGCCCCTCTGCCTACAACTCTGTAGCAAACTGACTCTCAGTTGTACCCGCAGAGTCTCGGGTGGAATATCAGTGGATGGGGAAATGTAATGGGGAGCTACAACTCCTTCTCTCTCTCTCAGCCTCCCTAAGCTCCTTTTAGTGTGAGGATTTGCTCTCAGCTGATTGTGTGAGTTGTTTATACATAAATAGAGATGCATGCAACTAACATGGCATTTTGGCTTACAGTCCATCAGGAAAACATCTGCACTTTGCAACATGACATTTTCTGAAGGAAATGTGAAAAATAATCTATGGGAAACTCAGCATTCCCTGGTCAAACCCCAGCTGCAACTGTGGCTCTTCTTAAAGAACAAGCAAATGTTTAAAAAGCAGAGAGATGATTTTCAGATCATAATGTTAATTATTTCACATGAGTTTCTCAAGGGTTCATACAGATCTATAGGCTAGGCAGATATTAATGGAAAAATAATTAGATGCACTTGATCATTTTGGGTTAAAAATAAAATCTCTCCACCCTACTTACATCTTTCCAGGCCACTCACTCAAGAGCAACAAAAAGACTCTTGAAATCCATTTTGTAGCTACTAAATTCCCCCTGCCATCACAACTGAGACCCTTTTACCTTGCTCTCCCCTCTCAGGCCAGCTGATGTCTGATTCTGTCAGCATTTACACTTTCAGTCACATGTTTGCAGTCACAGGGTGAATGAACTGCCAAGCTGTGGAGAGCCTTGCAGGTCCCATTACCTGAATGAGAGTTGAGAGTCTCTTTTTATAAGTTGTTTTCCAAAGCCCTTTAGATATTGGGCCTTTCTGCCTTTAAGTGACTGTAATGAAGCACTTTGCTTGCTTGCTTTCTCCCAAGCTAATCACAAATCCTTGGAATTATCTTGATCTGCTGTACAAGTAAACATAAAATGTGTCTGTGGCATGTTGTGTTCTTGACCACTCTCTTACATATTAATACTGCCTTGAAGATTAATACTTTCTGGGTGCATCTACACAAGAAACTATGTCACCATAGTGATGAGCTACAGCAACATAGCTCATTGCTACAGTGACATCGCATCAGAGGGCACAAACAGTGATGCCGGCACTACTGTACAGCAGCTCAACAGCGGATACTGCAGTCATTTAATACACCTAAAGCAAGTATTGCACAGTAACAACTGCAGTTGGGCACACATGTAGACGTGCCCTCTGTTGCCTGATAGAATGCTTTTAAAACCAGATTTCCTCTGATGACTGATTTGACTGACAAATTTAGTCTGAATTCATTGGCCAGATGTCTCCTCAGAGTCTGGGTTATGGGGAGCAGCAGCCATCAGCATCTACTATTGACTCCTTATTGCTTAGCTCTTACCATTTAGTAATTACATAATGTGTTCCAGTCTAACTGTTGTAGTTACCAAAATAACTGGGGAGGACGGGGGTTCCTATAGGGGAAACCAAGGCATAATATTGTAATTTACCTTAGGTGAAGGTTTAAAAAAAAAATCTGAATGTTAATCCAAGTGTATTCGCACCAAGTGAAGAGTCTCAAACTGAAAAGGCTATGCATTTACTGGGAACGGACAAAATTCACAAGACAGGAACAGCCTGCACTAAGCTTTTTGCACCTCAGTAAAGGAAGTTACAGTATTTCCTATACAGCTTTCTGACTCTAAGAGCAGTCCAGAACTTGAGAGGACATAATTCATTCCAGACTGCTTTAAAAGCCTTGAAAGTGACAGGTGCTACTCAGTTTCACCTACTGTGCCTTTAGAGGAAGCATAGTGTATGTTACAAAGTAGACAGCAGGCCAAGAGGTCCTAGGCACTTACCCAATGCATTTACTCTGCATAACTGATACACACATAACAGACATGCATCAAAACAAGCAATAGGTAACAGATTGGGACCGTGGTGTTTTTTTTAGTGAAGTTAAGCGTAATATGCATACATCCTGCATGCCTCTTAAGTGGAGTACACTGTCCTATAAGCATCACTAATAAATAAAGTTTAGAGCTGCTTAAGTCATTTATGTATTGCCCAGACCCCATTATTATAGCATTAACTAGCAACTTACTCTCCCTAAAGAAAGATTGTGAGATAACCAAAAATCTACAGTCTTTTCCAACATAGCTCATTGCTACAGTGACATAGCATCAGGGGCACAAACTGTGATGCCGGCACTACTGTGCAGTAGCTCATTGCTACTGTGCAGTAGGGTAAGAAATGACCCGTGTACCACTGGAACTGCACACTAATGATGGTTTCCCAGTACTCTGGGCCTACATTTATGATATTACAAACTCTTTTGTGGGAGATAAGGCACATTTCAGAATCCTTATTCTGTGTTGGAGAAGCAATTAAAGTCCGAGAGAAAAGGCAGCACAGAGGACAGATAAACCTGTTTCCAGGACGCTGATCAGTACAGTTAGAGGGTTGGGAGATTTCAGATCTGCCTTTCTCTGGTATAACATAAATTTATGTGAAAGCATTATTTCCCTTGTGGACATTCTTCAGGAATAGACCTGCACGTTTGTAAATGGAGCCTAAATAACAGAAGTAAATAGTAGTCTGCATGGTCTGGTATGTATCTTTAATTATATTGGTGTCTATAATAACCCTCATAATTTTCTCACCTGTTTCTCTAATTATGAAGTTTGTGTTCCTGATTACACTGGAGCAACCTTAGGGGCTGATGTAGAAAAGTATTCCTGCT
>NW_005841838.1:704265-705972 GCF_000455745.1 Alligator sinensis
AATGGATGTAAGCATGCCAGCATTTGCTTCCTAGGACTGAGGCCTTCAGTTCCATTCTATGAGATCTAGCCTCTGAATCTGATGCTCCAGCCAGTTTTCTATCCACCTTACAGTCCATTCATTCAGCCCACACTTCCTTAGCTTGCCTGGGAGAATGTTGTGGGAGACCGTATCAAAAACCTTGCTAAAAACAAGGTGTAGCACATCCTCTGGTCTTCTTGCATCCACAGAGCCAGTCATAGAAGACAATCAGGTTGGTCAGTCATGACTTGCCCTTGTTGAATCTGTGATGACTGCTCCTAATCACCTTCTTCTCCTCCAAGTGCTTAAAAATGGATTCACTGAGGATCTGCTCTATGATTTTTCCAGGGACTGAAGGGAGGCTGACTGGTCTGTAGTTTGTCGATTCTCCTTTTGCCCTTTCTTAAACATGGGCACTATGTTTTCCCTTTTCCAGTCGTCCGGGACCTCTCCTGATAACCATGAGTTTTCAAGATGACAGGCAGTGGCTCTGCAGTCACATTGGCCAACTCTCTTAGCACCCTCAAGTGCATCCCTTTCAGCCCCATGGACTTGTATAGGTCCAGCTTTTCTAAATCGTCCCTAACCTGTTCTTTCTGCTGGCCGCTCACCTTCTCCCCAAACTGTGCTGCCCAGTGCACTGGTCTGGGAGCTGACCTTGCCTATGAAGACTGAGGTGAAAAAGGCATTGAGCACTTCGGCATTTTTTGCATCTTCTGTCACAAGGTTGCCTCCCCCATTCAGTAAGGGACCCACGCTTTCCCTGATCCTCCTCTTGCTATCGACATACTGTATTTGTAGAAGCCTTTCTTGTTACTCGTCACATCCCTTGCTACCTGCAACTCCAATTGCAATTTAGCCTTCCTGACTTTATCCCTGCATGCCCAAGCAATGATCATATACTCCTAAGGGTATAGAACCACGGGTCTACACGGTCTGTCCCAGGAAAAGGACCTGCATTTGTTCCCCGATGACATGACTGGGCAAGTGGTGGAGAAGGGATGAAGGTACAGAAATGATATAACATTTACTCACGGAGAAGCTGTTTGTGTGAGGCTGTGAGGTTTGCCTTCTCATGCCAGAAGGGATTTGTCAAAGGGAAACATTTGCTCCTAACTGAGAGAGAAGAAGAAAGAAAGAATTTTAAATAGGTTAATTTACTAATGAAAACAACTACTTCCAAAAGCCTTCTCCCCTCAGCCTTCACATACTGCTCCTCCTGCCTTCTCCCCTTGCTCTGAGGAGTTGTGAGTGGAGAAGCATTTGTCCCATTGCTCGGTCACCGGCTTCTCTCTGCTGGCTCAATGCTGCCGGTCAGCAGGGGCAGGATTAGACCGGACGGCAGAGTTTGGGGCAAATTTGAGAATCCCATGCGCAGGCTACTTCACAAAAGAGGCAATGCCTGTCTTTGCCCTGTCCAGACTGGGACTGGCCACTGCTTCTGACTGGGAAATCTTAGCTGGAACTAATGCCGGGGGCCGTTCCCAGGCGTGAGACGAAAAGGGGGACAGCACAGGGACTGCGCCTAGTGCAGCCTCTTCCCAGGGGCTGGGAGTCTCTGTGCCTTGGGCTGGTTGGAGGCTGAGCTCAAGGTTTTCCTCCCGATCTGTGTAACGTGAAGCCGGTCGGGTCGCGCCGGTGCCTGTCCCGCGCTCACAGCCGCTTTCTCCAGGGATGTAACTTGTG
>NW_005841838.1:706414-720584 GCF_000455745.1 Alligator sinensis
GGGTGCCAGCCCTGCAGGATTGCCCTGGAGTCTCCAGGAATTGGACCTAAATCTCCAGGAGATGGCTGAGAGTCACCGGGGAGATGAATGACAGGGCATCTATCCAAATAAATATTAAATGTAAAATCCAATTTATACAGTAGTGCAGTGGGTTGTTAAAATGTAAACGTGCCCTTGCTGTCGTGACGTAAAGTCTGCTGAGGACAGTAGACCAGGCACTAATGTCATTAGGGCATGTGATGAAACCTCCTGGAATAAGAGAGTTGGCAACCCTACAAGCTGTGCCTGGCGCAGGCCCTGGGCAAACTTTTAGTATCAGGGCGCCCTTCACCAGAGATAATAATAATAATTTTTAAATTACTATTTTCAGGCCCCCTTTGTGTTTGGGCCAGGACGGCCACCTGGTTTGCCCATGCCTGTGTCTGGCCCTGCCCCTCAGCCCCAATGCCAGTGTGGAGCTGAGCTCCACGCTGTGCAGAGCTGTTCCCAGGGCGCCTCCACCTAGTCTGGGCCTCGTGGGAGCCTGTGCTGCGGGAGCGGGTGCGTTGGGGTACAAGCAGAAGCCCAGGAGCTGCCCTTGTCAGGTTCTGCCCCGGCTTTCTCTGCTGTGCATCAAATCAGTCTCCTCCATTTCCAGCAGGAAACTTTCACAGCGGACTGCACGCTGCAACAGCTGAGTTTGTGGAGAGAACGGATGCTGTATGTGTGGCCACAACGTGCTGATTTCTGACACACGAGCATTGCCCCCTTCCCCGAGGGCATCTAGTAGTATCCATTATTTGTAAGGGTCTGGGATGTAGGCTATCTATCCTAATGGTTAGGCCACCAAGGGAAAGCAGGGCCTGGGGGTGGGTCAAAGGGCAGGAGCCATGTATCAAAGCCAGAGGGAGATCTAGAAGCCAAGTCTGCAACACAGTCCAGGGTCAGGAACTGGGAGTCAGATGCCAAGTGCCAGTTCAAAGGGTCAATCCACAGGGAGAAGTCCAAAAGCAGAGCCAGACTAGGGTCAGGAGCCAGGAAACAGAACCAAAGTCCAGAAATAAGCCCAAAACCAGTCAGGACCCAGGAGGCTTGCCACAGCAGATCTGCTGCCTGGCCTGCAGACCCAGGACCCCAGCTCCTTCTGAATGGAAAAGCGGTGCTCCCAGCACACAACCAGGATGCTTGCTGCTCCTAAACTGGGGCAGAGTTCATTAGCTGGGGTCCTACGTGCAGGTATAGCTGCTGTCCTACATGCTCAGGCTGGCCTGATCGGTGTCCCTGACAGCACTGGGCCCAGGGCTGGCCTGCCTGATTACCATCCCTGACATTATTACAGTCTAGATCACGTTCAGTAATGAAAAGTATAAAAAAAATTAAAAATCAATTGTAGATGTAACCTCAAGAATGAAGCACCAGTTAGAGGCATGCTTATGCACAGCCATGTATATCAATTAAATACTGAACACATTTGGGTAGCAATTCTATCCAGATGATCCCTGCCAGTAGATCAAAAGGTGCAGGGACAAGCCCAGTAAGACTCAGTGAGCATCACCGGCCTTGTCTGCAGGCTGGTTCCATGAATCATTGTTGCACTGTATCCTGCTTAGTCCTTTATATCTAATAAAGAGGGGGGCGTGAAAAGATCTGTTCTCAGAAGTGAGAGAGATAGGGATGCGTTGCTGTGTATCCTCTGGACTTCTGCACAGGGGCGACACATAGCGGGTGCACACGCACCCCCTGAGCATGGTGGTGCACCCCCTTCAAAAAGCCACTGCCGACAGTGTGGGCGGCGCCTGTGGGCGGTCACCGCTCGCCACCCTGCTGCCGATACCGCCAGTGGCGTCTGCAGGTGCTCAGAAATCCCCACGGGCTGCCGCCACCGCCGCTGGCAGCGCCTGAAGGTGGTCGCCGACCCCTGGTCAGCGCTTGTCACCCCTCCCCCCTCACCACCGACAGTGCCGGTGGTATCTGTGGGAGCTGCCCAGTCACAGCCACTGGGCTCCCACTGCCACTGCCATGCTCCCACCGCCACCATGCCCCACCCAGCCACTGGGGGCACGCACCGTTCATGCTTCTGAAGACCAAACACATCAATCCATGCAACACAGATGCATGCTTTTTGTGACCACACATAAGCCAGGCTTCTGCCACCTCCTCCCCCCACAATTTATGGGTCAGATTCAAAACCCAGTGAAGAGAGCCAGACAGCACTAGATATCAAAGTGAAGTGAGTCCAGGCAAGTTCATTCTTAAACCAGTGTAGAGCATCTCCACCGGAGGTTTCCTATGGGGTAACTTAACTGTTGAAAAATATGCAGTATGTTTTCTTGCTGCATGGAATTAATTGCAAATGTTCAAAGTAGGTAGTGGGGAGTTGCAGGTAATACATTGGTCATTAAATCAGAATGCTTATTTACATAATGTGTCAAACCTGCATTCGACATGCTCCTGTTGTGCAGACACAGGGCAGAATTTGTGACATCGTTATTTATTCCATGGCAACAGACTATCATAAATCTGAGATATGGACTGTGAAGCAGGATAAATAAGGAGAACACTGCTTTTCAGAAGGGAAAGTTCTTACTTATATATAATGGCCTTCAACATCCACAAACACTGTCACCCTGTAGCACACCAAGATATTTATGGATATATTCTATTGGGTTCTCAGCATTCCTCCTAAATTACCATTTAAAATATATAGTAAAAAGCAGAAATGTTATCAGCTCTCTCGTTTGTGCCTGCATACTAGAGATGCACAAACCGCTTTATACTCTCAAATGTGTCCCTGTTCATAAACACCTGCATTCTTTTCCCAGTGAAAAAATGGGAAGTAAAGGAGGCCAAAGTAAAAAAAATGGCTGGAGTATCTCATTCAAGCTTTAGCTGCTCTAATTTTTACTGGTTTTTGCTTAGCTGTTTTCACTTTTCTATCTGGCTTTCTCCTTTTCATCAGAGAAAGGCTTAAAAATAGGAAAGCATGCATTTTTGTTTTGTGAAAAAAATCCATTAATTTATTTAGTTTCCTTCCAGTGTTTCATAAAAAGTCATTGTTCCAGCCCTAAAGCAAGTTTCTCCAACTTGTGAAATAGGTAGTTGCATTTCTTCCCTGTTTTCATAGTGGGGTAAGGAGGACTCAGGTCCAGTCTTGGAATATTGTGCCTTGGCAGGGATGGTTAGGTAAGTGGTTTTCAAAGTACACCTTCAAGCTGATTTAGAGTTTGTTTTTTCAGACTAACTCCAGATTGGGAGCTTTGTGCTATTCAGTAGCTCCACTTTGTGCTATTTGGGCCCATGCAGCACACAGTATTTAAATATGCAGTCAAAGACCCCAGGCCTACAAAGATTTGTACACACACTTCACGTTAGGTCAGTGGAATTATTTGTGTGCCTGACTAATAGCACATGTGTAAGTCTTTGCCAGCTTTGTGCCTAGGTAAATACCACAGTAATGAAGAGCTTGATCCACATACCTTTGGCTTATGTAGGACTGGGCCATAAATGGCATAAGTGAACATGTACGAGGAAAAGCAGATTTAAATTCGGCATCACCACCGTGTAATTAGATGTAAAATTTTTAGCTGAAAGAAGCTAAGGTCTGCAAGAAAATAAGAAAATCAAAAATACATAGTTGTCCAAGCAGACAATTTTGCATCAAAACATCATTACAAAAGGTTAGTGGAGAAAATAGAAGAATCGCTAGCACAAATGTAAGACTTGAGACTTGTCTCCTCCAGAGATCCATTTCTAATTGATTAACTTCTACTAAAAGTAGAACAATGTACCATGGGCTCTAGTGACGACTTCTAGAATCTTTGATTAGGGAAATGTCTGATCACTCATCAGGATTTGCTGTTGTGGACAGGGAAAGCAGCTGCCTCTTCTTAGACAGACCCACTCTTCCCCAGTGCATCAGCCTGAAATATAAAATCTGAGGAACTTTTAAGAGAAGGCTGCTCAAGCTGGCACCTTCAGGTTCCTGGTTTATAACAATGCCAAGGCAGCAGACTAAGGCAATTTAACTTTTCCTCCCAGTTTTGGGGAGATTGTTGCTGGCAAAATTCAATTCTACTCCATATCACCTTCTATTGAGAAGTGAGAAAGCATGAGCACTAAAGTGTGTGTCATCAGATTGTATGCTACTTTGGAAATCCCCATCTAACTCGGCTTGTCTACACGTGATGCTACATCGCTGTAGTCCATGGACAAAAAACCATGATGCTGCCGCTACAGTGCCATAGCAATATGCTCCCTTGTTATAGCACATTGCTACAGCGACGTAGCAGCCAAAATAACCATGCGCCGCTGGCACAGGGCAGTATGGGCTGTTACTGTTGCAGGCTGTACTTCTAAAAGGAAGTACCAAATGATGGCACAGTAACAATGGCGCCATAGGGGCACATGTAGATGCGCCCACTGACAGCTCCCTGGGGGCTATTACTAGCTGCAGAAGATGAATGATGACTCTAAATTATTTCTGGTCTAGAACTGGCACAGCTCCTTTTTCAGCTTTGCTGCTGGGGGAAGGGGAGGAGCAGGGGAAGGGTTGGGATGGTAGAGAATATGACACAATTCTTTTTTAACTATTGTGGCAAAATCTATTTGTCCTGGAGGTAAAGGTGTTAGAAAAGTGCTGTAGTCACTAATTCTATTATCCTTGGAGGATGGATGAGCAAAAGCCATAGAAATCAATGCTGACCATGGAGGTCATTCATTTTTAACTGCCAGATTGTTTACTGAATATGAATGTTAAAAGTCGGAAACAGCATGTAATCGATTTCATTACAGACACACTTACTATTGGCAAAATGTCACCATTTGCCTGGCGTTGAAAGAATAGTTCCTCCTTTTAGACTGTGTCAGCTTGCAAGGGAGGTAAAGCAAACATGAATTTGCTAATGACACTCAGTAACATCTTTTTCTTTTAAAAAATCTCCTAATCCAATGGTTTCTTTAATTCCTTCCACAGTTCATTTGGTTTTCCTCTGCCTTTGTTCTTAACAATTGACAAAAATGATAGCTTTACTGAAAGTAAGTGGCACACTGTATGAGACTCGCATAAGATTAACTCATCCCTACATTTTCATTATTACTTGTGACTTTCAGTCTTGCCTATGAGAACAGTATAGGACTGGGAGTGATTTAAAGATGCCTGAGGTGAAAATTATTGAAAAGACACCTGTAGATTTAAATAGGGTTGAATCTGGCTGATTAAACTGAAGCTTCAGATGAATGTACAGTTTGGAATATGCATTTTAGCTGCCCATAACAAAATACACCCCAGAAACCACCACTACCACCACAATATCAACTAACATTCTTAAAAATCTTTCCAGGAAATATCACTTCCTCCTGACCTTTTTTTTATTGAATAAAGAATTAAATAGAAGACCATTTTTGTGCAACACTCCATTAAAACCCAGAATTAAAACTAATTGAATTCTAAATGTTCTCTCCTTTTTTTAATAATAGCTATTCCAAGGTTTCTTGCTTTCTTCCAATGCCTTCATCTAGTGAATCAAGAGAGCAGTACTGATATCCACAATATAATAATCAGGATCATATTATCAGTTTATTCTCCTTTGCTATTATGAGTTATTGACTGGATTGTCTGAAGTCTGGTGCTTCCTGTTCAGATGTAACTTACTTGGCATATAATTGTGTCTGAATAACTTCTTGGCAAATGTTATATTGGCAGCAGAGTGGATCCATTAAATAGGGATTTTTCGTAAAGACTTTTTTTTGTTTTGTTTTGTTTTTTTAATGGAAAAATACAGGATATAAGTACCTGTGGCTAGGGAGAGGCTAGGAGTGACAGGACTGAAGCGCCTAGTACAATCTATACTAGCCTGTAAGAGTATAATTTTCAGTCTAGATTGCTTTCTTAAAACTGTGTAGTTCAGCTAAGTTAAAGTACAAATAAGCACCTCTTTTTGGCCCTGACCCAGGAAAGGGATGCTCATTCTGAGATATTATGTATGTCTATAAGTAGCACTCAGTTTTGATCCCCCTTGGCCCCTTTAGATCTTGATGTGCACTTAGTATCATGCAGTTGAGTAGTCCTGTTGAAATCCAGTGGCTGAGATGTAAATGGAAATTGCTACAAGAATGTACTTAATGCCATATGGAGGTCTTTTGCAGGCATAAACCACAAGTAACTTCACTGAAGGTTGATGTAAAGTGACCAACTGTCTCAGATTTTCTGAGGCAGTCCTGAATTTCAGGGCTCTGTTGCAGTATCTCTGACAGCTCTCTGAAATGGGAATTTCACCCCAAATGAAAAACTGGTCCCAGACGGCAGTATCTCAGTGAGGCTGGTGTTCACAGCCTGGGGTTTCAAGCCTCCCAAAATGACTAGCCACTATCAATGGCAGGGCTGTGTTAGAAATCCTAAAACTGTCTAGCAGCCATCAATTTCACAGCTGCTTTTAGTGGTTGTGAAGCTGACTAGCCACCACTAGTTTTACAGTTACTAATAGCTATCTGTGGGGCAGCCAGGATTGTGTCCCAGATGTGCGTTGCTTTGGTCCAATGTGTGAATAGATTCCAAGCCTTCTAATTCTGGACTCCTGTTCCAAACAGAAAAATGTGGAGGGCTAGGGAGGTGCCTGGGTATGATTCATACTGTACTGTCATGTCACATTGCGTGGATTTTGTCAAATTTGTTAGGTAAACAAAAGGATGCTTGGTTAGCCTGGGTCAGCCCGGGATAGTCCTCTGACTGGTAGCTTTCTGCAGGCCTCTGAGACTGTGAGTTGGTAATGATCTACTAGTGAAGGGCAATGCTATTGTGGGTATTGCCTGCCAGATTCTAACTCAAAGTCTGATTCCTGACCATTTGTGGCCCGAGAGGATCTCTTGATCTGCCTTAGGAGATGCATAGCACCAACCATTGGATTCCACGGCTTCAAAAGGGGAAGCCACAGCACTTTCCTGGAGTCCTGAAATGCCCACAGATAGTGAACCATATCTTTATGGTTTTCTGTATATTTAAACCTACAGTGTTTCAGGTGGTTGTTAGAGACACAAGGGCTTCTTCTTTTTACAGGTGAAGGCATATACCAAAAAGTAATCCTAAACAAATGTGCAAAAACTTGCTAATTATTCAGAAAACAGTGTTTCTGCAATGAAGGTCACTCACACCGAATGCAGGGCTTGATGGCCTAATGCAGGGGCAGGCAATTATTTCAGATGGAGGGCCACTTACTGAGTTTTGGCAAGCTGTCGAGAGCCGCATGGGTAGCCCCACCCCTTGACCAGTGCCCCACTCCCTGATTGCCATCTTGTGGTCAGAAGTCCCAACCCCTAACCCCTGACCTTTGCCAACAGAAGTCCCTCCCCTTCCCCTGGAAGTACTTTCAGCAAGGGGAGTTGCCATCTCAGAACCAGAAAAATACCAAATTAACATCTACAGCATTCATTAAGTTGATTTCAAAAAATATTTTTGTCCTGGTTTACATGTGTTTGTGTAGTGTACACAGAGGTGATTGCACAATAGCTTAAAATGAAGTCTTACTCTTGTATACTGGGGGGTATAGGTTTGTGGGGGGCTGTGGGTGTGTGGGGGAGGGTGCATATGTGGTTTCTGGGGGCCTGTGTGTGGGGGAGGGTGGCTGAGGTTTGTGAGGGGGTAGGGAGTCTGTGTGTATAGAAGTGCAAGAGGGGGTGTGGGTGCATGTGTATGGTGGGGTGTGCACGTGGGACTCACCCTATGAACACACACACACTGCCCCTGCCTGAACATGCACACACTCTACCCCTGCCTTGGGGCAGAGCATTGGGGACCATGTATCTCAGAGCTTGGGGGTCATGCCCTTTCTCTCTCCAAAATACATCTACTCTGACACACACATACCAGGTGAACATTACCAGGTAGCATGACAGCCAGATGTAGTATCTACTCACTAGTGCAGCATTTTGTTCCATTAGGAACATTCTGCACTGGCCAAGTCATACTGAATCCATGTCTTATGCAACATGTGAGCAGCACAAAAGAGCCAGAATAGAAACCAGAATCTTGCCTCAAATATTTAGCAAAATTGCTTGCAGGTAGGTAAGTTGCAAATGTGTATGTTAATTCTGAGACAGAGCAGGCTTTAGACATTTAGTGGACTTGGTGGCCCATGCATAGTTATTGGCTACTGCAAGCAGTAAAATAGTAATGCAATCCACATTATGTTTCTCCTTCATGTGCTTGCCTACATGCGCATCCTCACCATGGATGTGCACATGCCTCATGTAGGCAAGCTTAGGACTTTCTGCCTTAGCAGGACCAGGTTAGCGTGCCCTAGCCCCACACCACCTCCCCTACAGGCTTTGTGCTGGGCATAAAGAATAGGGTGCACCTCCTTCTCCTCAGTTCCCTTTAACTGCCTAGGCTCATAACAGTACCTTCCTTGTTAGTTTGTTCTCTGGTGGTCTTCAAAGTCTTTGGGCTTTCTGAATAGCCATTGTTGTTGTGATAGTCCTGTTCATTGTTTTTTTCCTTGTTGCATTTCATTCATTCCTGTTTACATATGTTCCTTTTCCCCACTCCCCTTTGGGGTCTCATTACCTGATTTAGCTTCATCTTTCCCCCTTTATAGTTTCTCAGAGGTGCTAACATTACTGCTAGCCCTTTTATTTCTTTCGAATGGGGAAGAAGAAAGGGCTTTGACAATATTTTTCTTCTCCTCCTCTTTCTCCCTGCTTATCCATGAGCTGCTGTCACTGCTTCTCTGGGGTTCAAACTATGTACATTTTTTGCCAGTGTGCTACCTGTGCACACTAGGTGTGAACAAGCTTGCAGCTAGTTTAGATTAGAATCTATCCCCAGCTGTGGCTAATGACATACGAGCTGGGTGTTAGTTTCCACAGTTGTGACTGACCCAAGTTCTTGAAGGAGTAAGAAAATGTACCTGGCAGAAACTGGAGTTCCTTGAAATATATTGTCCATATGTGCATGCCACTCTCCATCACCTCTTTCTTGGCACACAGTACATTTTGGGACTGCAGCTGAGAGAAAACCAAGGTGTTAGAAACATGCATTACTATCTATGCCTTGAAACTAGAGTATATAGAAAGTTGGGGGCACAGCATGTAACACAAGTGCTGCTAAAGCAAAATAGATACCACTGAGTTCAAGTGTTTGGTGCACATGTGCACCCACAGTAAATGGGTGCAAATGGATAAGGCAGCTAGAAGTTACTCTTTTTTTCTGTAGAATCATGAGCTTTCTAGTTTCACTGGAATGTATGAAGTAGCTTTTCCTTCAGTTCATACAAAACAATTAGGTAGGTTAGGAATGCCAAAAGTTTGGTTTGGAATTAAAACCTTTGTTTTTAGGGAAGGATCATCAAAAGAAACAACTCACTGGATGTGTTTACACGTGTACATTTAATGTGCATTAGCTCATCTACATGTATGCACTCTTAGTGCACCTTAAAAATGACAATTTTAGGCTATTCAAGCCTAAATTTGATACCTGCATGGTATCAAATTTATGCATGAATAGCTAAGTCACATTAGCGAATGCATAGATGCACTAATGTGCATTAACGTGATGTATGTCCATTGACCTGGGACTAATTTTAGTCCCAAGCTGGTCTACACGCTTGCATTAATGCGCCTTAGCACATGCATATTGTGGCAGTGCACCTTTGGGTGCCTGCCACTTTAAGGGCTGAAGTAGGTGCCTGATGGCGGCAGCCATTTTGAGGACAAGTTATATGAAAGCTGCAGTTTGCTGCTGCCAGCCCAAGCAGAAACATCACCTGGCTGAGCTGCAGCAGGAACACTAGGAGGTAAGGGCAAGAGCTTATGGGGATAGCTAGGAGGCTTTTGGTCCTGGGCATGACCTAAAACTGCACCCTGCCAGGCATGGGTGGCCTGGTGGGGGTTCTAGTGGCATGGGAACCCCCAGGAAATGCCAGGCCAGTTATCACCCTGGTGAAAGGCGGGTCGGGGTGCCTTAATAACCCCAGCCCCCACAACTCAGTACAAGGCACGACTATGGCCACCAGAGCCCCAGGGGGTGTAAGACCCCAGTAGAGGAGTGGGGCCAGGCACAGCTGCGGCCACCTGAGCCCATAGGGGAGGAAGACCCCAGAGGCCTCTGGTTGGGGGATAGCTGTGTGGCCCTGTACAGAGTAGGGTCAAATGGGAGTAGGCCTGAAGGGCTGTGCATGGAGGTGGGAGGCTAAGTAGGGCTGAACAGAGAGTAGGCCTGAAGGGCAGTCCCAAGGGTGCATTGAGTAGGGCCGAACTGGGAGTAAACCTGAAGGGCAGCGCAAGGGCCAGCCCCGAGAGTAGTTGATTGTGGGGATGATGAGAAGACCCAAGGGTAGGGCATGGTGTAGAGGCCATAGAGTGAGCATAGGAGGATCCTCATGTGTGGGGAAGAGGCCAAGGCATGTTTGTGGATGCCTGAGGCTGTAGTTTGGGCCAGAAGCCAAGAGTGGGGGCTCAGCCAGAGAGTTAGGGGCGAGTCCTGACCCTGGTAAGTCATCCACTGCAAGGAGGCTGAGTTTGGGTCAAAAATTACAGCAAGGGAGAGCACGATGGCCTGGTGCTCCATGGAAGGAGGGAGAGTTCCTGTGAGACCCTGGAGCACCAGTCATGCTGTGGGTTTTGAACATCATGTGGATGCCATCTATGAGGCCTGGGATGCAGTACAGGGGTGGCTGGAGCTGCATACATAGGCCCAGGAGAACAGAGCTGCCAAAGGGCAACCTCCCACCTAATTAAGACACCAATTATTGAACAACAAGGCGTGGCAGAAGAGAGAGGCAGGCAGTTAGCCCAGAAACAGGGGGGCAGGACAGCTTCTAGCTGGCTCCCGGAAGGCCCTTTGTTACATATATATAGACACATGCCTAAATCGCCTTAATGTGCATTAAGTTTAGCCACACGTGAAAGCACATGTAAACATGCCCACTGGGACACTGTGTAGAAATTGGCAAGGATAAACATAATTATCAACCCTTTGGTTTTGTAAAAGAAAATGCTACATATTGTTAAATGTGGTCTCTTTCAGGAGAAGTGCTCTGAGCGTTACAAACTGAGTGGCATAAATTCTGCAATCACCTACAACTGCTGGCATTTGATACACAGGGGGTGCGTCTACACGAGATGCTAACTGCACAGTACCCTAATTCTACTGTGCATTAGCATGCATGGTAAAAACCATGATAATACACTACATTAGGCTACTGCGCAGTTAGCATAACTAAAAAGACATATGCTAGCACTACTGTGCAGTGCATTGATTTAGTCCTTGGTTATACTTGGCACATTAATAAACATGTTGACATGCCCAGGGAGCTCTAAGGAATGCTAGCTTGAATATGCATGCAGTCAACTTGAGTATAGCAAACTGTAACAAAGCCACTGTTAGCTCCTTTTTTTCTGGAAGTTCAGCTCCAATTACACCTTTAAGCCTGCAGCATCACTAGAGGATTCCTGATGTTGCATTCTTGAAATGTTTATGTTGGGGCAAAGTCTAATTTGAGACAACATCCAAAAAACAAATTATCTCAGATAAACTTCAGTCTTTTGTGCCAAACAACCTTCATTTTGCTGAAGATATATTGATCTAATAGCTGGAACTGCATAAAAGCTTAAGGAAATAACAGAAAGGCTGCATACGGCTACAAAAAGATATGAAATGCAAATTAGTACAGAGAAGAACAAAGTAATGATAATGTCACCCCGTAGCAATGATGATGCATCAGTAAAAATTGGTAACGATAAGCTAGAAATAGTAAAACACTTTAAATATCTTGGAGTGACCATCACAGAAGATGCTACATCAGAAAAAGAAGTAAAAACAAGAATAGCCATGGCCACTGAACAACTAGCGAAGCTAAAGAAAATCTGGACTAGCAATCACATCATAGTGAAAACAAAATTCTACCTACTATATGCTGCTATATGCTGTTGTAATTTCAACAACTCTATGGACGCTCACTAGGGCATTGGAAAAGCAAATTGAAACCTTTGAAATGTGGTGCTTTAGAGGACTTCTACACATACTCTACACTGCACACAGAACGAATGAATCTGTGAAAGTTCAAATCAGACAAGAAGTTGGCAAATACAAACTCTTACTTGAAATAATAATAAAAAGAAAGATGCAGTAGTTTGGACATGTAACAAGAAGGCCTGGCACTCTTACCAGTACCATCTTGCAGGGTGCTGTGGACAGACAAAAAAAAAAGAGGAAGACCTAGGATAAGCTGGACCAGCAACATTAAAGACTGGATTAAATTAAAACTGACTGATTGTACAAGGATTGCAAAAGACCAGGAAGAATGGAGGAAAGTTATTGCTACATCAAAGAAGCCCCAGTGGTCAGTGAGGCCTTGGGACCAACTTGACTTCACTTTGTGCCAAAACGCCCTTGGTAAAGCAAAAATTAAGATGACCATTGCAAGCTGGTTGCTGCTATTGCTGAATTGATGGCAAAGCTTAAGTGTGCTACAAATGGTGTTTCAAATATTGGGTGGGAACCAAAAAATCTTCCTATTTGTTACTGTAGCCTTTAACTTACATCAGCAAAAATGGCTTTGTGTGGAAAATTCCCTAATGATCCCACATGCGGGGTGTAGGTAAAGTCCTGCAGCAGCCATGTGAGGTGCCACAATGGGCTGGAATACTACACAGGATGTTTACACAAGACATTAGCCAGATAAGCGCTGCTTTGAACAGCAGCAAGTGTTTGCAGCATGATATGAAGCGATAGGCCAGTGTAGCCTGACTGCTGATTGTAGGGGAGGTTGCCCTCAAATGCTCCAATTGTGCAGGCTTTGTTACCATTATAGATAGCTTTATTAATTTTGTGTCCTAGTTACAAACAACCTGTCCCCTCTCCTGCAGACATTACCTTATGGGTTTTATTCTGTTCTGCATCTGCCCCAATATTTTTATTTTACAAGTTTCATTCTTTTATGAGGAGAGATTTTAAGAACAAGAGCTGGCACTTTACTCCTAGGGGGTCTCAAAGTACTTGAAAACAATAACTCAGCTCTCTCAGCACTCTGAAATCCAGTATGAAAAAGCCACCTTAGTTACCTGTGGCCTCATTTCTTGGTATCCACATGGCTTGGTGGGGCAGCCGCTATTAATATGCATTTTGTTCTAGAAAGAAACAGAACCAAAGAGGCTACTATTTACAATTTTCAGAAGATCCTTTTGCAGGACAAACCAAGCACAGGGCTCAATGGAGTGGTGAGTCCTTGTTTATAGACTAATATTCCGGAAGTTGTGCCTAGCTTTTTAAGAAAAGAAGGGTATAGCTGTTAAACAGGCTAATTTAATCATTTTATCTCTGTGTCGTCTCTATAGAATACAGATGATCCTTCCTCACTTCATAGGCACACAGTGAGGGCTAAGTGATGTCTACTAGCAACTTGAACAAGTGCAGGGCTATCCTAGTTATGGCTAATACTGTATTAAATATTATGCAAGTCTTTTTAATTGTGTGAAATTGGAATTTCTTCTATCTCATTTTCAGCTCCCTTGGCTTTGTGCACTTGTGCTCTCTCCCCTGCCCTCCCCTCCCCACCATCTCAACACAATCCCAGTCTGACCACAGTCATTTTCCCTTGTTTTTGCTTTGTTCCTCCTTACCACTTTTCACACCTCACCCCTTTGTGTATTATCATTCCACTTATAGCTGCATCTTGCAAATTGCCAGTCCTCTGCTTTGGTATATGTGTGGAAAGTGGTGGACATGCTTGAAGCACTACCATAAAAATCAAAAGGAAATGAAGCAAGCTATTTTGCACCTCTCACCTTGCAGAATTACTGGGGAAGTACAGGCAGTAGGAGAAAACAGTGCTGAAATTAATGAGCAGTAGCTTTTCCTGTCTTGTGTGCGGGCCGGGAGCGACCCGAGCCCTTTTCGCGCTGCACGCGGGCTGTGGCCAGCAGCCCGGGCACGCCGGGTCGGAGAGGGAAGGCCGTCGAGCTGGAATTAGGCACAAACGCGTAGCGGTAGTTTTAAAGATTGTTTACTTACACCGAGATGGCAGTGGTGCAGGCTGGAAAACTTGATTGAGTTGCAGTTACAGACAGACAACACAGACGGTCTCGTGGAGGTTGCTAGGCTCCACGGTACAGAGCTCCGGATGCTCTGGGTGAACGAGCCACCAAAATAGAAATCGTAAATACGTCTTATAAAAGTCGCGTTCGAAGACGGGAAGAGGTG
>NW_005841838.1:723271-728721 GCF_000455745.1 Alligator sinensis
TTGAGTTGCAGTTACAGACAGACAACACAGACGGTCTCATGGAGGTTGCTAGGCTCCACGGTGCAGAGCTCCGGATGCTCTGGGTGAACGAGCCACCAAAATAGAAATCGTAAATACGTCTTATAAAAGTTGCGTTCGAAGACGGGAAGAGGTGGGCGGTGGATCAGGCCACCAAGCTCCTCTGGATCTCACACAGGGTTTCTATTACCCTGCCGTGTACCCAGAGTCCCCACGAGATGGATGTGGAGTCCTCTTCGGCTTGGGCGGAAACTGCTCAAGCCTCTTATACGGCTAACAAGCCAATCGTTAGCCGCCACGTGTGAATAATTTAACACTAGCCAATCACGGGGAACGAATTTGCATACCGGGGCGGGAACTCTTTTGCACCGTGCATTCCTCTTGCAACTTGAGCAATGCACTCTGCAAAAGAAGCTGCAGAAAAGGCGGGAAACTCGTCCCTGCACCGGGGTTTCCTCTTGCTACAGGAAACTCTCCCGTGCAATGCTCTGCAACTTGGCGGGGATAATTCTGGTGCCGAAGCACACACACAATCATGCCTTTTGGGTCATGACATCTTGTTTCTCCTGTTTAAATGTGTCATGCTCTTGAAATAAGTTTACAGGGAATGGTGCACACACAACACTTTCTCTGAACAGCAGGACCTGCTCCATTGATAGTTACAGGAAGAAATGTGGAATCAAAGTGAAAGGTATACATCAAATGCAGAAGTATAGTCATGGGAGTATTTACCAAACACTTTATGGAAGAGATTTGCATCCGCTCAGTTATGTGTAGCATGGTGTGTTTGTTGTAACTATCTTGTCCTTTGGGGATGAAGTGCTTAAGAATATGTCCAGAGACTGTGGCAAATAGAGCAAAAATAGTCTGTTTGCACTGGACATTTTGTCTCAGTGTCTAGAGTGTGACTCCATACTCAATTCTTTGCTTAAATTCTGGGACAGCCGTGGGCTGCCAAGCTTTTAAACTCCAAATATTTGCTTACACTCCCTTGTAGCCTTGAGGGACCAATTGTATCTAGTGCTTGAGATTATTAATTTTCCCTGATTGTTGCTGAAGGATGAGAAACCTCTATCAGCAAGTACTACCATTATATGAGCAATTACCTCTTGTGCTTTACTGATACAGTCTCCTGGAACTGAGAAAGGACATCCATTCACCTTTGTTTTGCAGGGTTTTTTCCTAGTTGAAAAATATCTTTGTACTGGTCAGTGTGCAAAACCTGTTGGCTACCTGCTATTGATAATATTGCCTGAATCATCTCAAGCCAGATTGGACAACACCACTAGAATATATCCTGTCAGGCCAACCAGGTAACAGGCCCAAGGTATGTGAATGAGATCTCCAAAGTTTTTTTTTTTGCAGGCTTCCATTAAGAAGCAAATGTTTCATAGTTGGTAGGGTCGAAAGGGACCTGAGGAGATCATCTAGTCCGACCCCCTGCCGTGGCAGGAAAGAGTACTGGGGTCAAATGACCCCGGCCAGATGTTCGTCCAGCCTCCTTTTAAAGACCCCCAGGGTAGGAGCCAGCACCACTTCTTTTGGAAGTTGGTTCCAGGTCCTAGCCACCCTGACAGTGAAATAGCGTTTCCTAATGTCTAGCCTGAAACTACCCTCCGCTAGCTTGTGTCCGTTGTTTCTTGTAACTCCCGGGATTGCTTGGGGGAACAGGGACTCTCCCAATGCCTGCTGGTCCCCCTTGACTAGTTTGTAGACTGCCACTAGATCCCCTCTCAGCCTTCTCTTTTGGAGGCTGAACAGGTTCAGGTCCCTCAGCCTCTCCTCGTAGGGTCTGCCCTGCTGACCCCTGATCATGTGGGTTGCCCTCCTTTGGACCCTCTCCATATTGGCCACATCCCTCCTGAAATGCGGCGCCCAGAACTGGACGCAGTACTCCAGCTGCGGCCTGACTAGTGTTGCGTAGAGGGGGAGGATCACCTCCTTGGACCTGCTTGAGATGCACCTGTGGATGCATGACAAGGTATGGTTGGCCTTCCTGACCACGTCCCCACACTGTCAGCCCATGTTCATTGTGGCATCAATGATGACTCCAAGATCCTTTTCTGTCTCAACAGTGGTGAGAAGGGAGTTCTCCAGCCTGTAGGTGTGCCGCTGGTTCTTCCTCCCCAGCTGCATTACCTTGCACTTGTCAGTGTTGAACCCCATTCTGTTCTCTTCGGCCCACCCCTGTAACCTGTCTAGATCTGCTTGCAGTCTGTTCCTTCCTACTAGCGTACCCACTTCCCCCCACATCTTAGTGTCATCTGTGAACTTGAACAGGGTGCTTTCTACCCCCTCACCCAAGTCACTGATGAAGATGTTGAATAGTGCGGGCCAAAGGACCGAGCCCTGGGGAACCCCACTGCCCACATCCCTCCAGGTCGAATTAGACCCGTCCACCACCACCCTCTGGGTGCGGCCCTCCAGCCAGTTAGTGACCCATCTGACCGTGTAGGCATCACCACCACTGTCTCCTAGTTTCTTACTGAAAATGTAAAGCAAGTAGAGTAAACCCATGTGTTAGCAGACATAAAATATGTGACAAAGGAGAAAATACATTATAGATTTTCACCGTTTTAGATGGACTATAGCTTATTTCTCTTGTCAGTGATACACAGGCTGAATCTTGCCTTGGGCTCAGTGGGAGAAGATGAAGGAAAGAAACAAGCCAGGGCTGTCTGCCCTGAGGCTCAGAAAAGAAGGTGACTGCAGAAGATGCCATATTGGTCTGCTGGGTCATTTATAGGGTCTCCTCTGACCTGCTCTGTGAGCATGTTTCAGAGGTACACTCCAGTCAGTTACCTGGGGAAGTGTGGACATCCAGAGCAGTAAGGAATAGGTTCAGTCTACTTCCCAAGTTGAAATTTGAAGTACGTGCATTTTCACTCCGATGGCCAGTATGAAATACTAGAGAATTGCCCATCAAGAATGATGGGGGGAAGGGGTGGGGATGCAGGGAGTGGGGGAGGAAGCTTGCTAACCTTAACCCTAAACCCCACCCCCATTCCACCACCACCTCCTAGGAGGAGGGTGGGAGCTTCTTGCCCCTCCATCCCCTCCGTCTCTCTCCACCAGCACCCTGCACCACTGCTGCCTCCAAGGAGCAGGGCTGGCCTTGCCTCCCAGCTCATCCCCTCTGTCCCTGCCATCATGGTGACACTTCTGCTGCACCACCTCCTGTCCATAATGCTCTTGGAGCACTCTGACTGGTAGTTTCAGTAACCAATCAGTGTGCTCCAAGACTATTATGAACAGAGAGACAGAAGGACTAAGCCATTTATTATATTAGAATGAAGAGAAATTGATCTCTCTTCAGCATTAAGTGAAAATACAGTTGCCATTTGATTTGATGAGGTACATTTTGACATAAGTTTATTCTAACATTTTGAAGTCCCATTTTCAGTCCCAAAGACTTAATCATTTAAACTGCCGTTTCCACTACTGTATCACAGAGGTTTTTTTTAACAGTCCTACTAGATGCTGGGACAAAAAAAAAGTCAAGCCTGGGTGTGAAATCTTGGCCCTTCTGAAGTCAGCGGGAGCTGAAGCACTGATTTTATGTAGTACCAAGATTTCATCACAGGAATTGGTGGTGAGACGTGTTGGTACAGTGATCCTAACAGGCCAAAACATGCACCTTACAGGTGTTTGTAGTTGTCAGTTTTAACTGGCCAGACCTGACGGTCAGAATCCCCACTGAATTGAATGTGATGTAAAATTAAAGCTGCAAACCAGCTTTCTGTTGCTTGTTTCTCAACCATTAAAATATTACCAGGGTATAACTGTGGATACACCTCAGTTCACTTTTTCAGCCTGTCCTGAATAAAATAGAGATGCACACAACTCCAAACAAGGAGTGATGGTCATATGAGTCTCAGTTTACTATAGATTTTTCAAATATATTTTTGTTGTCAACTTCATCCTGCTGCTCCAAAAGCAAAGTGTCAGTATCTAAAGCTTTCTGTCTTTCAAGAAATGAAGTCTTGTGACAAGGTACCTGGTATGTGTATTGACTGGCTGAATGCCAGTGCCTATGGTGGATATGAGAGAGGATGGGGAGGGAAGACCTGGGACCACTGTTGGAACTTAATGGTAAATTAAGCTCTAAAATGGAGCAGAGATGTGGGGTGCTGTCTTTTGGTCTGAGCTTGGAAGGCCTGACCCTTGTGAGGTGGGAGCTTGGACTGGGACTGCGAAAGCCTAGTTCTGAGGTGGAATGGAATAACTAGGTGTAGTGATGAAAATGCCAGACACAAGGGTCAAACTTGAGCATTACTTCACTGGTGTCTGTCAGGCTTGTGAAAACAGCTGTGAGAAACTGCTGTTTCCTTCTCCACACAGGTTCTTCATCAGCAGCCTTGTAATCTGTCTTCTCATGCCTACAGCCTTCCTTGTGACCTCAGCATGCCTGGAACACAGCTATACATCTAGCTTGCACATCTGGTCTGGCCTATTCCTTTCCTGACCGGATCAGCTGGGAAATCCTGGTGGGACTCTGCCCTAGCAAGCCATTCCTCTGCTACTACTGTCATTCTTTCTGACGGAACCCATATTTCCTCCTTGCCTCTTCCCATTTTTTTTTTTTTGTTCACACATTTTACTCTGATCTTGAACGGTTATTGTACTAGATGTTGATCCTGGAAGGCAGTAAAAGCAATGAAGCACTTTGCCCCTAAATATGGGTTTTGATAAGAGTGGAAGGCTTTCCGTAGACCTGCTCCTTCAACCGAGAGGTTTTCTGATGAGTCTTGTGAAGAAGCTCAATTAGGGGGACAAAGGAGGAAACTCTTAGAGCATCCTGCATTTCTGCTCAGGTATAAAGTTTACTCCCTTTGCCACCCCCAAAAATGTTTCATAATTCCTCCTGCTTACTGTAAGTGTAACCCGGGTGGTACTCAAAAGGTACCCCCTCTCCAATTGAAGGGATCAAAGCAGGTGCACAAGCGCTGTGGGAGGTGTAGGGACTCTCCTCCCCCTATAGAGCAGAGCCAGATCACCACTGGGGACTTAACCATATACCTTTTAATGAGGGAACAATACTGGGAACATAACAGGCACAAGGAGCTGGCGAGCATCATAGCCCAGCATCTAGCACGGATCTTTGAAAACTCTTGGCACTCTGGTGTAGTGCCCGAAGACTGGAAGAAGGCCAATGTGGTGCCTATCTTCAAGAAAGGGAGGAAAGTGGATCCGGCTCACTATAGGCCCATTAGCCCGACTTCTATCCTGGGGAAGATCTTAGAAAAGTTTGTTAAACAGGCCATCCTTAATGGACTGTCCGATGCCAACATCTTAAGGGATAGCGAGCACGGGTTTGTTGCGGGTAGGTCTTGCTGGACCAATCTCATTTCCTTCTACGACCAGGTGACCTATCACCTGCACAAGGGAGAAGAGATTGATGTCATATATCTTGACTTCAAAAAAGCCTTTGA
>NW_005841838.1:728731-730506 GCF_000455745.1 Alligator sinensis
AGCATCTGGATCAGTGTTTTATTGTCTGGTGTTGCTGTATTAGCAACCTTTTCCTGTTCTGGAGCATCAGGATCACTTACTGTACAAACAGTATTATGAAACTCACTGGTACTGCCATAAGTGAGTTACTACAGTTGTATCAAATACTATTTTTACTTTAAGGACTGCTGAATTTCTGCTTTAAAGTGGCTTATATGTCATCTCCCTAACATGTTCACTATAAATTGCACTGGACAAGACCAAGAACTGTGTATGAAGTAGTGTTCCAGGTTTCCCTGAAATATTTCAGTAGTTGTAGTAAGATTTTTTTCTCTCTTATGAAAACTAACCAAAACAAAACAAAAACCCACAACATGACTATTTGTGACTATTGGATTGTGCTCTTTCTTAAGAATCTCTCTCTGTAGATAAGTTTAGGTTTGACTTGAAATTACAAACAACATTGCTGACATGATCTATAGTAGGGTGGACTGCTTCCCTAAAAGCTAATAGGCAATTTACAGTCCAAGATTTCAAGCTAGCTTTATTTGGAGCCAGAACATGAATTGTTGCTTGAGTCTCTGGAAAGCCTTTCCATCTTGCAGCAAGATGCTAAGGATACTACATGACTGATAATATTCCCTCTTTTGAAAAAGGCTAAAAATGTAGCTTATATGAGGGCATTTAGAATGGCTATCAATTACAATGACCCACAGTAGTCCAGCATAGTTTATGTTAAATTTTCTACCATAGAAAAGGGTTATTGGGGATGGAGCATGTTTAGGTACATGTTGTATTTACTAGTGTAACCTGGGCAGTACTCCAAAAGGTACCCCCTCTCCAACTGAAGGGATTAAAGCAGGTGCACAAGCGCTGTGGGAGGTGTAGGGACTCTCCTCCCCCTTTAGAGCAGAGCCAGACCACCACTGGGGACTTAATGATATACCTTTTAATGAGAGAACAATACTGGGAACATAACAGGCATAATCAGTGGGTATAGTGGACACTACAATGCCCCAAGGGGGCAGGATTCAACAAAGGTTAGACGCTTACAATCATTGACAAAAGACAGGGTTAACAAAATATAAAACACAAACAGCAGAGCAAACAATACTGGTTGGGGAAATACAAAAAGGCACTAAATACAAAATGTCAGGGGACAAAGAAATATAGGGCCTAGGTACCTGGAAGGGGAGAAACACAATGGCCCCTTTCCACTGCAAGAGGAATTTCTCCTTGTTAGTTCAGTCACCTCAAGTCACCAAAGCTGGGATTTGAACTTGGCTGTCTTACTTGGTAGGCAGAAACACTGCCCCACAGCCACCAATGCTGGTATTGCTCCAAGTTGCTAGGGGTCTTGACCTTCCTGGATCCCCGGCCTCATGTCAAGCAGCCTGATCTCTGATTGGAAGAGCTGGAAGCCAAGCTGGGAACCCCTCAGGTCGCTGCTCAGATCCTTGCTGGAGCGGGGGAGCCTCTCCTGCTGGCCACACACTGTGCTACTGAGGGCCCAACTGCTGCCTGCAGGTCCTGCTCCTTCAGGCTTTTCTAGGGCTCCTGCTCCGCTGGCTCAGCTCTTTGAAGCTCCTTCCTCACAACCCCTCACTGGTCTCTTCCCTGAGTCAGCCGTGCTGCCCCTTTTGTCCCCCTCCACGTGACCCAAGGGGCCAATCAGGGGACATGAGGGGTGAGTCTCTGGGGCCTGATTGGTGAGGAAAGGGAATCCCAAGTCCTCCAATCATCTTTTGCCCTTTCAAAACCCCTGGGCTAGGTCACTGCCAGCTAGCCCATCACAT
>NW_005841838.1:730537-751134 GCF_000455745.1 Alligator sinensis
AGGCGGGGGGTAGGAAAAGATTTTAATTCCTGTGCTGTTCTACTTCACAGCCTCTCAGGCTCCCCCACTGTGTGCTGCCCCTCTGTGCAGGTCATAGGCTGCAAATGTAGGAAAGGGGGAAAAAATGAATAGCCTAGTCCCCTGTACCTGCCATTCTCACAGCAGGTACACTATTGCATTTGGGTGCAAGGGGGCAGTATTGAACAGGCACATCCAGGAATCCATGGCGACACCTCCTGCCCAATGTCCTATGGATTTCCCTTTCTCTCTTAACTCTTCCTCCCATGTTCATAGCTATCACTGAGGAAGCCAGTGATATGACAGGGCTATGGGCTGGCAGAGGGCCATATGACAGATCTATCCAGGAGCAGAAAGGCTTGTGGAATGAAGGCAGAAATGATTCTTTGGGTAAATCTCATATCTTTCATTAGACCAACTCGAATAGTTGGAAAAAATCTTCTTTGCAAGCTTTTGGGTACAAATACCCTTCATCAGACTGAGGAAGCCTCTGCAGTTGGTCTGTGCTCTTCCTGGATGGAATGAATAGTAGAGAAGCCAGAGGCTGGTCTGCATGCAATAAAGCCAGTCAGTGAAGATGTAAATTGAGGAGTCAGTGGGTGAGAGACAGAGGAGGGGAAGAGGGGAGGATGGGAATGAATGTAGCTGGTAAATAGTGGAGAGGTACCTGGGGAGTCAGATGTTAGGCAAGTTATAATGTGTCATAAATCCAATGTCTATATTGAGTCCTTGATCTTTTGTATCCAGTAGGCTGATGAAGTGAAGTTCGTAGGCTCATCTGTGAAAGGTGTTTTGTAAATTCCCTCTGAGGATTAGAACTGATAAATTGGAGAGAGAGTGGTTTCTTGTGAGAAGTGAACCCCCACAGGTAATTAGGCCTTCTTGTCTTTGATAGATTTCCAGTATGTGTTCATTGTGGAATGAATTTATTTTCTCTTTACCCTTCCCGTTCCCCATGTGGTTGCTGACTCTATGGTGTTCAGTAGTGCAATGGTGGCTGCTCTTTTTTTCTGCATCTGCTCTTGTTTAGTGGTGGTTGTTTGCAGATGGGTCACAAGTGCACAGGGTGCTGAGAGAGACTGCCTGTTTCTCTAAGCTACTGGTGGAAATGAGACATCCAATGGTAGATGATACAAGTGACCAGCGGTGTGGTGGGGGGAGAGTTGAATTTTTCCAGGGTCAACTATGCCATAAATCCTCTGCAGGGTGCTGGGCCGCAGTAGATTGGAAATGACCTACCAAAAGTCCTGATATGGAACATATTTTTTTGTTTTCACTTATACATTTATCTTCCAAATTATTCATGGTTTTTGACAGCAAACAAAAAGCCCAAGCCCCTTTTTTTGGTTTTTACAACTGTTCTTTCCCCTCCTCCCCCCCCCCCCCCCCCGTGCCAAACTTTTTTTAGGAAAATAAATCTTTTTGCCAAATTCTCTATTTTATGCCCCATAGCTATTGTCCTTGGATAAAATGATTGGCAGAGGCTGTCCCTCAAGGATATTTTGGATCCTAGAGCAGGCAGCCTGCCCAAATAAAACATCTGGGACTTGCCAGTGTAAATCTGTGGTCCTCACAATGGACCTAGTCCTTCATTCCTTGTGTACCAAAAACTTGTGCTTGCCTGAGCAAAAACATGCAGGGTCAGGCTTCATCTGGAAGACTCAGTCTCTGTGACTCTTTGCAGAGGAATAAAGAACCTTGATTTATGGGCCATTATGCTTGGTAGAATTATAGCACCACAGGTGAATGAGCAATCACAGACACCATGATCAACAAATTACCTTAGGTGATTCACTAGGGTGTGGAAGTACGGAAGGATGGTAATTAAATGACTGTGTTCCACTATGTAATTGTTATGTGGAGACGGATGCTGCAGGGCACAATGAGCCTGCAGTGGTCCTTTGTTGGATTTACAGGGAAAAAGAGTACCAAAGCCCTGCCATAAGGGAAAATTGCATTCCCTTGTCTCTGAAAGAACACTCAGACTCTTGAGCCCTTTTCCAGGGATTGCAGGCCTGGGTTTCAAGGATCAGGTAGATGGCATCTTTTCTTTTTATCCTCATTAAGATCGTTTTTCCCACTATACTATGTGCAGAGAGGAAGGCTTGTCTGCCTGAGTGCTTGCATCAGCATGTTACCTGATGTTTCACGCTCTCTGAGTTCACACAGCATTACTACAAGATTGCTCTTTGCAAACCCTAATCTTCTTTTCTTTTGTGAAGTAGGGTTACAGGCAAAAAGCTTCCTTTATGTGTATTGATGTTTCCAGAGTTGTTTCAACCAGCATCCACCAAGTTAAATAGCATATATATTGCTTGTATCCAAAAAGGATAATTCGGCTCATTAACCTAATGTATCCGTCTCAGAACTTTTTTTCCCTATATCATTGACTCCCTTTAGAACAAGGAATAAGCTAAAGGAAAACTAATCTGGGTTACATGAATGCTGTAAATACATTTCCCTTTAAACACTTTGGGTTAGATTATGAGCAGGAAGAAAGAAGCCCAACAGTGGTCAAGGGGTGTTGGAAGGGAATATCACACAAAGCAAGAGAAATGGAATGCACAGTGGATGAGTCCCTACAGGATTGATGTGCAGCAAGTAGAGATAAGAAAATATTGACTAAAATGACATAATGGTTTAGGATGAAGGGGTCTGTGTTCATACAGACCAGAGATACATATGCAGTGTGGTGCCTAAAGGGTTCTACAGATGGTGGCTGTGCAAAGAGCTCTGCACCAAACTGATGCCAGGTGTCAGGTCACAAAAGGTAAGAGCTAGGGAGTCTTCCCTGCTCCTGGTTTTGTGATGACCATGATAGGATGAGGGAAACCTTAAAAACAGGGGACTCCCATCAAGGCACCAAACTTAACCCTTCCCTCTACCCAAGGGGTGAGCAAAATATGGCCCGCGAGGCCATTCTATCTGGCCCACGGGGTCCATAAAAAAAATTTCAAAAATTAAAATGTATCTGTCCTTGGTGCCTGTTAAAAATGACAGGACCCAGGGGCAGTAGGAACCAGGGGAAGCCCGGCGGGCTCCCGCAACAGCATGACCTGCGGCCCCAGCTGGAAGCCCCAGCAGGGGCTTCTGTCCTGGGACCACATGGCTGCATTGGCGCAGGAAGCTCAGGTAACAGGGTGGGGAGGAGGGCAGGGGAGGACCACAGGCAGGGAAGGAGACTGGGGAAAAATGTCCCCTCACCCACCTTGTGGCCTGCCCTCCCTGCTGCAGCTGCTCGCAGCCCACGTGGGGCTGTCCTGAGCAGGCACAGGCAGCACCAAGTGGGCTGTGAGTGGCTGCAGCTCAGGGTGCCAGGCACGGGGCGGGCGAGGGACCGCTTTTCCCCCTCCCTGTGCTCAGCACCAGTTTGTAACCCAGCCCTGCGCAGGCTCTGGGCTCGCCCATTGGGGTTGCACAGCGGTGGCAGCAGCTGCGGCTCCTCCACTTGCCACACCGGGCAGTGTTTGCTGCTGCTGCCTGCCTGGAGCTCATGCACTGAGCAGCACAGAGGCGGCAGTGGCAAACACTGGCCGGTATGGCAAGTGGGGGGGCCACAGCTGCTGCTGCCATGGCACAGCCCTGACGGGCAAGCCCAGAGCCAGTGCGGGGCCCAGGCTGGCTGGTGGGGTGGGTTACAAGCTGGTGTTGAGTGTGGGGAAAAAGTGGCCCCTTTCCCATCTTGTGCCTGATGCCCCACCCTGCAGCTGCTTGCAGCCCGTGTGCAGTGGCCTGTGCCTGCTCAGGACAGCCCCGTGAGGGCTGTGAGCACCTGCAGCAGGGAGCACTGGCCATGGGGCAGGGGAGGGGCCATTTTTCCGCGCTTTGCACCAGCTCCTTCCCTGCTGGCAAGCAGGGGGTCGGGGCTGTGCGCTGCCCCCTGCCTGTACCGCAGGGCTGGGAGGCACTGGGAGTGAGTGGGCGGGGAGCCAGAGGGAACACAGAGCCTGTACCGGTGTCCCAGGGCCAGCACCAGCAGGGCCAAGAGCAGGGCAGCAGGGGTACAAGACCCTGGCCGGCAGGGGCTCTATGGAGCCGAGCCAGCTCCTTCCTGTCCCTGCTGGTGCAGCCCAGCCCAGCTCCACAGACCCCTGCCAGCCTTCACCCTGCTTTGGGCCCCACCGGTGCTGGCCCTGGGACATTGGTCCCAAGACATTGGGACATTGGTCCCAAGATGGTGACCAGGGGGCGAGGCACCTGTCATGGGGCAGGGCTACCCATGCAGCCCTCGACAGCTTGCCAAAAGTGGGTAAGCAGCCCTCCACCCAAAATAATTGCCTGCCCCTCCTCTACCCCATAGTAACCAATTTACTGATCCATGTGTAACAAGGACAGCCAGCCAACTTCAGAGGCTCTTGTTTTCATTAGAAAGTGCTTGAGTTTTCTTGGGTTGCTTGAGTTTTCTTCCCCTCCCCCATTTGCATTGTCCTTTAAATGGTGAATGTGACCTGATCTGCAGATGCATTGTGTTGGCAAAGGATGCCGTCCTGGTGGCTGCTGCCTGGCGTTCATCTTCCTGAAAGAGTCTAATTTTGTCTTGTTTCAGCGTGGCAAGTAGGATCAAAAACCAGTCGCCCTACCCACATGCAGAAATAAACAAAATGGAAATCTAAAGAGTAGAAGGCTGTGACAGGGCCTGGGTTCACTAGACTGCATGAGTTGTACTAGAACGTGTACAAAAAGCATCATGAATCTGGTTTCCATTTTCCAGTGGGTAGAGAAAATCTGCAGGGTGGGGCAGAGTGAGTAACTGATCTTTAGGCATTTTTGCTTTGTTTTGCTAGTGGTGACAGGGAATTGGTGGCATGAGGGAGAGTTAAAACTTGAGCTTCTGAGTTCCATCTTGGTTTACTGGGAGGGTGGAGACAATGGCAATGGTTATTACTGGAGGAAGAAAGGGGCGTTGCACCCCTAGCGATGGTTAATGGGGAGTGGAGTAGGGCACCACTCGGGATGTCAATCCTCAAAGCAGCAATGTTGCTCTGCCCTGGGCTTCCCCAGCCACCTCACCTCCACCTGTGCTTATTTCTCAACTAAGACATTTCTGAATAGAATTCCGGCCATCTTCCTGACCAGCCACTCAGGACCCAGTCGCCTCCCGCAGAGGTCTTGTATGCTTGCCTCATGCACCTGTGGCAGCCTATCCCTGCAGTCCTCTGCTCTGTATTCAGCCACCCACCTCCAATGATCATGCCGGATGGAAAAACAGGCATGAACACTCATTTGGCAGACGCCCTTCCACAAGCACAGGCGCAACAAGACTGAAATGACAGGTAATCTTCCCAACAGCTTTCACGTAACAAAAGGACCGATCAAAAACACTATCAGCTTCCATCTGGTTGACACTGAGAAGGAGACCCAAATGTGAAGGGACAATATAATAATACAAGTGGCCAAAAGTATAACAGACGGGGAGAGGGCTTCATTGCATAGAGCCAAAGTGAGATTTGCACCCATTTTCTCTCCTACCCAGATCGATCCCCTTACAACTTGCAAGGGGTAGGAATGGCTGCACCAAGACCGCCCGCACGGACCAAGGTCCTTCCACATCCCCGCACGGTGGCGCTGGAGCAGCCGAAGGCAGCGACCGGCCCTGCTCCGAGCGCCCCACCCCAGGAGGCCCCGCCCCCTCGGAGGGGGCCGGGGTTCGCCCAGCAGGGCGCGCGGGGATGACGTCAGGCGGAAGCGCCGGAAATGGAGCCCTGCGGCGGAGATAGCTGCTGCGCGAGGTGAGAGGCGGGGAGGGGGGTTCGGCCGCCAGCGTCTCCGCCCCGCCCCGCCCCGCCCCAGCAGAGGCACGGGGCCGGCGCTTGTGCCTGCCGTTGGGGCCGGAGGAGCCGGGAACGGGGCGCCCCCTCTTCCTCTTCGCATCTTTATTTCTTTCTTTTTTTTTAAAGAGGCCGTTAACCCCTTCCCCCAAAATAACTTTGGCCCCGTCATCCTCTGCTTCCGCACTAGCAAGGCGGCAGTTGGAAGACGATGAACTGACTAGATCAAAGAAAGTATTGGGCTGGTTTCTGGGCTCCTCTGCACTGGTTTTCCTGCCTGGAAAAAGCCCAGATCTTGGATGGAGGCTAAGCTGGAAGGCGCTGAAGCGCTCACAGTGCAGGACTGTGCCAGCACCTCCAGTTGCCCTCTGTGTTTCTTCTGCAGGAAAATTGCTCTTGGGCTTTCTCAGCTCCACGACAATGTGTGTTGGTATCTGGGCAGGAAATGCTCTGTCCAGTTGCAGGCAAAGGGCCAATCTGACCTCATTATTTCAGACTGTGCAGAGCTACTCTGGCTGACAAGAGCCCCGTGAAGGAGGTGGGTGGGCCATGCAGGAGGTTCTGGGCACAGTGGTGGTGGTGATCTGGGGAATCAAAAAACATTGCTGATTGCCAGCCAGGTGCTCATGTCTTGGCAGAAACTTATTCCAAAGAAGAGCAGGATGACGTCATTCTGCTTTTTTGTCATCCTTTGATACCTTCTTTGATTTATTCAGTCTATCTCGAACTTGTTAGTACTGAAGCGGAGGACGATTAGAGGCAAAGTTATTTTGGGGAAAGAGGCTCACAATCTAATATAAAAAAGATATAAAGAAGCAGAATGTTATTGCTGCTTCATTGAGTGTAAAGCCTGGAGACGATATAAGTCAATGATACCCTTAGCCCTGGACTTTCCCCATGTTTACATAGCTCAGTTTGTGCTGGGATCAGCACTCCAGCTCCTACCTCCTCTGAGAATGGAAGGTCTGGAGAACACTTGCTAAGGGAGGTGTCCAGAGTTTCTAACTGAGCATAGGAAAATCAGCTTCTGGTTTATCTTGATTCTGCAGGACCACTTGACCTGCAAGCCTTTGATTCATCATGCCAGTGTCGACAAGAGTATGGCATAGCCCTCGACCGAAGCATTAACAAGTATGAGGCATGTCAAGGAAAAATGTAACTAACTTTTAACAAACTGTTGTTTGGTCTCCAATGTTGTAGGATAGATCAATGGCTTTCAATCTGTGGTCTGCGGACCCCTGGGGGCCCGCAAACTATGTTTAAGGGGTCTGTGAAAGAGGATCAAAAGTATGTGAATACCCACACTTACAAATCAAGGGATCCACAACTCCATTCAAAATTTCCGAAAGGGTTTGCACTTCCATTGGAAATTTTTTAGGGCTCTGCAAATGAAAAAAGTTGTTTTCAACTTTTTCATTTGCGGAGCCCTAAAAGAATCTAGCCCGATGGGGTAGATTATTTGATTTGTAAATGCTTATGCTCTATGCCTGATGGGAAAATGCTAGCATGGACAGTGCTTACTGCGGCCTACTGTTGCTAGAAAGAAACACTGATACTGTGGCTGAAATATCCAATTTTGGCTGCTCTGAGTGAAATGTAGTAAGTAGCAATCAGCTAGATTTTTAGAGTGCCAAGCATCTACCTTTTGAAGAAATTCCCTTTAAAAGTTTTGAGTTGGATATCATAAGCCAACTGTCACTTTTTGAAAGCCATGGCTCAGTTATGTATGTATGCACTGAAGTAAAACCTTGTTGAGCTTTTGTTGCTGGCATGGTTTTGTATGAGAACTGGTGAACTAGTAACTTTCCTCTTAATTTGGCACAAGACAAGTGTGAGTCAACTATGTGAGAGCTCTACCAATAGGCCAAAGGAAGAGCTGGGAACAATTTTGCTGTACAACACACCTGACATGATCTGTGGCACTCTTCCAAGGAGCAGCATGGCGTGGTCTAATACTAATAATCTGTAACCAAAGCCTGTACATGTTAAATATGTGGATTTTATAGAGTGAATGGCCCAATTTGTTTTATTTTATTGTACAGCAATGGAGACAGAGTAAGACTGCAGGGGTTTAGAATCCTCTCTGGATTCTCACAGCTTTGGCTGTTCCTTTGAGCTAAATGTGTAACCTAACATCTCAGTGGTGCTAAATCATGAGGGGCTTTCCTTGTCCTCATAGATGTCCCTATTGCCGGTACACCAGGACCGAAGTGGCAGAGGAAGAGACTATGGATGATATTATATTCAGAAGTGACACAGTACTCTCTGACATTCACTTGCACACCCCAAAAGAGCGACATCTCATGGTGCGGTTGAATGGGGTTGGACAGCCAGGTAAGGTGCAATCTGCAGACAGGTGGCTTCCAAAGCTTTAACCTACTTGAAACTAGTGATGTGAATCTATCAAAATGCACAACACAGAGGTAAAGTCTCATGGCCATTTAAACCATGCCTGCAGTTGGCAGTATGATTATTTCTTGCTTGATGGGTAGAATGGAGATGAGCCAAGTTTGCCTTGGGTAAAATGGTATGGATCAGGAACATGCGGTCGACGTCTGAGAAAATTGGATATAAATAGGCTGACATTGGCTCAAGTCAAATCTGCCCTTTTTTTTCAGCCTGAGCAAGTGAAACGGAAGTTGAGTGTGGGTGTGGGGCACCCTTTGCACTTACAGATTGGAGGTGAGAAGGCAAGGGTCTCGACAGGTCTCACATAAATTGGAATTGGGTTTTAGTGAGCCAAGAGAGGGCCATGACCAGTTTGTGAAAATCACTCCAGTACTCCAGTAACAATTTCCACCTGAGCCAGGGAAAGGAAATACCAACTTGTTCCAATTATAATTTGACGTCTTTTCCTTTTCTAAAAGAACTGTAAGAATCACAGTTGACTTGTATGCAGGGTTGATCCATAATTGGAAGAGAATATTATTAACATACTGGCTGGCCTTCCAGAAAGACACCTATTTGGTTGGGCAAAAAGTCTAATGTGCTAACATGAACATGACTGACATTTCTGAAACTATGTAAAAGCCAGTGGATGGGAGCGTAGGCATGTGGGAGAAAAGGTGGGCTATGAGGTTTGTAAAGGTAATGAATGACACAGGTCAGCTTGACTGGAACATAATTAAATAAATGTGAAATACCGGTAACTTGAAATGCTTAGCCACATTCTAAGAATTGTCACTTGGTCCCGTCTTTGTACTCGGATCTCGATGGGAACAATTTGGGCTGAGAAATGCCTTTAAAAAAAAAAAAAGAATTACTTTAGTCCATTCTGAACGCTCATGGTCTGGTGGTGTGCAACCTTCTGGCCCAGAATGATGGTACTGGGTCAGTCTGCAGGCCAGATTCCATGTAGTGTCAGCCTGTGAGTGCAGTCTAACACACTGGCCCAACCCTGTACGCCTTAATCTGTCCACATGCTGACACAATCTAGCATAGAGGGCTGCATTTGCTGACTTGCAGGTCTCCCTACAGGTCCAGAAATTTAGTAGCAACACTTGGGTGCTACAGTGTTGCCATTTCTCTCCTGCTGCCAAGTTTCTGGTCTCCTGGGGAGCCCTGGGGGCTGGAAATAACCTGTGGGCCAGGGGTTGAACATCCCTGTCACAATGTGATGAGTAGCACAGTATCAGTAATGTAGATGCTGCTGAGAGTATGATGTTTTTCTGAAATGCTGGAGATTGACAGCCATAAAATGAGTGCTGATATTCAGTCTCTTGACCTCACTGTCATGTAACTGAATGGACAGTTTAACCAACATGGTGGTGATATTTATTTTGGTCTTTTAGGCCTGAAGCAGGATCGGAGGGGTGGAGGTTAAAAGGAGAAAGTCACTTGTTGACTGTGCCTTCAGCTGACCCTGTTTTTTGGCTTTCTTTCTCTCTCTCATTAGTGTTTTTATCACAGTTCAAGCTCCTTAGGAAGCAAACTGATGTGGCATTTGAGATGAAATACAAGAGTGCGTTTACAAGCGAAAATGGCAGAGGTGGCAGCAGAGGTGACGGCATTTCACTCATTGGACATAACAAAAATGAACTGCCTTCTAAAGGAATAGACTCTTTGCTAGATGCTGATGGTGATTTGGAAGTTGTCAGAAGACCTCAGTGCACCTCCACCTCAGAAGCAGAGGATTTGTCAAGGGAAAAGGTTTGTCCAATGGTACTGATGAAAGGAGGAGAAGACCTTTATGAACAGGAAGAGCAAGAATGCAGAAACGACATCATTAAAATAGGTAAGCCGAAGTGCAGGCTTTTAGACAAGGGCAGGAGGCACTGACAACCATGCATGTCAAGCAAAACATGGACAAGGTTGCTGCAACAGGAAATTTGTTGATGTTCCAGAACAGTATTTGGGCTGCTCTTGTGCATCGAGAAGGGGTTATTGGTCCCACAAACATCCAGTTTTGTGTCACTGTGCCAGAGAACCAGTCCTTTGAATCTATAAGCACACTTAAGACATTTCTTTTTTGACCCCAAGACTCAGAGCTGCCAGAACCCCACCTAAACCAAATTAGCCCAGTTCTTGTCAGTATACTTCAAGTCATCTGAAGGTTTTAAATGTCTTGTACCTGAGCGTGATGGTGGTCCTCAAACTAGGTGTGCCTCCATCTGTGGCCACTGGGAGACTACTGATCAGTCAGGCACAAACTCTTCCCCAGATTTTTCAGTGGTAGTCACTGGAATTCCAAGGCAGTGGGTCATTGGTGCTGCGCTTTGGCATGATAGCTATGCAGCTTCAGTCCCAAAAGCAGGTGGCCTCCTTGGGCTTTCGTCACAGACTGAGTCTTCCTGGGGAAAAGATAGTTGGTGGGGTTCACACTCTAGAGCTTGGCTCCCTGCAGTCTAGCCAAGTTCTTATGGGTTACTGCAGGCCAGTAGTTGATGTATATGCAGCACCTCACTTAAACTACTCGATAGGTGGATGGACGGACCAGTATAGTGTCATAAGGGCAAGCACAGTGTGAACACCTTTTGCATCTCTGTCTGTTGTGAAATACCTGCATTCCCTGCATCGTGAAACATCATCAATAATCACACACAAGTAAAACTGTACTTGCCCGATGATTCTCTGCTTACAGGAAGAGGTGGGTGTCCTTGCTACAAGCTTCAGTCATTGTGAGGATTTTCTTTGGTGTTTTTTCATAAGTCTCTCAACATGGGTGATTTAATCTTTTTGGGGCATTGAAAGGGACACAGTTCCAGGCAGTGAAGTGAGAGCCAACTCTTCTTCAAGTGAAGTGTCATTAGGGATGAGCCAGCAACATAAGTGTCATTAAGGTTGATGTTGAGCCAGCAACAAAAGTGAGGCTTGTCCAGAGCATTTGTTAAAAAGTACTCCTTTTTGTTTTGCTTTCCTTTAACTAGAACACACGATGGCAACTCCTCTGGAAGATGTTGGTAAACAGGTTTGTATCTCATATGAAGTATCTGGTGCCTAAGGGGTTTTTGATCAGGGGTGTAAATTTACTTGTCTTCTACTTTCTGCTCAAGGTATGGCGTGGAGCCTTTCTTCTTGCTGATTACATCTTATTTGACCAGGACACGTTCAGATGTTGCACACTTCTGGAGCTTGGAGGAGGCACTGGCCTCACCAGCATTATTGCAGCAACAATTGCTGGAAGAGTGTATTGCACAGGTGCATGTTAACATCAGCCTTTTTTTAGAAAGGGGTCTGAATTAGAGGTGCTTGAAGCATTTCTGCTGCCATTTCTCCTTTCATTCCTTGTTTCTTGTTCTTTCCTCAGCCAGGCATATCTACCCCACTGTGTCAATAGTAGATAGTTTGCATAGAGAGTTTATCACTAGATGGATACAAAGGTGGGAATGGGAAGGAGAATGCTGCATTAGAAAATGTGTTTGGCAGCATACTCTTTCAAGGTCTTGCATTTGACCTGGATGTGGAATTGAAACGGTGTTGGGCACACTCAGTTTCTTCCGCAGAACCTTCATGAAATTAAAAGGGTTGTTTCAGAAGCTGGCTGCAATTGCTGCTCCCAGTGGGAATTAGATCTCCCTCAGATCTCCCTTCTGTAAGGAAGTTTGTAGATTGGTATCTCATCAGATTATCCATTTTTGGGGCATCCCTGCATGTTAGTTATATTCCAGTGAGATATTCATCATGTTGCCAAGATAATCCTCTTGGAGTAACATGGGCAATCAGTAGGCTTTTGACTGCAGGTTGTTTTTCTAAAAGGATAAATAAAATAGAAAGAAAATAAAATGTCTTGTCTATAGTCTGCCAAAAAGTGATGTAGATACATGGGGGCTGCTTATCTGCATGGAAGTGGGCCCTCTCTGATGGTCCCTCTGTGGAAGGAAAGGCCAGTGAAAATAGTTGTTTGCATATGATGTTAATAGTGTTGGACTGGAGTTCTTTTGTAGCTAGCAGTTACCAGCAATTCTTGGGAAAGCAATTGGTGGCCCATCTGCAGTCATAACCAGGCAGGGCATAAAATAAGTTGTTGATATCCAGTCTTGTGCTGGTGACCTCCACAGAGGGGCTGAGAACCACCAGTGGTCTCTTTTTTTTCTTGAAAGAAGAGGTCTAGATTGAGCCCAAGCAAGATGTTGTTAAGTGTGTAACACGTCTCTCATGTTTCCAGATGTGGGTGAAGATCTTCTTGCCACCTGCGAGCAAAACGTAAGATTAAACAGACATCTCTGGGAGCCAGCAGGTAAGTGATGTTCAACCATATGATAGCTTTGAGATTTGTGTTTTGCTTTCTACATTGACATGCATCAGTGTACATAATGGATCATTTGTCTGTCATCAAAACCATAGCCCTGCTAAAAATCTGTCTTATACAGAAAAGAAGGGTCAGATCAGGGGAGTCCTCCTTTGTGGAGAGCATAGAACCAATTTTCTTTTTAAGCAGGCAGTAGGGCCTGCTGCGGTTGCTGTAGCAAGCTCATTGAAGCAGAGCAAGTGCAGATAAATTGGTAGCATAAGTGGGCTTTGTGAGTGGCTTCAGACTAAAGTCATGAAAGAAATAAGCAATGGCAGAAAAAGCATAACTAACTAAAGGGGTATACCATGCAGTGATTTCATAGTGGGATTGAGTGCTGATGAGTCAGAAGGGGAGATCTCATTGGCAGTCAGATGGCAGCAACATATCTGCACTCAGAATCGTTGCCATTGTGAGCCAAATATTTTACTACTTTTCTGTTAGAGTGCCAGTAATTTCTCTGTAGGCTTTGTGACCTTGATCTTGGCTAGTCTGCTCCTCAAAGAGTGAATCTAACTGATTTGGTCTGCTCCCTTCTCCCTCCCTTTATTTTTTTGGACAGGAAGTGAAGTTAAAGTAAAAGAGCTGGACTGGCTGAAAGATGGCCTTTGTACTGGTGAGTAGGTGAGGCAGGCTGATTCAGTTTGGTTTCCCATAGAGCTTGGGGGTAGGGGCAGAAATGGAGGCTTAACAGTAGCCAGATGTCATTACAGAGGTAGTATATTGCACTGTGTCAGCAATGACATTCAGCTCTGGTTAACGATGGAATAGGGCTAACAGTAGTAACTGTTTCCCAGAGTGTGAGGGCAAAGTCTTATCTTGTTTTAATGCATATGGCACTTAAGCTCTGCTCATGTACTTGGGAGACTACATTAAGCCTTAACATTTGTTTACATGCAGGGTCTTGTCTGGTGGCCTATGGGGCTGCAAAGCCTGTTCCTTCCCCATAATCTTTGGGAAGGGGAATGGGTGGGAAGAGAGCAGGCAGAGCAGTTTGGTAGCAGCCTGGTTGGGTTTTTGTCATTTATAGTTTTTGTGGTGCAAACATGTGCCATGGTTTAAGTATCTGGCAAGGGTATACAGCACTTCAGTGGCATGTTTCCCCTTTGGGCACAACTTGAAATAAATGTGGTTGATTCCTGAGCAGTGTGGTACTGCCAGGGCCATCATAGCATTGGTAAAAGGATGCCTTGCCATTCTTCCCCTAGATGGTAGATCAGGATTGGTTCTGTCTAACCATATATGAGAGACAGCCCTACCTTCTTTGGCTGCCATCTTGATGCTTCTTTTAATGTGGTGTGAGTCAACAGTGATGGCTTCTCCCAAATTGTCACTGTTCTTTTTCGAGTCAAGAGATAGAGTAGTAATGTGGAGGGAGCAGCTTGCCCAAGGAAGTGGGGATCCTTCCCAGGCCTTGACTGGCTTAGTCCAGATTGTATTCAGGATGTATGATGGGGTGCTAGCAAAGATCTGAGGAGAGCCTCCAAGATACCATGTTTGCTCCTGGCCACTGAAAAACCATGCTTCTGTGGAAAGAACACTTCTTGCTTTTTTGATAGATCCTGAGGCCCCCTACAGTTGGTCTGAAGCAGAGATAGCTGACATGTATAACCATGCCTCTGTGATCTTAGCTGCTGATGGTGAGTGACACTAACCAAGCCCCTTGTGACTGGTGCGTGGGAGGATTGCAGTTTGATTGTTTTCTTATAATGTGGATCCTGTGAACTTCTAAAAAATCTATCAGGGACACCCTTTGGCCAGTATAACTTGTTGGAGCCCCATGTGCTACTATGAATCCTTTAGGAAAGGTTGGCCTAAACATTAAGAAGGTCATCGTGCAGGTGCAGTCTAATCATTTGTAAGTGAAGTGTTTCTGGATACTGAGCCTGCCATAGGCTTCCTCTTGGTTGGAGCTCTGGTATGCTTTGCCAGCTGTCTTCTCTTAGTATTCTGTTCCCCATCACATCTGCATAGGAAGAAAATCTGCAGATTGACCTGATTGCCCAAGGAAAAAATTGAAAGACACAGGCTCTGAAATCAGAAAAGAATTAGCTGGTGCCATGTTTGAGGCAATGTGCCAACAAGTGGGAGGAAAGCAAACTTTTCCCCAAGTTAGGAGAAGGTAGCTTTTGCCATACTTGTAAGCAGGACTTCCCACAAGGAGGATGGGCATCTGTTGTGTTTTTTATTTTAATGGGGCTTGGATGTTGTTTGTGAGTCTCTGGGGAGATGAAGAGGGCCCAGCTAAGATTCTGTTGTTGGTGTAGTGACTTCTTGGGGGTGCCTGCAAGTCTAGGTAGGAAGCAAGGCCCCTCAGTTTGGGACTTTTACCACCTCAGCAGACCTGTGGAGCATAATGCTAAATGGCTGGGTGAGAGCCTGTGTGGAAGAGCTGCAAGTTAGCAGAGCATAACAAATCATGGTACCTCATCAAAACTTTTGTGACAAAGTAGCTGCGGCTGTCTATGTCTGATTCTTATGGGTGCTGTGTAGATATCTCCCATCAAAGATTCAGTGGGAAGAATTCCACACAAAAGCCACTCTGCATACATTGGAAGTGTTTAACCAAAACATAAAGGTCCCATCCGTGTGCTTAATGAATGATATATCTTGGTCATGCAGTGTTTTATGATGATGACTTGACAGACGCCTTCTTTGGAACGCTGCGCAGACTCACCAGCTACCTAAACCGTGTGTGTACCATTTACCTGGCAATAGAAAAGAGGTAAGAGAACATTGCAGGGAAGATACGCTACAAATACCAGCTGCTGTTTTTTATTTCAAATCAGCAGCTTCATTTGTGCTTTGGAATGATCACAGGATTATGCAAGCATTGACCCTTCTAGGGCTACAATGTGACTGCAGAGGCAAATCAACTGATCACTGTCAGCCACCCAGATTTGTAAGGCAAAGAGTCCTCCAAAATAACAGTGGCCACTCAAGGCTTTTGGATTGTCTCTGCAATGTGTCATGCTGTGCCATCTTTTGGGAAGAGCAGGCAGGAAGAGATAAGCAAGCACATGTGGAGTAAATGGTTTTGGGGAAATTATGTCAAGAGGTTCTTTGCCGTATTCATATACAGAGTCACAGATTTAGTTGTTAAATGACATCAGAAAGAGTATCACTATTAGGTAACTTTTTAGGGGGTGCCACAAGGTGCACTTTTATGCTGAGTTACTGAAAGAGCTTTGAGCAGCATTGAGTGTGTTTGCCCATCAAGCCAAAGTGTTGATGGTGGTAGGCTGGGTCACATGTTTGATGAATGATAAGTTGGGACCTTGTGGACAGGTCCCAATGGTATTTCCTTTGGCTACTGACTGGGAACCTGGACATGGAGAAATAGCCCTAAAGGAGGAGTGACTATGATTCCATGAGACTTCCAACTGGTCCAGCACTAAGCTGTGGGACATTTTTAGTATGTAGGGAGCAGCCTATCAGATGGAGGCATGAATTGAGTTGTTGAGTGCATGGTCTTTTGCCACAATTGCAAATACGAGGCAGCTCAGTCAGATGTGTAGTTCAGGCAGGTCTCAGAGACGCTTTTCTCAACAGATTTTTGTCTTGTCAGGCTGAACTTCACCCTCAGAAGCATGGACATTGCGTGCGAAGCTTACAATCATTTTCGAGATGCTCTGTCCAACCTGGCCAGCCTTAGAGATGGTGAAATGAAATACACTGTTGAGCCTGTCAGATTCACTTTCTGCCAGTCCCTTGTTTATGAACGAATTGAGCAATTGGTAAGTGGCATGTTTCTGCTTAAAAGTAACGTGTCAAGCTTTGCACTTTTGAAGTTGTTGTAGTGGCTATACGTAATGGAAGAACCTGGTTGTCTGTCATCTTGTGTACTTTTGGAAGGGCTCCAGCCTAGTTTTTTAAGGAGAGGAAGTAAAAGGAAAACATTTGATTCTTCTGTCCCTGTTACAGTCATAAATGCTTATCAGTACAGCTTATTTCATTTGCCTGGCAAAGAGAGTGTCATGGCACAGGTAAGGGAGGGTGGTGAGTGTTCTCATATCACTGTGCTGCTTGATGTAATGGGAAGATCCAGGTAGAGGTTCTCTGATACATTGGTTCATATCATATCAGCACTAATAAAAGGAAATTATTATTGGAATAAAAGGAAAGTATTTTGGCAATTGGCTTTTTTTGGCTGATGTGGCCAATAATGTCATAGATAAACGCTGTGTGCATGCATGGAGCCAGCCTAGCAGCTTGCAGAGCACCAGCTGGCTGGTAAGTCTGTTGGGAGGAAAGGAGGGGGAGCAGGGCAGTTCGAGGCCTCTGCATTGAGGGAGGGAGTTGGGCCGGAGCTGGACCAGGGGCAGGCACTGTCCAGCTAGAACAGTACACAGGACGGAGCCTCAAGTAGCTCCTCTGGGGGGCGTGGGGAAGGAGGAGCGGCTCCTGCTGCTATGTGCACCACCTGGGGAGCCATGGGGGGCGTGTGTCCCTGGATCTGTGTGCAAGGGCAGGCTGCTGCTGCGGGCTGGAGCTGGGTTCTTCCTGGCGGAGGGGCTGGGCCAGGGCTGTGCTGGGACCAGGCGGTGGTGCTGGGAGGGGGAGCAACAACGAATTTTGGGGTGGCTGTAGCCCACCCTCTAAGCCCCTCTCCCAGCGCTGCTGCTGCCTGCCCAGAGCGCAGCCCCGACTCAGCTCCCCACCCCACCAGGAAGAGCCCAGTACCACCCCTGGCCCCAGCCTGTAGCAGCCGCCCACCCTCACCCTGCACGCAGATCCGCGGGGGGGGGGCACATGCCCCCATGACTCTCCAGGGTGCATGTAGTGGCGGGATCTGTTCCCCCACGCCCCCTGGATGAGCTGCGCGGCTTCATCCCGTGCCCCATCCTGCCCCAGCTGGGCAATACCAAAATGTGCCCTGCTCCCTCCCTCACTTCAGGGCCTCAATCTGCCCCCACCACCACCACTTCCCACCCCTTGCCCCTTCCCTCTAACAGACTTACCAGCCAGACGCTGCTCTCCAAACTGCTAGGCTATATGTTGGGAATTGGATCAGTATTGGCTGATATGGCTTGTTAATAATCGGCTATCAGTATCGGCCCCAAAATCTTTATCAGTGCACCTGTAGATCCAGGTGTTCTTTAGTAGTCGTAATGGAGACTGTAATATCTAGAGGGATAGGACTATGAGCTCCAGGGATTTTTTTTTTTCAAGGCATGTGCCAGTAAGTAGATAACAAAGCCATTTCTTGTTGCCATGTGAAAGAAGGGTCCCTTACTCGGCGTGCTGTCCAGAGGAGTTTGCCTCTGAACACCACTTAAGGAAGCATTAAGCCGCCGTTGGGGAAGAATTGCTAGCTTCAGTTGCGTCCAGAGAGGTTTCTGTTTACCTGCTCACTGAGATCCATGTTAGGGGTTCTGGGCTTCTGACCATGTTTGGTTTTGGTGCTACCTGGCATTCTATGGGAAATGTTACAGTTCATTGCACTGTAGATTCACTGTAGACCTGTGACAGGAGCACCAAAGTACTTCACATGGGGACATGAAGCTCCATGGGGTGTCTGAAGCCTGTCGTTGTGGTAACTAGGATCTGCAGGGTATTTTCAGTACAAAAGCTACTGCAGGAGTGCCCTGCCTGAGTTCAGAACCTCAGTATGTAGCACATGGTACATAGTACAGTGAGCTGACCCAGTGAAGAGGGTGTGGCTGCAATGGGAGTATAGTTGTAAGGGCCACTAAGTTTATAAAGCCTAAATTAATTAAAAAAGAAATATAAAATAATACAGGAAACCACCAAGAACTATATGTAACATCCCATAATCAGAGCACAGGGATGAAAGAAAAATAGAATGCAAGTAGAAATTAAGCATTTTGAGTCAGAGCTACCCACTTTATTGCACTGATTACCATATGCATAATTTCCTTCCCAGGGGAGTGGTGGCATATGTGCAGAACTCGGAGACTAAAAGCATTTGTACACATGGTTGCGCCACAGCGCCAGACACAAGAGTGTCCGGCGCTGCAGCACATACATTTGTATAAACAACTAAATGCATTTTGCCATTTATACAAATCTATGCGACACAGTGCCGGGCACATCAGCTAGCATGCAGGGCAGGCTCGATTAATCGAGTCTGCTCTGATGCACTGGATTTCTGGCGTGTTGAAGTAAGCAAATGTATAACGAATCATGGTGTATAAATGCCCTAAGTGCAGTTCCTGAAGACCAGAGTCACTGAAAAGGAGCACCTGGGGAAGGTAAAGAGGTATATAGTTGAGACTTTCTGAGACAAAGTAGGTTATTCCAACCTCCCTGGAATCGGTCCCAGTGGTGCCAAGGAGGATGATAGTTGCAAAACAGGACAGGAGCAAGCTGGAGATGAGGGAAAAATCCCATAGCCATTCTTGAACTGGATGTTCACTGGCATGTCTAATATCCAGTGATGATACTAACATAATAGATATCTCTGAATCCTGGTGGAATTGAGTGATGGGATGCTGTAATACTGAGGCACAAACTATATAGGAATTATAGAATAGATTGTACCAGTGTGGGAGCAGCACTTTCCTTTTAAGGACAACGTTGAAGCAAACAGGGTGAGAAGTTTATGTAATAGAAGAAGCACTGTAGAATCTCTTTGGGTGAAAATGTTGTGTCTAAGCAAAATGAATGTGCTTTTTGGGTTGTGCCATCAACCAACTGATCAGGAGGGTGGCAATGAACAAGAAATGCTAATTAGGCTGCAAAAGCAGACAGCACAACAATGCTGGGTGACTTCAATTATTTCTGTATAAAACAGGTAAATCTCACTTCAGGGTAGGATGCAGAGACTAAATTTCTAGTCTCTGTCAATAACTACTTTATGGAACAATTAGTCCCAGAACCCATAAGATGAAGGGCTATCTAGGTTTAGTCCTAAACAGCATATAGGATTTGATTCAAAGGATAACTATGGTGGAGCTTCGCTTTAATGGTGAGCATAGTGGTCACTTGTGTCCTTATGATTTCTAAGCATGTTCAGCCTCCTTGTAGGAAGGAAAACAAAAAAAATCTATCATGGAATCACTTAATGTGAAAAACACAAACTACAAAAATGACAGTAGTAGTTAGAAGTAAACTGAAAGGATTAAAAACTTGCAGGCAGCCTGAGGGCTGTTTAAAAATACTATGTTGGAAGCACAGGGTAAATGTGTGCTGCAGGGCAAAAACATGTAAATGGAGAAAAAATAATGCCAACATAGTTAATAGGTAGAGTAAAGGAGTCCAGTAAAATATAAAAGATGTCCTTCAGGAAATAAAGTTGTATCCAAATGAGAACAATGTAAAAGAATGTTAACTGTGGTAAGCTAAATGCAGAACTACGGTAAGGCAAGCCAAAAATAAAAAGATTCAAGTAGCAACTTGCTAGAGATGTAATTTTTTTTTTAATTTGGTTTTGCACTAGATGCAGAAAGCCAGACAGGAATTCAGTGAGGCCACTGGACAATGAGGGAATAAAAGGAGCATTCAAAATGGAATATAGCCATTGCAGAGAAACTAAATAAGGTCTGGAATGGGCTCCCAAGGGAGGTGGTGCTCTCCCCTACCCTGGGGGTCTTCAAGAGGAGGTTGGATATGCATCTAGCTGGGGTCATCTAGACCCAGCACTCTTTCCTGCCTATGCAGGGGGTCGGACTCGATGATCTATTGAGGTCCCTTCCGACCCTAACATCTATGAATCTATGAATAAATGGGTTGGGGTTTTTTTGCATTAGTTTCCATCAGGAAAGTTTTCACCATAAAAGACATTTGGGAGATTCCTGTACCAGAATCACTCTTTCTAAGGGACTGACTCAAACTGAGGTGCCAGCAAATAAGGAAGTAGTAAAGGAAATTGATAAACCAAAGAGTGGCAAATTATTAGGACTGGCGATTTGGTGTTTACTCAAACTCAGAATTACACATCTGTCTACCTTAGTATGTAACCTAAAAGCTGTCTCTGTGCTGGAGGCCTGGAGGGTAGGCACTGTAATGATGAGTCACAGAAAGAGCTCTGAGCTTAGCTGGTGTTCCTAGAAAATAGGTGGAAACTCTAATAAAAAATAAGATTGCTCATTGCATAGATGAACAGGAATTACTGGGAAAGA
>NW_005841838.1:751165-757354 GCF_000455745.1 Alligator sinensis
TTTGTAAAGGGGAATTACAACTCATTGACATGCTAGAGTTCTTTGAGGGCATCAGCAAGCATGTGGATCGTGGTGATCATGTATCAGTAACTACTTAAAGGAGAGGAACTAAAGGGGATGTATGAGGGGTCAGTTCTTACAAGGATGAGCGGTAAACAGCATATCTGTTCCCACATCTAAATGCCTAAATGGGAGTTAGGTTACGTTGCCCAACCTGTTTTTGTGGCTGCATCCCTATAGAGTGCAAGGTGAAACTCTAAAGGAGGCTATGGGGCTGGCACAGAGCCCAGAAAGTCTGTGTACCTAGTGCATCGCATGAATGCATTAAGTACACACTGCAGACAAGTTACACATGCTTCAGGAGTCAGTATAAGTACAGCTCTGGTTCTGTAGTAAACAGGAGAATGTAAAGATGTTCACACTTTGTGTTGACTAAGGTTAGGGTTGAATGTGTTTTCTTCTAATCCCTCATAGCAGGTGACTGCAAGTTTTGAAATGTTTGTTTTTGCTTTGCACAGGAGCTGTGGAAGGTTGTTGCTGAACCACAGATGTGATGGACAGCAGAAGAACGCCTTTCTTTGGGGTGGTGATGGTATCCTAAGCCTTTTAGCACGTCCACATAGAGCTGCTTTGGAGAAAGCATGCGTTCTGTGGGAATGGTCTCAGTGACTGAAAAGGATACCGTCTCACCTTGGTTAAATAAATATTTATAGCAGTCATAGCAGTTTGAGGCTGAAGTGGGTTACTGGTCAGTGCTGCTCCATGTGATGGGATTCTTTTTTTTTGTCAAGTTTGAGAAATGTCTTGGACACAGTGGCTGTCAGTGCTCTGTGCTCTTCCTTGATAGCAGCTCTCTGAGGTTAGAAGTAGCATGGCAGCATGCACTAATTGAGCATGGTGAAGATTTTCTCTGAGCATATTGGCTCATTTGGAAAGGCCAGAAATGGACAAATGGAGCATGGCAGATCTAGTGAACAGCAGGTTGGTCAGTCTCAGCATAACATGAAGGAGCCACAGCACAGTTGGGAGAACTTGTTATCAAGTGGTTGGAGGCTGAACCAGCACTGATGAGCATCCTGGGGAGGGGTCTTGAGAGAAAATCGTGCTTAAATAGGGTGTTCACCTGTCCCAGTTTAGCCAGGACAGTCCTGGATTTCAGAGGCTGGTCCCAGCCAGTTATTGAGAATTATAAGGGGTATTCCAGAAATGCAGGGGCACAGAGCTCAGTCTAGCCAGGAGCCAGAGCAGTGCAGAGCACCTTGCAGGCAGGCAGGCACCTGGGTGGAGGGAGGGGGAGGGTAGTGTCCTGAAGGGTGTCCCAGGTTTCCTTGTGGTCAGCTTATGTTTAAGAAACTCAATTTCCTTAGGCAATGGAGGGCAATTGGCCTGCCTCATCTTTCAACATTTTTAGTAAAAGGAGATTAAGATGTGATGTGATCAATCTTTACAGGATGCTTGCATGGAAAATGCAAGGGAAGGAGAAAAGCTTTTTATGTAACCAGGATTTTTCTGTTAGATGAAAATGCATTTCAGTCCCACCAGACAACTTGAGTGCAAACACTGAAGTTCCTTCTGCAGAACCTGAATCCTTTCAAAGTAAGTTGTTACAGGTAACATTGCCATACCAACCACCATTGACCCAACCAAATCCTGATCCCAGCCTTTTATGATGACTCACTGCTTATGACCGTGTTGAGCCTCACCGAATTCCAGCAAGTAGCTCCTAGAATAACACATTCAAACCAGGCAGTTAGGATTCCTAACCTCCTTTGTCCAGGCAGATTTCAGCCAACAGGAAACTTGTCCTATACAGCATCCAGTAGGGGAACAGAAGCCAACCACCAATCTTGTGCCTTGTCTTCTCACCAAGTACTTCACTTCTGTTATTTAATTATGGCACAAGCTGGTTGCCAAGTTCTCCACTTGTGGCAATAAAACACCCCTTGGCCAGTGCAAAAGAAAAATATTGTTATCTGGGAAGTTCCCAGCAATTGAGCAATGATGCAGATATTGTAGTGTCCTATTACCACCAGCAACAGCGTACCTCTTTCATGTATACATTGAGGATCTTTATTTTGGGCCATATTTAAGCAGAAGTTGCTGCTGCTGCACCAAAAGACACTAAACTGCTTAAGGAGGAATTTAAATGGACAGAGAAAAAAAAGCCAAGAACTCCTTAGATTGTCTCAATTATTTCCCTTTGCGATTACTTCAGAATCCCAGTACCACATCTCCAGGAAACTGAAGCATCCTTAGTATTCTTCTGTTAGTTACTTACTGAAAGTTACATTGGCTAGTTCTCTACCTCTTATGTTCCCTGCCATTGGACATCCACTAGTTAGAGGACTGTCCAGTCCAGCCATCTGCAACATCTACAGTTGCCCCAGCTAATAGCATTCTATGCAGGCCAGGATAAGAAGACAGTACCAGGGACATCCTCTTACTCAAGGGCTACTAGGAAAGAGGGCATTCTTTCTCAAGGCTCCAGAAATGCAGGCTGGGAACAGCCAATGCCAGTACAATATATTGGCTTCAATCATTATCTCTACACATGGCAATTTCCAGCAACGTCCACAGTGTGGATTCATGTTGCTACATAGCAGCCACATGCAGTAGATCTGAATGCTAAGAGAGTTAGAGCGTATTGAGTTTCCACACCTTTAATATGTCTCCAGATTTACCAAGTTTTATGGATTCCTCATCAGATTTCCCTCCAGTTAGTCATTCAGTACACATCCATTAGGTGTCTCTACTTTATTCTCAGTTTCTCCGTGTTCACATTGTGTATGGGAATGTTAATGCATACAATGCTTCAATAAATCTCTTCCCTGTTACGCATCATGTGTTCTTCATTCCCAAAATGTGGGTATATGTTGTTTAAACACCACTGGCACTTACTCATTTATCATTGGCCCAGCAATCTTCCAGTGTCCCCTCATGCTTGAAAGGATCAACCTAGAATGGGGCATCATTGCTCATGTAGCTTTTTGTCCCATAGTCTGCAGATGCTTCCTCAGTCTGACAAAGGGTGTTTTGTTCCTGAAAGCTTGCTAAGTAGAATTTTTCCAACTATTTGAGTTGGTCAAATAAAAGATACCTGCTTTAGCTAAAGAACTTTGTCTACATACTTTACAGGGCAGCGGTTCCCAATCTGAGATACAGGTGCCACCGGTGGTTTGTAGACAGCCTGTCAGTGGTACGCATTAACAGATTTATTATAATTATATGACAAAATTTGCTGGTGGCACTTAAGGTTGTATTGTTTTAAATTGGTGGTGCACAATCTGCCAGAGTTTGGGAACCACTGTCATAGAGCATAAAAAAGACAGCCGAATAGATGTACTTCAAACAGCAGGCCACATTCTTACCATGCCTTTCCAAGGCCTTGTGCCACAATACAAATGCTTCAGTGTGGACTATGCAAAGATTATGTAACATATATTCAGAAAGCTTGCTGTCTTTAGGGCTAAAACACCATGAAAAGAGAACCAAGTAGCTCTTCCTCTGTCACTTCAAAGTCTCCTGCTTGCAATAATTAGTGACATGAACTCTTAACAGCATGATTTGGCCTGCTCAATTGACTTGAAGTCCATAAGGACCTAGACCTCATGCTATTAGATCTAGTTCCTGAAACCCATATCTATTTTTAACACTAACCATGATGAATGGCTTGTGGAAAACAACCCTGGCTTGCAGTGCATGAGAGGGCCACTGTGCCAAGTCAAGATTTTATTGATTGCCTCCTTAATTCATACTTTATTATTGACTGTCACCCTGATTGCTTGCCTCTGATAGAACAGACTCCAATGCACATCATTACAGCAGGGCTGCTTGCCAGCCTCTGCTTGCTGAGAAGGCCTTTTTACAGTAAGAAAAACTGACATGGTAACCACACCTAAGCCACCTCTAAGACAGGGGAATTTGGCTCCCCAGCTTGTTTAGCATTAGCTAGGGCAGTACAGGTTTTGTTTATGATTATGTCCACATATGAGACTGCTGAGGACTGAGCCCCATGTTTTTGCAGGGAGGAAGGGGATGGAAAGATGCAGTTTCTTTGGTGACATGCCATAATCACTAGGGTCTCCCAAACTTTTTGCACCCTGTGAACATCTTCAGGAGATGTTCTGTTGGACAGTTCCTGAGGGTAACACCAGCCATTGCAACAGCAGAGAAGCTTTGAGCCATGTTGTGCCTTTTAGGTTAAACTTCAGTTGGCTTTTCAAAAATTGAGGGACTCCTTTGACAGCACTGTGGCTGTGTGCTTGGGAGTTGAGACCTTACTGGTAAAATAATAGCTTTTATGAAATACTGTAACAATGAACAGAAGGTAATAGAAAATCCACAAGCAGCATGGTTTTCTACTTGTTCCTTATGAGCAGGGAATCCGGGTTTTCTGTTTCCCATGGAATAACGGAGTAAAATATGGATTTCTTATTTTAGGAGAGAAACCCGTGGGTTTTGCAATGAGCCCTCTGCAGGCTGGTAGAGTTCTAGCCTGCAAGGGTCTGGGAGGGAGCAGGAGGAGGGCGGTCACTCAGGGGGGTGCCATGTACATGTATATGTGCATGGCCCCAGGCAGCCTGGACAGCACCTCCTGCAGTTAAGTGGGGGGTGGGAGAGGTGATTGAGGCCCTCATAGGGAAGGAGGGAGGGTTAGGGCTGCTGCCCAGTCGGGCAGTGTGTGGGCTTTGGGGCCCAGGGCTCCAGCAGGAAACAAGACGGCTCATGGGAGTGGGGGGGCATGGTTCCGTGCTGCAGCACACACTGGGGGCAGTGGGCAGGAGACCCGTGCCCCACCAGATCTATGCACAGGGGAGGAGCAGGGCAGGCTGCTTACTGTGGGCTCAGGCTCCTGCCTTCACAGGGCCTCTACAGCCTGGCATGTGCGACCTAGCACTGCAGGGTAGAGCATGGCTATACAGGAAAACTGCTTGCTGCTGGCCTGGCAATGTATCCCCTGCATGCAAGGGGGCAGTGCAGGTGGTGGTGCAGGGTTGTGGCCCTCACTGGTGCAGTGCATGCAGGAGATGCATTGCCAGGGCAGTGTGGAGCTCACAGCTGCAAGCAGCTTTCCTTTATGCCCCAGCTCTGCCCTGCAGTGTTGGGTTGCACCCATGGGCTGCAGAGGCCCCAGTGGAGAGCACCAGGGTGGGAGCCTGAGCCCACAGTATGCATCTGCCCCATGTATAGATCTGGGGGGTGAAGGGTCCCCCCTGTTCCCCGGGAGTACACGGAGCTGCAGGGAACTGGCCCCCCCTGCCTGAGCCCGCAGCAGAGGGGGAAGCCAGCTCCGTGCTGTGCTCCGTTCTGTTGCAGCAGCCACTGGTTTCTGTCAGGGGAAGGGGGTTGCGGACCTGGGTCCCTGACCCCATAGCCCTGGTAGCTGGGGGCCCCCTCTGGCACAGTTTGGGGGGCAGGGGCTGTGGGGAGGGTGCAAGGGGCACCAGCAGGGGTGGGGGGGCCTGTGGTGGGGGAGTGAGGGACACCAGCAGTGCTGGGGGGGGGAGAGGGTGCAGGCTGTCGGGGGCTTTTAATTTTAATTATGGATTTGGGGGCTTTTTATCAGAGGAATTGCAATTTTTTTTATCAGAGAATTTTTCATAGATTTCATAGACATCAGGGCTGGAAGGGACCTCGGAAGATCATCGAGTCCAGCCCCCTGCCCAAAGGGCAGGAAGTCAGCTGGGGTCATAGTGATAAGCACCCCTTGTTTCAGGGGCACCTGGCTAAACCCCTAGGGACAGAGGTAGGGCTGGAAGCCATGTCCAGCAGAGATCCCTTGAACTCTTACTATGCATTTTCTACTTCAGGAACAGCTTTGTGTTCTGAAAAAAGTATTTTATCTAACCAAGGGCATACAGTAGGTTGTTTAGGCTGGGGGAGATCGCTTGTTGCTTAGTTGTTTATAATTGCTGGCCTTGCTAGAGGAAAAGCTGTATCAACAAAGTTCCGGAGCTGGAAGGGGGGTTACTTGCTGGGCTTGCTACACATTTCATCACATCAGCAGGTTTAACCTGTTACGTAGCTATATAAGGCAGACGCCCACTGGGGTGGGTGTGCTTGCTTTGCGAACGATTGCCAAGCACCATTTTCTGCGCAGGAAATAAAGGTTAAGTTGGATCCTTCACCCCTGTGTGTTTATTGGCACAAGCGCACCGGGCACGAACTCACTGTCCTTTGGGGACAACA
>NW_005841838.1:759424-762636 GCF_000455745.1 Alligator sinensis
TCATGGTCGCTGTCACCCAGCTTCCCATCGATCACTAGGTCACCGACTAGGTCATCCCCTGTAGCCAGTACCAGGTCGAGCGGCGCTTTGCCTCTTGTTGGCCCATTGACTTCTTGAGTCAGGTAGAGGTCATCCACATACGAGAGGAAGCTTTGCGACTGCTCAGATTTTGCTGAGAGATCCTCCCACGAGATGTCCGGGTAATTGAAGTCACCCATGACAACCATGGTCCTGGAGCATGCTGCCTCAGCCAATTCCCGGGCAAACTCCTGGTCAAGCTCAGGACTTTGGGTGGGAGGTCTGTAGTAGACTCCCACCATTGTGTCCCCTGTGCCGTGTTCCCCACGGATTTTAACCCAGATTTTGTATTTTGTTGTCAGGGAAAACCTGGTTCCCTGTTTATGAGGAGACGTGACTTGGAACATAACATGACAATGCCTGTTTCATGAGTGCCACTCATGCTCTAAGGCAAAAAAAAAAAAAGAAAAGATTCACATCCCAGATGAGCAAGGTGCTTGGATAAACTGCAGTAGTTTTACTGATGATGATTTGTCAAGGCTACTGACTAGTCTGGACAAAGCAACAAAGGAACTTGAAATGCAATAGTGCATTACTGTGTTTCTCTGCATTGAAACAGTTACAAATGCTTGTCTGAGGGCAGCACTCTGCCCTATCTACTCCCATTCAAAGGGGAAGCATAAGGAGTCGAAACATCCGGCAGACTTTAGCTCCCAGTTGGACCTCATTAATGGAGTGGGGCTGGCTGTAGTGACCTAACTACATCCTGCTGACCCTATATAGGTGAGGCTGCCTGAATAAAAACAGCAGTTTTTTCAATACCCAGGAAGTTACTTGACAAGATATCTGTTTCTCTGTTCAGCCTTAAAAGTATGACTTCCTGTTCCTTGGTTCGTGTTTATTAACTTTCTGTTCTGGATTCCTACCCATACTCTTTGGCTGCAACGTTGCTGCCTTCTGATCCCCCTGCACCTGTTGCTCCTGACTCTGTTCCAGAACCCTGTCTCCTACAGTCAACTCCTGGCTTGTGGCCTCAGTTTGGCAACAGCCCACATCCCAGCCCATTACAGCTATAGCTGCATATTTGAGACACCTCAGACACCTCTGGTGACCCCACTCTGGATCCCCGCTTTCTGCTCTGGGTTCTGCTTGGGGCTGTACCTCAGTGACCACCCATGTTTTGGTCCTTGAGGAACCTCAGCCTTCTCACCTGCCTGTTCTTGGTTCCCTGACTTGTGACTCCACTCTAACTTCTCTGCTGATCCCCCTAGGTTTTGACCTTGTAGGGTGAAGCCCTGATTGCCCATGTCCTGATTGCACCTTTGATCAATCTAAAAGGAGATTCAGACAAAGCACACTACAATTTGCTTTCAGCAGAGCTACTCTGAGTTCCACTGGCCAAAAATCTTTCCCAGTGTCTCTTTTAAGGATAGTCTATCATCTCCATTGCCAAGACCACAGCATGGCTTTCTGGCATCCTTTGGTCCTAGCTTTATTTTACTGCAAGAACAGGTGATAACATGCAAGTGTCTTGATGTCTGTTATCTTGGCTGGTGTAAATCAAATCCTTTTGTTTCCAAGGAGTTCTACCAGTAGAGAATCTGGCCCATTTCTTCCAGTGCTGACTGAACAGGTTCCTTCCAGCAGGTGGCACCAGGCACTTCTGTTAACAGTGACCGCTGGTAACCAAATGTAGCAATAAAATATCTTTGTATTTGATGTTTACAGGCTGCTTGTCTAGGTCAGTGCCAGTTGGGTCTGAAAGACGAAATGTGAGAGAAAATCCCCAGCTGCTGCAGGAAGGTGAGTTCATGCTGAAAGCTCTTGGTTCCTTTCCATTGCTGTTTTGGTGGGGAGCTTTGTGTTCATGAAGAGGCTAATGTAGACTCTGCTGAATTTTTCCTCTTACATTATTCTTCTAGATTAATCAAAATTTTGGGGTGGAAATTGCCTTATTTTGTGCTTATAGAGTGTCCTGCACCCTTTCTGGATGCCCCCAGAATACTGTCCTAGAATCAGGAGAACAGAGGCTGCTGGAAGAGACATGAACTCTTTCCTCTGTTGCAGTTGGGGTCTGTCTGCCTTGTTGTTCTTAATAATGGTGCCGAGTCATGCAGCATCTTAGCAGCTCGTCTGGAATTGTAAGGGCTCGGCTTTATGAGAGCTGATTAGACTACTGTCATCTCAGGCTTCTTTCACGCCTGGTATAATGTTTCCTGTAGCTCACTCAGTGATTCTTTTGGTATTGTCACTGAAGATCTCTCCTGAATGAGGAGGTCTTCTTCCCTCCATTTTCCTAATGTAGCACCATCACTGTTGATCTGCTTAATGTGCTTATTGAGACATTCTGGGTCAAAGTCATTCGTAGTGTATATTCAAGTTACTTGAGCACCCAGACTTTTTGATTTCTTGGCTGTGGCCCTTTCAGTGGGTGCCAAATTTGATCATTAATTTTTTCACTTACGTTCCAAGTAAATACAAGTCTTGCCACTAACCTCACTGGGAACAGGCTGCAAGTACAAAGGGATTTTTTTTTTTAAGTAAAATTTCATTTCTACCTGTCTGTTACCTTAAACAAAATTAGACACACTGTTGCTCTCTGTTGTGTGCAGCAAGGAGAAGGGAGTACTTGTTCGGGGAGCAACTGAAGCCGGTGATATTAATTCAAACATACCAAGGTGCATGGGACTTGAAAGCATCCCAGTACAGCACCAGTTGTTGGGATGTCTATGAAGTCTCTTATCTCCCCAGAGCTCTTGTGACGAGTAGTATATCAAAAGGATTGGGAGGCAGAAGAGACTTCCTGAACAAGAGTCCAGTTCCCTGAAGTTGCAGGTACTACATCATAGAATTCCTTCTATATGTTTACATATAGAAGGGGGGTCGGACTCGATGATCTATTGAGGTCCCTTCCGACCCTAACATCTATGAATCTTTACGGAGGGAAGGCCCCTCCATCTGCAGCTCTTCTGGCCAGTATCCTTAGGCCTTGGAAAATTAGGTCTGGCAGTGACCGAGGCTTGGTTTGCTATGATGTGATCATAGTTCCAGGTTACCTCTGACCTCCTTAGAGTCTTCTCAAGGATGCCCTCCTTAGGTGTCACCTTTCTCAAGGAGAATCCTGCATCCCAATCTAGAGCAAGGCATCTAGATGCATCAAGCTCTTTAGGCCTCTGTGATTCACTTGGATGGCT
>NW_005841838.1:762667-764042 GCF_000455745.1 Alligator sinensis
CCTGTGGTTTTACTCTCTCACAAACAATAGCAGGCTTACCCAGGGTCCAGTCAGCTCTCAGAAAGGAAAGTACAACTTACTCAGAATACATAATTTTGGAAAATATATACCTTAAGAATGATAATGGCTTAGTCTCATGCCTCTCCTGTCCATCTTTCATCTTTAGTCAACAGGGAGGAGGTCTAAAGTGGTTCATGTCCTTTTCCAGGCCTCTCTCCATTCGGAGTCTCATGCCTGTTAGTCCTTGGACTGAGTGTTAGTGACCGTCTCCCAGGTGGAGTGGTTGTAAGTGTGCCACTTCAAGTCCTTTGAATCTGGTTAACTCAGTCTGATTTTTTTGCCTACACTGATGAAACTCTAAAACACTTGTTACTTGCATTGCTTCAGTTGCATTAATCAGACCCTCTTGGCTTCATTTCTTTCAGGAAGAATCCCTTATTTTACCCACTGAACTGGCAATACAGCCACTAGCAAACCCACAAACAATCTCAATAAATGTATGACATTAGAATACAGCAGTCTCTGCATAATCCATGATTCTTCTGCATCTGATGTGTCAGCGTAACAAACCTTGAATGTTGCACAATTCCAGAACTTTGCTTCTCACCATGACACCATTTTCACACCTCCAGCAAGGGTGTTGCTTCAGCAACCCAGTCTGCCAAGCTCTTGCCTCTGGCATATTCTTTGTAATCCTATCTGCTACTCTTAAACTAGGCTCATCACTCGCATCTGAGCACCTTCCAGTAGTGCATTAAGCAATGTAACAGACACCCACCCTGTTTGCTTATTTTTTCATCTTCTGCCCATAAGAGTGGGCAATGAAGGTGTTTGGGGATTTTTTTTGTTTGTTTGTTTGTTTTCATTTGTTTCTGGCAGTATGTTTTAATCTGCAATTATGTTAGTAAAGGGCAAGGGCAAGCGGTTGTGCTTTGACCTTGGAGCAAAAGATGGCAGGGGTTGTGATGGTCCTTGGGGGGGGTTTGTTTCGTCCTGTAGTCTTAGATCGTTTGGTTTCCCACACACATGCGCCTCTCCTTTATTGTAAAACACACCACTGTGCAGAACTTTACCCTGGGAGCTCTAATTAGTCTGCTACATAGGCTTGGCCTGAGCTGTGGAGTGTTTCCAAGAGAAGAGCCAAGACGCTAACCTGGATCCCAAATGCTGCGAAGGGAGAGCAGTGCAGGCGCAGGCAGAGGCTCCTAGTGGCACTGGCCTGTGCTCTTGAGACTTGCTACTCAGCGCTCTGGCGAGGAGCCAGGTGCCTTGACCAAGCGCAGGGGGGACCGGGCCACCGCCACCTGCTTCTCCCCTGTCGCGGGGCCCCGGGCTTGTCTCCCGCCCCGCCCGGGGGAGGGCCGTGCCGGGCTCA